>NC_063059.1:14221687-14545703 GCF_018812025.1 Megalobrama amblycephala | reverse complement strand
TTATTCAACGATTTCTTCTCTTTTCTTCTCAATCTCCTACACTGTTGACACTGTAAACACAGTGAAGTGCTTCCGGTTTCTACGTAAGAATGCTGGCTTCAGTTTAAATTATAATTTTTCGCAATATTACTGTTTTTATTAGGGTTTTTTAATCAAAAAAGCAGCCTTGTGTTGTGAGCATAAAGAGACTCCAGACTTTTGAATGATAATTTAAAAATAATGCAAATTAATATATATGGTATACAGGCAACACTTGACTATAAGGTCTCATTTGTTTACATTAGTTAATGTTATTAAATACAAAGTTCAGTCATGAAACTCTAACCGAGCGCTGATTGGTTCTTTCTACACCATGGCATCAGCCAATCGGGAGTAATTCCATATCCACGTAACCATATATATCGTACCCTAGCCTGCGATCGACAAGCTGCGCAATGTGAAGCGCTGTTATCCCTCCTCCTCCCCAGCGCCACCTGTAGAGATCTGCTATGGGGGTTCTACCATTCTTGCAGCAGCCTCTTCCTTGTTGTTTTATTTGACTAAGCTGAACAATTTGTATTTGCTCAGCAGCAACAGCAGCAGCAGCAGCAGCAACAGCAGCAGCGTAGCAGATCTCGTACGCCAAAATCAAGCCATGTATACTTCATACCCCATGCCAATAAATGCTGGTTGAATTTAATCCACTCCGAGAGTTGTCATGATTGAACTAATGTTAGTATTAACTAACATGAACTAACAATGAGCAACACATTTGTTACAGAATTGATTTTTGTTAATATTAGTTAGTAAAAATACAGTGTTCATCATTATTGTTAGATATAATTCCTGTTACATAGCAATTTTAAACAACTTGGCAAAATGTATGTCATACTAAGGATCAGTAGAGAGAGATTTAGTATTAGTGCAAGGTCACTGAAGGCTCTATATATTTTATTGTCTGTAATGTTCTTAAAGAATTGCAGTGCAGGTAATCACTTATTTGTAAATACAGGCTGTGCACAACACTTTTATACAATATAAGTAGTTAAAATTATGGATATTAATTGTAAATGATATACATTTGAAAACTGAACGCCTAAGTACAAGTAATTAAAACATACTTATAATGTTTATGTACACTTGACAGTATTAATTAAAATGTACGTTCATTTGTTTGTTATTAAATTTACAAAATACATTTCAATTCATTTTTCAAACAAATAAGTATGCATTTAAGTACAGGTAATTAAAACATTAGAAATGTGTGAATTTAGTTGTATTACTTTTAATGTACTTTATTCATATTCTTCTTTAGAAATACAAAATTATATTCATACTCATTTTCAGTCTTGATGTTACTTACTTG
The DNA here is from genome assembly GCF_018812025.1 of Megalobrama amblycephala. Classification (NCBI taxonomy): domain Eukaryota; kingdom Metazoa; phylum Chordata; class Actinopteri; order Cypriniformes; family Xenocyprididae; genus Megalobrama; species Megalobrama amblycephala. The sequence continues at coordinate 14,544,358 of NC_063059.1, read as the reverse complement.
TTTTCTTTCCACTAGGCGGCCGTGTGGCTCTTTGTTCCCTCACACACGGATTCTGGCTGTGACAGATTTTTTCCCGTCTCTTTGATTCATCCCCATACACAACAACACACTGCTAGTTCCCTTTCTGGGGGATTTCAGGCGCTGAGGCATGAACACACCGACCGGGACCGAATCGGTGTCGATGGAGATGATGCATGCCGATGTGAATAGTAATTTACAGCCAGCGAAAATGAGCAAATAGTCTTTATATTTATGATAAAAGAGGAAAACGGAACGGATTGGGAACGTGCACTGGGGCAATCTGCTTCTGTTCACCTAGTACTAGAGTAAGTAGCTTTGTTTTTTTACACTAGCTTGCGTTAACATTCTACTCTACGGATTTCACATTATGTTAGCGTTATATATGACAGGTATGTAGTAACTACGCAGATAAAATCGCTATGGCGATGTTTTATGGTTGTTTTACACGTCTTTGTTTAGAGTAGGGCTGTTTGGTTGCTGTTGTGGAGGAGTGCGTTGCGAACTGCTGCGGCCTCATATGTCTTATTTACACTTCAGTGTATGTGTTTATTTATATGTGAAGGGGGATTTTGCTGTGCGCGTGTTAAAAGAGAATAAAGACAGAGAAGTCCACATCTTGGATCTAAAAAGCGCTGTCCTTCTGCCTTCAGTCTGACTGGTTGTGTTTTAAAAGCTGCCTGCCTAGACAGTCTGTCTGTGCATCATACGAGTTCGAGTGGAATTTGTTGGTCTGCATTGGTGCTTTCGATAGCGGTGTCAGAGTCGTGAACGAATCGTTATTTTGAATCGAATCTTTTCAGTGAATCGGTTGAACCTGTTCGCGAATCTCTCTCAACGATTCGCTTTTGAATCGCATTGAATCTGGTCTGTTCTTGAGTCATTTTCGCATTTAAAATGCGAAAACCAACTCTTTCGGAGATTGAAACGCACATTATTTTATTAAAACAATTGAAATCGTTCATTAGAGATATGTGAGTGCATTTTAACGCACACATATTATATTTAAAAACATATTTTGAATATGCTTATTAGCTGAATCATGGCTGAGACAAACAGACACAAACGCAGTTACAATAAACGACGCTGTTAATAATAATAATAATAATAATAATTCGTTGGGAAGGTTAAAAGCATGTAGCTTGTCACATGATAATGAACTGTTAAAGGATTAGTCCACTTTTAAATAAACTTTTCCTGATAATTTACTAACCCCCATGTCATCCAAGATGTTCATGTCTTTCTTTCGTCAGTCGAAGAAATTAAGAAGAAATTAAGGTTTTTGATGAAAACATTCCAGGATTATTCTCCTTATAGTGGACTTCAATGGCCTCCAGACGGTTGAAGGTCAAAATTACAGTTTCAGTGCTGCTTCAAAGGGCTTTAAACGATACCAGACGAGGAATAAGGGTCATATCTAGATAAACGATCAGTCCTTTTCGAAAAAAAATACAACTGTATTTGCTTTTATTATTATTATTATTATTATTATTATTATTATTAGAAAATGTGTTACAGAGACATCAAAGTACAATATGTAACATCAAATATGTAACCAACAAAAGTACACTAGAGGGGGCTTAATTAAAACCTAGAAAAAAATATTGAAAAGTTTACCAATTTTTAAAGTTTAACTGCTTTTTGTTTCAAAGAATATCGTATAGATTCAATATAATGTTCAAATTCTCTCTTAAAAGATATAAAGCAGGTTTTTTGCAAGAAAACAAAAAAAAAAAAACATTTATGAATACAACTGTATTTGCTTTATAAACACAAAATATCGCCTTGAACGTTACTTCCGGTTTCCGCATTCTTCAGAATGCTTACACTGTATGTCCTACACCTTCCCTATTCTACTTACGGAAAAAAAAAACGAAACTGGTGCTACATTCGTCCCTTAAGTAGAGTAGGGAAGGCGTAGCATTTTGAAGAATGCGGAAACCGGAAGTACGTTCAAGGCGATATTTTGTATTTATAAAGCATATACATGTTGTATTTTTTCTGAAAATGACAGATCGTTTCGCTAGATAAGACCCTTATTCCTCATCTGGGATCGTTTAAAGCTCTTTGAAGCTGCACTGAAACTGTAATTTTGACCTTCACCCGTCTGGAGGCCATTGAAGTCCACTATAAGGAGAATAATCCTGGAATGTTTTCATCAAAAACCTTAATTTCTTCTTAATTTCTTCGACTGACGAAAGAAAGACATGAACATCTTGGATGACATGGGGGTGAGTAAATTATCAGGAAAAGTTTATTTAAAAGTGGACTAATCCTTTAAATCGTTTTTTGAACCTGTTAATTGAAATGAGCTATTCGAAAGAACCAATTCACGGAAATCTGGTGGTCTGACTAGGCATAATTTGCACATTCAAATCAAATATTTGAGCTTTATATGCCTGTTTGAACATTTACAGGTTTGTAAACCAGCATAGACTCAGTCTCAGTGAAGGCAACAGGAGATTTTAATGGCATGTTTTTACTCATTACACTTTTAACAGCTTCCTTACAATTTTACACAAAGGAACCTGTTTTAGCTCATTTAATAAAATGACACGATAGTGTCTAGATGTCTCTTGTGCTTTCTTGGCTGACATGCTGTTCCAACCACAAAAATAACCATTTTTAATCTTGAGGCCTTCAGTTTTTCCTTTGATATTAGATCTGACAAAGCAGTCCAATGTATCACTGCTCAACTTCATGTAGTACTAGGTATAGCATTTAAGAAATTAAAGTAACATTTTTATTTATTGATTTTGCACAGTTGGAATTTGCTTTTTAATCAAACAATCTAGCCAAACTTTTCTTTGTTATAAAACTTTTTCTTTGAAACTATACTTTGTGCTTTTTCATGGATGCAAACCTTATAAGAAAACACTACCGTCACGTTTTAAAACACCTGTGTTTGGCTTGTGAAGCACATTGCTGAGTTCAAAGATCTGTCTGGCAGCCATATTGCTGGTTCTAACAGTGTTATAAATGATGAAGGAGGTGGTGAAGGTCTTTCTGTCGGACAGCTGGTGCCACTCCTCTCCCTTTAAGAGAGTCTTGATTTGCATATGGCCACTGACCCTAATATTTGCCCTTCTTGAAGATGTTGTAGTGGTTGATGGACTCATCGTATCCACTTACACACCTCCCATTTTGTATGGCATTATCTTGTTGAAAGCTCTTAAGAATGTCGCTTGATCCACCAGGACCTCAGGGGTGATGAACTGGATGTAGGTTAACCCTTTCAGATCCCTTCCTTTATTAACAATGTCAGCACTCAGGTTGCCTACATGCATTAAAAGGCTTGTTTGTTTATTAATTAGATTTTTTTGAGCACATAAATAGTTGCAGTCAGAGAATTTGGTCAGACTTTTAGGAATGAAGTGCAGGCAGAGCAGCCAGTATTGCTTTGGGACATATTCAGAGAGATTTATTCCTAAATGTGTTTAGTCCCAAAAATAGCTCATCACTGTCTAATGTATTTAAGCCTCTGTATTTTTAAAATATGACCCTAGGACAACAAACTCCCAAGCATCTTTTTTTTAATAATAGGCATAATATAAGACTTGTCATAAACAGATTAGTTTTGATAAACTGTACATACAAATATCAATAAATAAGCATTTTAATATTTCAAGGCTGTTGGATTGTAGTTATTAAACGTACAAACAATGTTTAAAAAGATCTTGTCTGTTTGTGTTCTAATGGATTCAGGCAGCATGTTTGAATCCAAAACATACTGGAAATCAAAAAGCGAATCAAAACCATACAGCGTGATCAATGTAGTCTGATTTCACAACAATTAATTCTTATGTGCCAATTATAATAATAAACAGATTTAAAAGATGAGTTACCACCAGTTTGAATCAGTCTGATGAATATTGCAACACCTGATTCACTTTCTGAGCTGCAAGTTATCTTTATATTCAGTGTTTATATTCACTCAAAGCACTCACCTCGCTTTCGCAGCTTATTATTTACCAAGACCTATGGTCAAAATGCAAAAAAGGTCCGGAACTCTAAAAAAAAAAAAAAAAAAAAAAAAAAAAGTTTATTAAATCTCACGCAGCCAAAATGAGGATTGTCAGTAACGGTGTTCAGCCTTACATTGTTCAAACAGGAGTCAGACACAGACACTGATGGAGAGACTCAGGAAGAAGTTACAACTTTTAGAATGCAAATGGACATTTCTGAATGGTTAGTAGATAAATTTATGTAGTTGCTGTGGGGTTGATTCAACTCAGCGACTAGCATGTGTCGTCATGTTAATCTTTTGTGCAAATCCAGCATTAAATTGACCCTCGTTTGTGAAGCAGTCCGGCGTAAAATGACGGCATGGTAACAACACTCTACTACAAAAACTTAAACTCCTCTTCACTAAAGCAGCCCAACATGGCCTCACCCCCTTTGTTGAGTGTTCTCAGGGGCAGGGTTTAAGTAAATTGTAGGGTTTGTGATGTCACTAACCCGGGAAGAAGCTCGTTGTAGTTCCTACCAGCTGTTTGTTGTAGTCCTTAAACAAAGAATTCTGTAAAAGAAATATCTCAGTTTGTATTGAACTTTACAGATATTGTTTATGTTCTAACAGCAACATTACACACTAACTAAAGTTAAAAAAGTCAAATCAAAATTAATCACCCCTTTAGGTTGTTAAAGGTGCCCTAGAACTTCTTTTTAAAATGTAATATTCTTATATAAATGTAATATAAGTCTAAGGTGTCCCCTGAATGTGTCTGTGAAGTTTCAGCTCAAAATACCCCATACATTTTTTTAAATTCATTTTTTTAACTGCCTATTTTGGGGCATCATTATAAATGAGCCGATTTAGGGTGCGCGGCCCCTTTAATTCTCGTGCTCCCCCGCCCCCGGAGATCGCGCTTGCCTTGAACAGCATAAACACAGTTCACACAGCTAATATAACCCTCAAAATGGATCTTTACAAGATGTTCGTCATGCATGCTGCATGCATACATCGGATCATGTGAGTATTGTATTTATTTGGATGTTAACGTTTGGTTCTGAATGAGTTTGAGGCTATGCTCCGTGGCTAACAGCTAATGCTACACTGTTGGACCGATTTATAAAGAATGAAGTTGTGTTTATGCATTATACAGACTGCAAGTGTTTAAAAATGAAAATAGCGACGGCTCTCTTGTCTCCGTGAATACAGTAAGAAACGATGGTAACTTTAACCACATTTAACAGTACATTAGCAACATGCTAATGAAACATTTAGAAAGACAATTCACAAATATCACTAAAAATATCACAATATCATGGATCATGTCAGTTATTATTGCTCCATCTGCCATTTTTCGCTGTTTTCCTTGTTTGCTTACCTAGTCTGATGATTCAGCAGTGCAGATCCAGACGTTCTGCCCTTGTGTAATACTAACTGCCCTTGTCTAATGCCTCAATCATGGGCTGGCATATGCAAATATTGGGGGCGTACACCCCGACTGTTACGTAACAGTCGGTGTTATGTTGAGATTCGCCTGTTCCTTGGAGGTCGTTTAAACAAATGAGATTTATATAAGAAGGAGGAAACAATGGGGTTTGAAACTCAGTGTATGTCTTTTCCATGTACTGAACTCTTGTTATTCAACTATGCTGAGGTAAATTCAATATTTAATTCTAGGGCACCTTTAATGCTGGCAAATGACCAGGTATAAGCGTAATAATCCATGGCTAGCTGTGCATTTAACAATTTGAATGGAATCAATGGATTCTGTTTCACATCAGGAGGTTTTTAGCCTCCACATCATGCATTAAAATCGTTTAATGCACAGCTAGCTGTGGATTATCCCTTTCACACATTACCGTTTAAAAGTTTGGGATTTGTACGTTTTTTTGTTTGTTTGTTTTTAATACTTTATTTAAGAAGAGGATTGTTCTTGTAAAAAATTTTTAATGTTTCTGAAAGAACTCTCATATGCTCACCTTTTTATTTGATTTTAAAAAATACAGTAAAAACAGTAATATTTGAAAATATTAAAATTTTAAACTGTAATGACAAAGCTGAATTTTCAGGAGTCTTAAGTGTCATATGATCCTTCAGAAATCATTCTAATATGCTTATTTAGTGATCAAGAAACATTTCTTAAATAAATGTAAAAACAGTTGTGCTGCTTAAAGGTGCCCTAGAATTAAATATTGAATTTATATTGGCATAGTTAAATAACAAGAGTTCAGTACATGGAAAAGACATACATTGAGTTTCAAACCCCATTGCTTCCTCCTTCTTATATAAATCTCATTTGTTTAAAAGACTTCCGGAAAACACGCGGATCTCAACATAACACCGACTGTTACGTAACAGTCGGGATCATTAATATGTATGACCCCAATATTTGCATATATGCCAGCCCATGTTCAAGGCATTAGACAAGGAAAGGCAGTATTAACGTCTGGATTTGTGCACAGACAAGGTAAGCAAGAACAACAGCGAAAAATGGCAGATGGAGCAATAATAACTGACATGATCCATGATAGCATGATATTTTTAGTGATATTTGTAAATTGTCTTTCTAAATGTTTAATTAGCATGTTGCTAATGTACTGTTAAATGTGATTAAAGTTACCATCGTTTCTTACTGTATTCACGGAGACAAGAGCCGTCGCTATTTTCATTTTTAAACACTTGCAGTCTGTATAATTCATAAACACAACTTCATTCTTTATAAATCTCTCCAACAGTGTAGCATTAGCCGTTAGCCACAGAGCATATAGCCTCAAACTCATAGAGAATCAAACGTAAACATCAAAATAAATACTTTACTCACATGATTAATAAATAAAAAGTTCAAAAGAACAGCATTTATTTGAAATAGAAATCTTTTGTAACAATGTCTAATGTCTTTACTGTCACTTTCGATTAAGTTAATACATCCCTGCTGAAAAAAATCTTAGTTGTTTAGATGGAATGAACTGCATTCACAATAAGTTTATGTATTTTGAGTGGGTAGTTAAAGTTTGGCTAAAAGGTGCTACTGTGCTCTTAGACAGTGTCTTTAGCAAATGTTTTGTGTGTTGGGCTCCCAGGGGACAATGGCAGACTTTTGTTCCTTATGTGGCAGATGGCCCAAAAAAAGGTCTGTTAAGATCATCTTTATTGGGTTTATTGCGCGAGCCTCAACAGATGCACTTCGGGGGGCGACGCTCTGAAGAATATCCTCCAGCAGCGGGACAGGCGACATGCTGAGGGTGTCATAGTCAAGTCAGCCTTTTTCTTTCCTCCTTCCCGTTTCAGAAACCCCAGTTCCCTCATGTTGGCTATGGCTTTGGAACCAGGTCAGAGGAAAGGAGGAAGAAAGAAGAGGAGGAGGGGATTGTCAAGCCCTTATGCTATTTGCTTCAGTGCCTGCCTGACTGATTTCTGCTCATTCAACTGAACTAGAGTCACAAATAAAAGTGCTTTTCCACAAAAATACTGCGCATATAAACCTCACATACAAGCCTTTCCAGTTTGCTTCCAGAATGAACACAAAAACAGTGATGAATCAAACCAAATAGTTTTGTGTCTCTATTCAAGTGACTTTGCCAGTGAATGGCTTTGTGGCATCCATCCAGTCAGTGATGCATTCAGATAGACACACATCCCATAACAGATAGCAGTGAGTTACTCCCTTTCAGCCATTAATTATTCTACTTTTGCAGACTTCACATTTCCCTCATTCAGAAACACATATGAGCAGAAGCTGCCAGACATCACAGACGGCGTAATTGATTGTGCCTCTGTCAAAGGTCTGTTTTGCGATTAGTTTTGCTCTTGCCAAGGTGTTGGAGCTGACTGGCTCACTTGAGAACTCGTGGAGGCTTTCCAGTTTCTCCCCCTCGGGTCCGTTCTGTTCATCTGCTTGCTGAACAGCCATATTTTTGCTTCTGACTGCTCCACTTGCCTTTTTTTATTCAGAATACAATCACCAGGCCTAATATTGTCATTGTCTGTTTGTTAACTTAATTTTTGTCTGTTTATGCCAGATTGATTCTGCAGCCGAGTGTTGTCTTTAATCTGTGTTTGACAGTTTGAATCCAGGCGGTGTCGAAGGATCGTATCGCCCTGATATTTGAGCATCCAGATTTAGCATTCTTTTGATCATGGCACGCACTGCTCGGAAAAGATCTTCTATCAACAAGGCCGTGTTTTTTTTCCTTCCTCTCTTCGCTCTTGGTGAAAGAGAGTTTCTCTCACTTCTTTTTTTTCCCTCTGGTTTGCTGGTCTGTTTGTTATCTTTTTTAGCTTGTGCTGATGCTGCCAGATAGTTTCCCATCTGAAAAGTGGCTTGGTGGTTTTACACGGTCTGCTCAGATGGCTTTTGGGTCTTCAGCATTTTTTGAGCAGGTTTAAACCATAGCTGCTCTTTCACACACTCTTATAGGCACGTTGGCGTTATTAGAGCTTTGTTAAATATTGATCACAGTGCACACTTGAGGAATCGTTACATGAAAGCTCGCCTGCCAATGATGCGTTTTATGCTCCTTTGAAATCCTTCAGCCGTAACGTCTGTCAGATTTACCGTTATTAATGCAAAGTGAAACCTATTTTGGGAAAAAAAGCTTCTTGATAACGCCCTGGACAAGGCTTGTGAAAACAAAACCCGCAGGCTTTAATTGGCCTTTATCAGCTGTCAAAACAAGTTGAGTGCAACCAATTCGGTGCCCGCAATCAGGACGACTGGAGTCACTGTGGCGGGGCGATGGTGCACTTATGTGGGTCAACACCCAAACTGTATTAATGTTTCCTTGACTTATCACTAGCAATGTTTCCATCCACCTAATTTTATTTGAATTTTAGGATTTTGCATAAAAAAACGCTGGGTGAAAATGCCAAGATGTGCATAAACTCTAAAAATGTGCGTAAAAAATGTATGCGCTCAATTGAGGTGGATCATTTTTTTTTTATCTGATAAGAAGATGTGCGCATAAAATACAATGGAAACCGAATAAATCCCTTGATGCACAACAAAAAAGTCATGTGGCTTTGCTTCAGCAGATCATGTGAGACGAGACATAACGGGACTAACAAGCGGACCAATTTCTTTGCACAGCATCTCAAATGTTGGTTTGGTCATTCTGAAATGCCTGTGCCAAATTTTTTCATCAAAATGGTTGGGTATAATGACCTCCTAGAACAGTATTACACGATTTTGTTCCCAAAGATGAGGCATCAGCCTCCGGACGCAATATAACATGACAGCATTTATTGCATTTTGTCTGCACACTCTGAGGCGCAAGTGATGTATGAAGTGGCTTTATCGATTGCAGCAATTTTTTTTTTTTTTTTTTTTTACAGATTTTTTGTGGCAATTTCCCAGCAAGTGACAATTTTTTTCTCTTGAACACATGGGATGGAAACAGTGCTCTATTTGGAAATGCTTTATGCGATATTCCAATTTTGGGCATAAATTTGCAGTTTTGGATGGAAACATAGCTAATGTCTTTTTCATCTTTTCTATAGTCTTTTTTATATGTCGGTAGTTTCAACTTTCTAAGACGGAATGAAAATTTAACATTTACATCTATTTACATTTTATTCATTAAGGAGATGCTTTTATCCAAAGCGACATTTATGTTTTAAATTTTTTTATTTTTTTTTTTTTTTTCATTTAAATTTTTGCAAATTGATGATTCTCACTTAATTGTTAATGGGTCAGTATATAGAGTCTATAACCCTGTTTCTAAGATTATTTATTTGCACACACAGCATCTGCAGAAAGCTCCGTAGATTTGCCCTGGATTGGAATGGCCGTTATTCAAAAATCTCTATAAGTCCCCTGCCTCTTGCGTGCTTGTTTATTTTGGATAATTTGATGATTTTCAGCTACCAGTGACATTAGGAATTTGTTTATAATTCATTCAAATGGCAGTTTCTAACCAATTTTTATAACAAACACCAAATAAAGTTCTATAGAAACCATCGTTACATTTAACCATTGTAGTGAGTGCATGCATGATTGTACATTTTTTTTACTGTTGTTGATATCGGGTAACTTTATCATTTTTATTTGCATCTCGACTAAAAATTAGTGCTTTAATGTCTAATTGGCATTATAATGAGAAAAGCTATGTAATATTATTGGTAAAAAGTCTATGTCTATGTCTGTGTGTATATCCATTCCTCTGAATTGCGCAAATGCTGTCCACAGAATTTATACACTTAAACACTTAAAAATACACTTAAACCCAGGTCTGCCATTTATGATGCCTCTTAACTACAAGCATTCTTTCTGTTAGTAAGCACTGTTTGGTGTTAAAAGTATTGAACATGCTTTTGTTTCATGTCCCCATCAAGATCTGCCCATTTTAATCCATCTCTGCCTAAACGATAAGACTGAACAGAGCTGAATAATGCATGTGAAAGTGGACAGCTCACATCCATGTATCCTCAGAGCAGGTGATGGTGTTCAGGCTTTTCTAAATGGAGTTTTTAAAGCACTGCAGCATCTGGATGTCCACTGGCCTGCAGCCAGCTTGCAGACAGGATGTGATGCATTTCTTTTCCCATAATTCACATCATGTGTTGGATCTGGAAACCGTCTGTGCACCATGTGAGTTATTGACTAACCTGGATGAGTTAGCTAAATCCTTCCTTGGTTCAAGAGTTCACAACTGCTGTAGTTGGCAGTGGTTTTCTTATCCTGTGTCACGGGCATCTGTACTAGATTTCTTTTCTGTAGCAGTATGTATATTGTGTAGATTTTAAATTTGTTTTAAAGGCTTGTATCTCTTTTTTCACAAGTATAATAGCGTTATGTTGAAATATTTTAACAACATAAACAACATCTTTGATTTAAATCTCAGTAACAAAAATGGCAATATAGTTGTGAATTTTAACTTCTTTTGAACTGTTTATTTAATTGAATCAGAAACACTGATTTCATGACTTATTCGAATCATTCCTGAAAAAATTGGTTGTGGTAATTTACATGCCTTAAATGTTTTAGGACAAAAAAAATGTAGATACATATTGCTGTTTATGTATTGTTATCTTGGTGCAGATAAATACATTTTCACTGTTTCTATTTTATTTCTGTTTGTTTAAACATTGAATCTATTTGACAGCAGCAAAGAGTTTATTTAAAGTTTGTGTTAAAGTGTTTGTAAAGAGAGAGAGAGAGAGAGAGAGAGAGAGAGAGACACTCTATTGGCCAAACCGTTTGGAGTCAGTAAGATTTTTTTTTTTTTTTTTTTTAAAAAAAAACAAACTTTTCTTTAGCAAAAGTGCCAAAAAAAGATAAATTCTGTTCTTTTGAACTTTCTATTCATCAAAGAATAGTTAAGCAGCACATCGTTTCGTTCAGCGACATGAAGGCTGTAAAGTATGTAGTACAGTGGATTGTGGTCAAAGGACTTTCCTAGATGTTTTTTTTTTTTTAAGTTACTTATTGCCTAGTAAGAAGACAAACTGCCAAAGTTCCATAACCTTTGCTTGTTTGTAAAACATCCCACTAGACACAGTTCCTAAGCAGGTAACACAACAGATTTATGAAGTACATTTAGCATGACTGTTTTACATCTGCTCTGAATTTTTTTGTCATGACATTGGCAGTGGAGACAGTGAGTTGGCTTTCTGGAGGAGTAAAAATGAGCTCTGGCTCCCATTAGTAAATATAGAAGGTTCTCGGATACAGATCATAGTCATGTGAAAAATAGCTCGGTGGAATGCATGGCCTTGGCTCTCTACAGTCCATGCCAACTCTGAGCGCACACATATACGTGCACTCCAAGTCATCTCTGCTGTGTTCCCCTTCAGTTCAAAGCTCTTTGATATCGGGTGTTAGTGATGGGTCAGATGGGTACTTTACAACAGGAAGTGAGAGTCTCAAGCAGGAAGGGTAAGTGGAAAGTTGGATGTTTTTAGAATTTTAGCTTATGATAAGCTCATCTGTATATTGACTTCAGCTCTTTGTACCTTATTTGCATGAAACGTTACTGAATATAGTCTTTGCATTAAACACGCTACAAGTTTCTGGTACTTCTAAAGGCTTTGTTATGGAGCATCCTGTTCCCAATTTCCTGTCTCCAGGGATCCCTGATGGAGTTGAAATAATGCAGAAAGAATTCCATATTGAAATATTCCTACAACCTACATATAGTATTGGTTTTGAGGAGGATCTATTTACAGGCCTAGTAACCAAGCTGTGTTTTATTCTTTATTATTAGTAATACTGTTTAATTATCGTAACTGCAGTGAAAACTCAGTTATTTATAGCTAAATATATAAACTACAGTTCAAAAGTTTGGGGTCGGTAAGATTTTTTAAAATGTTTTTGAAAGAAGTCTCATACTCAGCCATACCAGCAGCCATATCACCCTATAGCTGAAGCTAAGCAGGGCTGAGCCTGGTTAGTACCTGGATGGGAGACCTCCTGGAAAAACTAGGTTGCTCCCTGGAAGAGCTGTTAGTGAGGCCAGCAGGGGGTGCTCACCCTGTGGTCTGTGTGGGTCCTAACACCCCAGTATAGTGATGGGGACACTATACTGTCAAAAAGCACCGTCCGTCCGGATGAGACGTTAAACCGAGGTCCTGACTCTCTGTGGATGTAAAAAATCCCAGGATGTCCTTTGAAAAGATTAGGGGTGGAACCCCGACATCCTGGCCAAATTTGCCCATTGGCCTCTGTCAATCATGGCCTCCTAATCATCCCCATACACTGATTGGCTTAGTCACTCTGTCTTCTCTCCACCAATAAGCTGGTGTGTGGTGGGCGTTGTGGCGCAATATGGCTGCTGTCGCATCATACAGGTGGATGCTGCACGTTGGTGGTGGTTGAGATGGAGACACACCAGCTTCCATATGTAAAGCGCTTTGAGTACCCAGAAAAGTGTTATATAAATGTAATAAATTATTATTATTATTATTATTACTCAACCAGACTGCATTTATCTTATTAAAAAAGCAGTAAATGTTTTATTTATAAATATTATGTAATTTATTCCTGTGATGACAAAGCTGTTACTCCAGTCTTCAGTGTCACATGATCCTTCAGAAATCATTCTAATATGCTGATTTGATGCTCATGTAACATTGTTTGCATGTAAGCAAGTTTGAGGAATATCAATACAGCACTGCCTTGAAAGCACGATAATAAACTGTCAATTAATTATCCTAGGCCAAGGATTTTCCAGAAGTCGCAGTTCTCCTCTGCTTATTTTTCTAAATTGCCATTAATACTAGCCAAGTAGGTCATACTCTTAGAAAACCACTCTTGTTTCTGTGACCTTTCTTGTTTTGCGTCGCCAAGGCATCGCAGCGTCTAAGCCGAATGAGTAAGTAGATGCAAAGCAGGCTCTTAGTTCAGTAGGGAACTAAAACAATACCTTTTCACTCAGAACACAATCCTCAAGCCACTGAAATTGGCCACAAGAGGAATTTTTCCTCGATCACTAAACCATGCTCCCCGCTCTCTTGTCGGCATCCCTGCAGGCGTGCATACACTTTCATGTCAGTGCATGGCGAAGCATCCTGTTTACATCACAAAATGTCTCCATGCCAACGAGAGGCTGGTGAGGGGTGCTGGGTCCTGGCAGTGCCATGTGGGCTTGGCTTGGGCTCGGCTGTGTGTATTGTTTTACCGAAGCAGGGATTTCTCTGCCCTGCACTGAGAGGAGAGAGAAAGGGAGGGTGGAAGGCAAATGAGATCCCAGAACATCACAGCAAAGTTGTAGCTATGCTCTGCAGACTCGCACATTTTTAGCATTCTTGTTTCGCATTTTAAAAGAAAGCAGATATGTGGAAAACTTTGGACGGCTAGATGTCGAGAGGACTGGGGCCTGAGAGTGGTCAGGATTTGCTTTAAGTAGTCTGAAGGTAAATTAATGCATTTGCATCTAAAATTAAGTTTTGCACTTGACAATAATAGATTTTGCTTTTTGTCACTAGAACTGATTGGTGTAGGTCCTGTAAAGTATATAAAATATACTTAAGTTCTTATATACATTTTAAATGTATACATTTAATTTCTTTAAATATTATATTTTTATTTATTCTATATACATTTTAAGTATTTAAAAATATGCTTAAATTCCTATATATATTTTAAATGGTTTCTGAAACACCCAATAGTGCAACTAGGACACATCATCAGTGATAAACTCAGGGTTGGTAGGGTGTTTCAGGTCTTCGATCATTAGACACCCTCGCCTGGGCAACCCAAGTGTCCAAGTATAACACTAAACTGTGGATCGGTATATCCAGTGTATCCACTCTTTATCCACAGCCACCTTGAAGCTTTCTCCTCAGCTTTTATGATGTTCTTGGTGGCTCTTCTTTCCTGCAACCCTCTAATACCAAAGAGACTGTCCTGCAAAGCCCCTGCAGCCCACCTCAGTGGGCTCAAAGTGGGCCCTCCACCCATGCCTTCCACGTTCCTCTCCCAGTTCAAGATACATGGCCTTCTTGTCCTCGTGGGCCTCCTTTATCTGGACTTCCCAAAGGACAGTAAGTTCCAACATGACCACTTAATTGGAACAGTCAGATTTTAGGTCCAGATCTGGCCTGAATGTTGTCCTTGCAATGTTTTATGGAAGCTTCAGCTGCTTCCCTAGGTCAACCTGCAGCTGCCAATCATGAGCTGAGGCTAGCAGCCCAGTTGAGGCCCTGGGCTCCACCTGAGGTTTCTCTCCCTCCCTGACAAATGCGATGTTGTGCCTTATTGGGAGCTAATGTTTGCTTTTTTGGATTGGGATGCAGATGGTGTCAGCTACTGCCTTCAGCACCTGGTCATGGTGCCACCTGTACCTCCCCTCTCCCAAGGCTTTCAGGCAGCAGCTCAAGATGTGCTTTAAGGAACCTCTTGCAAGGCACTGTGGGCATGCTGGATTATTAGCTAAATCCCAGCAATCCAGGTCTGCTGAGCTCGGAAGGACATCATACTGACTGAATCAGAAACCTGAGTCTTGCTGGTTCTGTCTTCCAAAGTTCTGCCCAGGTGATCTTAGATGCAGTTATATGGTCCCAGTTAGTCCAAGCTTCCTGCTTGCACACATAGGCATTACTCCGGCCTTCCTTTTTCTACCACTGCACAGATCTCTCCTTGGATCAGCTGATGTCTCTCTCTCCCCTGGGCTTTTTCATCTGGCTGCCACAGAGCCTACCAACATGCCATGTCTCAGCCTCGCTTCTGCCTGCTCAACTGCCTCCTGTGCCTGCCACTTCCTTCCATTTCTAACTGTGATGCCTGCAGAGGAGATTCTTGTGGAATCAATTATTGGTCTATAATGTCTCTATAAAGTAACACCTCTCTAATGCTGGTGACCTTAAATTCTTCTGTCAGTCTTGTGAAAGGAAGCTGCAGCTTGTTGATGTGCCCATAAAGGGCAGTGCTGCTAAGGCTCTTTATTAGGCCCAGCCACCTGCGAAGGAACTGGCTGATGTTCCGCTCTAAGCCCTCCACGATTGCCATGAAGTCTTGGATAAATCCATGCCTTGAACTTCCCTGGGAGTCCTGAATTATCCAGTTTTAAAAGCCATGCTTTCAGGTCCATATTAGTTGCCTGGACCGCCACTGTATCTCTCAGTGTGCAGTCAAAGATATTCCCCAGGCTCTTTAATGGCTTCTCAGACACCAATGGAATTTGGACTCCTCCCAAAGAGAAATGGTGCTTAGGAGACACTCTTCCCTACCTCAGGACCAAGGACCTGGATTTAGCTGGCTTGAAACTCATTCTTGCCCATGTAATGAGCCTTTCCTGCCCTTGGAGGAGCCATCGGCATCCTGGAACTGATGTTGCTGTAACAGTCAGATCGTCCATTATGGCTCTGATCGAAGGTTGACTTTTTCCATGGACGGGGCACCTACATTCCACTTCTGCTGATTGAAAAGCATGTTCATCACTAAGGCAAACAAGGACACTGATATGGTGCAACCAGTGATGATTGCTTTTCTCTAGGTGATGCCATGCAGATGTTGTTCACCCAGAAGTGAACCTCAAACTGAAACTATTGTAGTAATCCAGTATGAGGTCTTTAATCCTCTCTGGAACATGGTATCTTGTCAGCGCTGTTGCCACAAGTTTATGTGGAATGGATCCATAGGCATTGGCAAGGTCTAGCCAAATGACTGCCAGGTCTCTATTCCCCCTTGCCTCACAGATCAACTGGGTAACCACTCCTGTGTGCTCTATACATCCCAGCATACCTGGAACTTCTCCCTTCTGCACTGCGGTATCAATGTAGGTATTCCTCAGGAGATAGACTGTCAGGCAGTTAGCAAGAATCTTGAAAAAGACTTTGCCTTCTACACTGAGCAGAGAGATGGAGCAGAACTGTGAGATGCCACTTGCATTCTCCTCCTTTGGTATCCAGACATCTTTTGCACATCTCCACTGCTTGGCTACCTTCCCTATCCACCATACTACCCTGATGAGTCTATTTTAGAAAAATATTAAGCAGCACAACTGTTTTTAACATTGATATAAAAATATATCAAATATAACATACCAAAAATATGTTTCTTGATCAGTAAATCAGAATTTTCAAGATTTCTGAAGGATCATCACAGGAATAAATTACAATAAAAAAATAATAATTTTGTGGTGTGGTCAGTTGCCAGGGCAAGTACAAATCTAAACTATTGGCCTGACTGGTCTAACACAAAAATGTTTCTTAATCATGATTTTAGTATAATATTTTCCATATGTAGTATTTGGATACACTTTCTGTCATTCAGCCCTTGGTTTCTTACACTTTTATTTGTTTTTTACCCTAGAATTTGACTTCTACACACTAGCTTTGTTTTTTGCTTTCTACTGTTTATTTCTGACAGTGTCATTATATCTGCGGATGTCATTATATCGGTCTCTTCGGGGTCGATGGCTTTGTAGCAACGTGTGTGGACTAAATACAGGGCCAATGAGAAGCACGAATTCAGACCATTAACTGGTTGATGTTTGGCAGTCAAAGGTTTTTATAATAAACGGTATCATTTCAAACCCTGTCTTGTTAACTGCGTGTCTCTGTATTTCTTTTCAGTTTGAGCAGAGCTAATGGGGAAATCACACAGTCGGTCACAAAGTTAGAACGCTCAAGACCAGACCGTCTACTTCCCTCGTGCCAGCAACTCCATACTGTCTTGTTGGATGCAGCTTAATAAGCAGAAGAAGAGAAAGAAAGGATTTCTCTCAATCCAGCGGACTAGGGTTTTTTTTGGTATGATGAAAAAGTGAACTTGAATAGTTCCAAAAACCAAAAAAAAACACGTGAGACGGACAGAGACATTTTGTGGGAGACATCGGGCTGAAGTAGGTGCTATCGTTTCTTAAGTGGCGTCAGTGGTCGGCTAAGGAAACGGGGATCCTGTAGGATGACCAGCCTTTTCCGACGCAGCAGCAGTAATGGAGGGTCTAGGGGTGGCGGAGGCTCAGCAGCAGGCGAGCTCAACAACTCCAAGCCCAACCGGCAAGTTCGACGGCTGGAGTTCAACCAGGCCATGGAGGACTTTAAAACCATGTTCCCTAGCATGGACTATGAGGTGATCGAGTGCGTCCTGCGCTCCAACAATGGGGCTGTGGATGCTACCATCGACCAGCTCCTGCAAATGAGCATCGATGGGCAAGGCTCAGATGACAGTTCGGATTCAGATGACAGCATCCCACCAGAGGTCAGTGTCTATATTGCCCATATGATTGCATTTCTTCAGTGGAAGACAAAAGCGGGGCTCAACGCCAAGGATTTTTTTATACAGGCCTGGGGTCTCATTTATAAAACTGTGCGTAGGATCCCTACTAAAAGTGTACGTACGCGCAAAAGCTAGATTCTGCGTACGCACAAAAAAAATCAGATTTATAAAACCATGTGTACGCCAGAACCTGCGCACAAATCCCTTTATCCCAGTCAGCGGAAGATTGTGCGTACGTGCATCTCCACCCTGTCTCCTCCCCGAAATCACCATATATGTAGCTTACGACGCCTAGTTTTACTATGCATAACCTCATCTACATATCATTTCCATACATATTCCCATCCACGTGACATCCACGGTTAACACCGTCAAAGGTACAAGACATTGGAAAATATTAGATATGGACTATAAATGCAATTTGGGCAATACACTACAGTGATAAAAATCATCCAATATCCTCTTTATGTTTTAGAATAAATATATCAAAATATCCATAAAAACAAAATTGTATAAAATACTTCAGATAAAGGTTTTAGAATAGAGTTGATTCATTCATTTCCACTGGCCAGATAGTATTTTAATAGTTTTTTTTGCTGATAAGGTGAACATATCTTTTAGGAAGTTTATAGGCTATTTTTAGTGGAAACAGATCGGCCTACTTATTGCAGTGTAAATACAATTGTCCGAAACGGCGCGTCACTGACAAAGTATTTTAAAAAGAAAACATGCAAATCTTACCGTTTTCCTCAAATGATATCCTTCAAATGGTAATTGTTTGAAGATCCTTCACACGACATCAACACCTCCTGCAGCTGTGGTTGTACAGTAAGATATTATTGGACCTATTCAAACTGGACAACGGACCGTTCGACCACCGAATCCAGCAGTGTCTTCCACAATATCTAAGTTAAGTGTGCATCACTGATCGTCATTCTCGAAAAAATATTTTATCAAAACATCTGCAGTTTAGTTTAAAGAGGAATTATTGTGCTCCCAGCGCTCCTCGCTGTCATTAAAACAGCATGTCACTGGAAAAGTGATCGAAAGTAGCACATCTACTATCTCAATTCATATCACTTTTGACTCCAGAATGTGCGTACGCACAGCTCAAAGTTTGCTTAAAGGTTTTTATAGATCACAACCTTTGCGTGGGAACTGGCGTACGCACGTTTCCATCCCCGTTTTGTGCGTACGCACGCTTTATAAATGAGACCCCTGGTCAGGTCAGTGGTTAAAATTTTTACTTGCCCTGCCAAAATATTCACCACAATAAAGTAATAAATCAAATAAAATAGTTATTGTTTTCATTGTTTATGTCTCGTGTAACCTTGTGTTGTAATAAATGAGGTTATGACTCCAAAATTTTAGATACCAGCGAAATTTCACAATTCTCGATTCCAATTTCTACAAACCTAAGTCAAACATTGTTAAAGACAAGTAAGCAGTCATTATTTAATTAAGAACAAATAAACAAATTAGCAATATCACAAATAAATACATTTGAAATTAACTGTGCTTTTAGTTTTTCAGGTAGGTCTAACAGTGATAATTTCATGAACTCTCCCAAGTGTCTTTCACACTGGCCCCTGAAAAAATACTTTTTTATAACTTAAAAAGCGTTCCATTTTGCTTGTGCACTTTGCTGAATCTGTAGCAAGCTAAGTTTTGTGTAGCATTCTCGCTCATATTCTTATTTTAAGCGGGGTGTAATAATCAGTTGGTTTCCTACCCACAATCCTCTTACACCTGACTGCTCTGATAAGAAACTGTCAGTACTGGGCCTGGAAACAGATCTGAGACACATTACGGTATATCTCAGTGGAGATGCTCTGCCATTAGACTTATTATTAGACTGCCATGCATTCCTAAGTGAAGCATAAACTGCAGTGCATTTTGTTTATACATTCTTCCACGATTCTGTGTGTAGCTGCTTTTATTGACATTCCCCACTGGTGTATTTTTTTCTCTTGCATTATTTATGTTACTTCTGTTTAGATGGGGATGTGGTGAAACAGTATGTGCATGTGCTTTACTGCATATTATGATTGTATAAAAAAATCACAGAAAACATTGACCTGAAAGTAAAAAAAAAAAAAAAAAAATCACTAGCTGACACCAATACCAGTCTACTATATAGACTTAATTTAATTAATTAAATACATTTTTTTTAAATTATCAATTTTATTTAAATATTAACCAAGTTAAATTTGAAAAATGGCTTGCAGCTTTCAAATAAAAATACTACATTTTTATTCATTTATATTTTTTATTTTAGTATCAACAGATGGATGTATTGGAACAGTATATCTTCATGTATTTTACTGAATATTCTCTTTGCTGTGATTTTCATATGAACAGCATATGCAGTACAGCACATTGATCTGAGATACAATAAAATAAAAAATAAAAAACGTTTGTATTCATTATATTGATAACATAACTACCATTGAGGATTGTCACGATACCGAAATTTTAATTTTTTACATTTGATTTTAATTTAGATATTAACAAATTTAACTAAAACAATGGCTTGTATCGTTCAAGCAAAGACTAGTCGAATTTTATGTTATTATCAACTTGATATCAAAGCACCCATATTTTTGACATTCCTTCTACCATTACTGGTTTTAAATGAATAACAACTAAATAAATAAATGATTCTGTGCAATAGAAAAATAATTTAGTCTTTTTTCCTCAATAAAAGTTTCTTGTTGCTGCTAATTACATTTGTTTCCTCTTGTGCCTTTATCAGATTCTTGAGCGGACCCTCGAGCCAGACAGCTCCGATGAAGAGCCGCCCCCTGTCTACTCGCCACCAACATATGACATGCACATATATGACAGGAAATACCCTGATGCTCCTCCTGTTCCTCCACCGAGGTTATAAACTTTTTGAGAGCAGTTTTAAAAAAATTACTGAAATATCAGTCTTGGAAATGGGGTCAGCAGGTCCTTGTTCATTTTAGTCACAGTTCTCTAAATTGATGCCCCCTGGTGTTCATAAACCATAGTGCAATTCCTGTAGAGCCATGTGTTTGTGGTTTAATAGCCAAGATGCACGTAAATCCATTTCTCCACAGATGTAATACTCATTAATGCACAAATATGTAAAGGGTCAGACACAATGCAGGAGCTTTAATTGAATTATAAGTCTGATGTGAGCATTGAGAGTTGCCATTGAAACAAGTGTCAGTGACATTGGGCTCTGTTATCTTTCAGATTTGAGGCCCAGCCTCCCCCTGGACACAGGCAAGTCCAAGGTTACAAAAACTGGAACCCACCATTACTTGGCAATCTGCCTGATGACTTCCTGCGAATCCTGCCCCAACAATTGGATAGTATACAGGTGAGCATTTATCATGTGATGCAATAATGCAAAGTTTGGGGTCAATAATAAACTAACACTTTTATTCAACAAGGATGCTTTAAATTGATCAAAAGCGACCATAAAGATATAATGTTACAAAATAATTATGTTTCAAAATAAATTCTGCTCTTTTGAACTTTATATTCAACAGAGAATCCTGAAAAAAAATATATCATGGTTTTCAGAAAAATATTAAGCAACACAACTGTTTTTAACATTCAGGAATAATGAATGAATAATAGGATTTTAAATAATAGAAAAGTGTAACAATATTTCACAATATTACTGTTTTACTGTTTTTTTTTATTATTATTAACACTAAGTATAAAGATAACAATATAAAAACATTGACAGCCAATCAGAATCCACCTTGCTTTAAAGAGCTCGTGCAGATGACGAAACTGCAGCACACGTTTAGAATAAGCAGAATGATGTTGTCTGCTGGTGTGGCCGCTTATATGGTTATTGGTGTAGTTATGTTTATAGTTATCTTTCTTGGTGTGAACGGGCCTTTAGTTAGAGACTTTCACAAACATTCAAAAAAATGTTACTGACCTTAAACTTTTAAATGGTAATGTAAGTTACCATCACTTTTCCTCTTTGTTTAAGGGGTAAAACATAGTCTGTATTTTCAGTTATCTAGCACAAACTCTGATTCCAAGGAATTTTTTTTTTTTTTTCAAGTGCCCTCTGGGCTTGATGTCAAAAACTTACATTTTTGGCCTTTTGATTTTCCTCCAGTTCTTTTGCTATTCAACAATATCTATTAATAGTTTAGAAACAACTTCAGTGGTCCAGAGGTTTGGTCATTAAAACATGCTAATGCAATACAGAAATGCAGCAGGGAGGCCACTGTACAGTTGCTTTTAAGCTCTTATGCCATATCATGCTCTCTGAATGGCTAGATTAACTATAACGGTGTCCTTCATCCATTGTACACATATACAGTCATCCTGCATATGATGGACATTCAAACATAAAGCAATATATTTAAAATTCACTATGACAGCATGAAATTCTCATGTTATTAAAGTTCTCACTTTAACAGTGTGTTTTTAGTAGAGTGAATCTTCTCTCAACATGTCTGGGTCATATTTCATCTAAAAATTAAATAGAAATATAGGAATAACAAAACAAAGCAGAGCATAGTGCATATTATTTAAGAATATTTTCATCCCATTAACAGTTCTCACTCACATTACCATACGAAAATTGTTATTAAAATGATATAGTATTTTTTTTCTAATTGAAACGATGCAAAAAATCTGAATGTAGTTGCAAAATAGACTTAATTTACTATATGCAAAATAATTTTTCTATTTATGTATATATATTGTTACACGTTATTTGAAGGTGTCCTGTTACAGTGTAATTATACATTTAATTACTGAGTAATAATTAACAACATGTTCTTACTATAGGGTTAGGATTAGGGTTTGGTTTATGGTAAATTGCATGTAATTAGGCATAATTTATAGTTATCACTATAGTAACTTCATGTAATATATTTAACAAGGACACTAAAATAAAGTGTTACTAAATATTTTTATTTGTGTGAATGATGGGATGAAACTGTTAGTTGGAGAACTGGAATTTTTTCTTAAACTTAAATTAAAATTTTAACCTTAGTGGACAATTCTCTTAAATGTTTTCAGAAACTGTTTATTTACAAAATTCAGACTATGGAGAACTGCACTAAAACAACCCTGTTTGTCAGTTCTTCTTCCTTTTTTTTCAGAACGTTTGAGTGTTTTATGAAAGCGAGTCTGATTTTCTTGCATATTCCATACGCTTCAATATTCTGCAGGGCTCTCAGAGTAGCATCTCCAAGCCCTCTTCCTCCTCCTCCTCCTCCTCCTCCTCAGTACCCCAGAAGGTCCCCGCTGTGGCGGCTGCCACAGGAACAAGTGGAGCTTCAGAGCAGGAACGCAAACTCAAGCAATATTTGGAGGATGAGCGTATCGCTCTCTTCCTGCAGAACGAGGAGTTCATGAAGGAGCTGCAGAGGAACCGAGAGTTCCTCATTGCATTGGAAAGAGGTAGGAAGAACCTCGCCCACATGCTAAATGGGACAATGAGCAGTTTCTGATATACTCCACTTCCCCTCCTTTCGCAGTTCCACCTACACAAATCCTGAAGAGTGAATTCTTATGCTAATTTACTCAGCCTGGCTGTGAACGTTTTGGTTTCTCTCCAAAGCCATTAGCAGTGTCTTTTCCTCACAGCGAGATTTTGTTGTGCTCTGTCATACACGTTGTGCTTTTCCACACAGATTGTTTGATATGCCTTGAGCCTATGAATGGGCATTAGTTGGAGGATTTCATATCCTTGTTGAATGCAGGATGTCAAAGACTTCCATAACACCTGCTTTCTATGTTTTAGATCGATTGAAATATGAGTCAAAGAAATCCAAATCCAGTCATTCATCAGCTAGCATGGAGAACTCCACAGGTAGATATCATTCACCTGAAGTGTGGTTGCACATGTTTGCGTGTGTGTCTGTGTGCATATGCATAAAGGCCCTGATATGTCTTTTATGTTCTTTGTTTAGGTGTAAAAAAAGTTTTAAATTCCTTTGCAGCAGTAACCTATTACAGTTTATAAAGTTACAATTATGGATATTTTTCTTACAAAAACCAATCGCTTCACTTCAGAAGGCCTTTATTAACCCCCTGGAGCCATATGGATTACTTTTATGATGGGTACATGCACTTTTTTTTGGTCTTCAAAAAAATGGCACCATTCACTCCCATTATAAAGCCAAACACCAATTGTGTTTGGCTGAAAAAATAAAGTCATATACACCTAGGTTGGCTTGAGGGTGAGTAAATCATGGGATAATTTTCATTTTTGCGTGAACTATCCCTTTAAGAAAGCATCTGATCATATGGATGTGGATATGTTTGCACGAGCTCTGCAATTCGACACTCTACGTTTATTTGGCACTTTATACAGATTGCTTTAAAGCAAGCAGCTTTACAGTATTAAACATAAATAAGTCAGTGACTCTCTCAGAATTACAACTTCAGTTTCTACTGTAACGCCACTCTCCAGTGGGTTCATGTTTTTACTGACAGATGTCTGACCTCGGTGGACTAAACAGAAGAAATTAACCGAAGAAAGCTTCCACATCAAAGAAGGTGGAGCCACAGACCACACCTACCTATTATGTAATCGCCATTGACCAGTGGTAGTTTACCAGCCAGAGCGAACATTTTGCTTCGAAGCTTGCTTTGGCAAGCTGTTTTGAACTCCAGAAATTAACTCCAAAAGAACTTTGTTTTGGCCTGATTTTGTTTGAAATTACATCACACTAGTTTGTTTTTTGATTTCGCTTGAAGTATATGGGGGCCTTAGTTTTCCCTTTTCAAAAACACCAAATTCTCAATTGTAATAGCACCGCTATTACAATTACTCATATTAAAGGGTAGAAAGTGTAACATTTAAAATGTAACTCATTTTGCAACATTTTTGTTATAGACATTAAGGTGCTTCACTTTTTTTCCCCTGAAACACAGGTGACCACTATGCTTCCGGATCTGTAGAGGCCTGCACAGCAGTCTCAGATGACGCTCTGTTCAGAGACAAGCTAAAGCTCATGGGGAAATGTAAGGGTCTTGACTAAAACACATCAGTTCACCTGAAAATAATTGTTTTTTAAAAAGATTGTATTTGTAGGACGTTAACATTTCTGTTGCATTGTAACATTCTGCATTCACTTCTGCAGCAACCAGGAAGAAGCTGTTTGAAATCGCTAGAGGGTTCTCGGAGAAGACAAAGCGGAGGAAGTCCAAAAGAAGAACATTGCTACGGCATCATTCGTATCCTTCAAAATGTGCCAGAACCACTTTAGCTTAAATCAATACAGTATGAGTGTAAAAAAAATACTATATGAAATCAGAATATTTTTAGAGCAAGCATGAAATAGAAATTAGGACAAAAATATGGAAGCTAGAGGATTTAGAGATATAGTAGAGTGAGATAGGATGCTGAATTTTAATGTTGAACTCAGTGGCTCTCCTGTTTTGTGTTCAGCAAATTCCCTAACAAATGTTATTCATGGTTCTTGGCAAAGTAACTTTAGTCCAGTTCAGTTGAGTAAATTTAGTGTCGACTGTTTACTTTGACTACACTTTCTCAGATTGGGCACAGCCAACTCCACTGCCAACCTCCTAGATGATGTGGAAGGAAACCCATGTGGTAAGATTTTCTCTCCCATTTTCCAAGCTATTTTTCTTTATGTCTCTGATTAACTCTGACAGAATCCAGGGGGAGGGGTTCAACTTTAGATCCAACTCCTTCCACTTTACATATCCCTAAACCCAAACATGCATGTATATATTTAACAAATATATATATATATGAATTTTACTATTAATCATTTATTAAAAAAATGGTAATAAAATATGACAAGATCTCAGAGTTAAACTGTGTCAGAAAAAAATATCTTAATTATGTCAGATAACACTTAAGCAAAACATGGTCAGGTCAAAGTGTCTGAATAATTTTTGGTTCCAAATTTTTTTCAATTTTACTGGTAGTTCACTGTATGAAGAATTTTTGGGTATAATATGTCATAGTTTATTTTGTTTTACTATCCTCACTTACATAAATGAACTATAGTGTCCTGCACCCACTGGTAAAAATATGTCAAAAATATCAAAAATTTCTGAATAATATTTGGTTTGACTGTATGTATGTATGTATGTATGTGTGTATATATATATATATATATATATATATATATATATATATATACAGTACAGTCCAAAAGTTTGGAACCACTAAGATATTTAATGTTTTTAAAAGAAGTTTCGTCTGCTCACCAAGGCTACATTTATTTAATTAAAAATACAGTAAAAAACAGTAATATTGTGAAATATTATTACAATTTAAAATAACTGTTTTCTATTTGAATATATTTGACAAAGTAATTTATTCCTGTGATGCAAAGCTGAATTTTCAGCATCATTACTCCAGTCTTCAGTGTCACATGATCCTTCAGAAATCATTCTAATATGCTGATCTGCTGCTCAAGAAACATTTAATGTGTACAATTGTACAAAATATTTGTGTACAATATTTTTTTTCAGGATTATTTGATGAATATAAAGTTCAAAAGAACAGTGTTTATCTGAAATCTAATCTTTTGTAACATTATAAATGTCTTTACTGCCACTTTTGATTGATTTAATGCATCCTTGCTGAATAAAAGTATTCATTTCTTTAATTTCTTTTCAAAAAAATAAAATAAAAATTCTTACTGACCCCAAACTTTTGAACGGTAGTGTATAATGCTACAGAAGCTTTGTATTTCAGATAAATGCTGTTCTTTTGAACTTTCTATTCATCAAGGAATCCTGAAAAAAAAAGTACACAACTGTTTTCAACATTGAAAATAATCATAAATGTTTATTGAGCAGCAAATCAGCATATTAGAATGATTTCTGAAGGATCATGTGACACTGAAGACTGGAGTAACAATGCTGAAAATTCAGCTTTGCATCACAGGAATAAATTACTTTGTCAAATATATTTAAATAGTACACAGTTATTTTAAATTGTAATAATATTTCACAATATTACTGTTTTTTACTGTATTTTTAATTAAATAAATGTAGCCTTGGTGAGCAGACGAAACTTCTTTTAAAAACATTAAAAATCTTAGTGGTTCCAAACTTTTGGACTGTACTGTGTGTGTGTATATATATATATATATATATATATATATATAATGTAAATATTTCTTAAATATATTAATGTATGTGTGTGTATTTTTACATAATAAATATACACAGTACACACATATATTATTTAAACACAAACTTTTATTTTGGGTGCGATTAATCATGATTAATCGTTTGACAGCACTCAATTTTTTTTATAGAAAGTATTCAGCAAAGATGCTTTAAATCTATGTTTCTGTCTATCAGCCTTAATTTAGTAACTGAATGAGGCCATGTGCAGCCCTAATTTGGACTACATTTTTAATTTTGGATGCCGCTGTGTGTCTTTCTAGATGACGAAAGTCAACACAGACGATTGGCTGCACAGGAAGAAGAGGAGCCACATAAGGAACCACTATCATGGTGACTGGCTCATGCAGTGAGATTGTTTACTTCTTTTGTGTCTTTTTGTATTTTCTAAACCATACAGGCTTTTTAAATCACTGTGTTACTGATTAATCATCTCAGATATGATATTTGTTCCAGTAGTATAATAATCCTGTGACTGACATAGATATCTAGTGGCGTATCTATCTAGATATCTTGCAACTAACCTCTTGCTAATTTCATTCCAGATCCCTCCTCTGTGCTCTTGGGAAATTAGGGTTTCCATGGTGACCTCAGAATGACCCATGGCTGATTGCTCCTTATCTCAGCGGCTCCAGTGCAGGCAATCCCAGACTAGTGAGGAACAGCCTCCCCCCCAGACCAGCCGAGGCAGGACTGTATGATCATTTTGTAGCAGCCTTTTGCAAGCCTAAGATTATTGTTACCTACATTTGATTACTATTATAATTATTGTATTGTAACTGTTTGTTAATATTTGGTTTCACATGTAAAACTCAACAGCTATAGTACTGATTTCCTATGTATTTTTTTCTTTTTTATCCCTAATCACCTGAAAGAAATTCCCTTTTATGTTTGTTTAAAAATATCAGTTACCTGAGGAATTTGTCCTCACTTATGTTTGATTTGACTTGTCACCATTAGAAAAATAGGAAATATTTGATTTATTACTGTCCAGAAGTGACACAATTAACTCGTTGTTTTAGCACATTAGTATATAACTATTACCTTATATTCAATGGACTCTGCCACTCTCAGAGTCTGATCTGCACATTAAACATCAACAGCATTTCCTCAAAGAATGTACCCAGATTTTTTTTTTTTTATCGTTGCTATTAAGGAAAAACACCATTAATTCAGGTCTCCATTTAGTCTGGTGTGATTTTAGGGCGCTGAATAGTCCATTTCCATACTACTTTTTCATAGTTAAATCAAAACGGAGTTCATTCAGATGAGATGATGTCTTCAAAGTAGTCTCTGGCCAAGTCCGGCCACTCCGGCACAGTGTCAATGCCAAAATTCGAATCGCAGATAAACCGAAGAGTCGGCCTGCTTCTCGTGTTTGCACTGCCATATCTGTTTTATAAAATATTTAAATCCTTTTTTTTTTCAATTGTTTCTTTGTGAAAAGTGATTAGATTTGTTTGTTTGAGCCACTATAGTTGCCATCTGAACATGTTTTTTAGTTATCTTTGAACAGTACGTGCAGAGAACAATTTGAATGATGCCCTTGAACCAACCAACACGCTGCTGTGTGCTTTGCTTTTTTTGCAAATCACACTGAATGATTTACCCTAACGCTGTGCTTCCAGTAGGTCACTTGACTATGTCATAAGGTCAGAGGTCTAACTGTGATCCACCAATAAGAATGTGCCATTATGTTCCTTTTACTGTTGTGCGTCCCAGTACTGATTCAGTGTAAAGTAGCCTATTGGAGGACATTGTGTGACATTGATGATGTTTGTTTGTATTTTATGTATGTCAGATTGTCCAGCTGGTAAATCTGGTAGTTTGAAACCACCTAGTCACAGTATTATGTGTCAAAGCACATTTTTGGATTCCACCATGTTACTGATACAAGCTCCTGAAATGGCTATTGGAATTTGCTTTTTTTATCTAAAGGGCATTATGTACAGTATATGAAGGCATGATCGTGTTCATGTCACATCAATATGTGATTATATAATGATTTTTTGCCATTATAACAAATTATATAGGTATCCATAGGCATCATAAATGACGTGTATTCCACATACAGTAATTATATGTTCTGTGAAGTGTTATAGCCATTATGAAATATGTGCCGGTGCCATGCATATTTGGCATGATGTATTTTTACTTCCTTTTTCAACAGATGTTTATGAATGGCACAGAGCAACAAGTCGGTAGTTCGTTTTGAAAATGATGTGAATTGAAAGAACCAAGGTTTTGTAAGAGCAAAACCTTGTTGAGAGTAGTAAGGCATACAGCACAGAGCCCACGTTCCCAGCGTCTACCGTGATTCACAGGCACGACTGCGTGAGATTTTTCCCTTCCATCCTGCTTGTTAACATACTTGATCCACTCAGGGAACTTGCTCTCATTTCACTTTCTGTTAAAAAGCACAACTAAAACTGAAAACTTCTTAGCGCAGAAGCTTCAAGGTAGCGCCGTCTGTTTACCCGTCATGAGGTTGATATGAACAATTCAAGGACTGTGAGGATGATCTGCTTCAGTATGTAGCCAAGTTCCTTTTCTTGATCACATGTCCTTGCGTGTTTACCCGAAATGTTTTCAACATCTACTTCTTCATCTTCTGTCTTTATATGGGAGAGATATAGAGGCAAAATCACTGGCGGATGTGTTCAGAGAGTGTCGTGTGCGAGCCACATGATTTTAAGTGGCTTTTAACAATTAGTGGAATGTAATATTTATACTGTATTAGTAGGAAAAAACTGTACATGGAAATTGACAATTTTTTTTAACCTAAAATATTTGATCTTTCCATTGTTTTTTTTCTGTCCCCTTTCTTTTGAAGATTATGATTCTCACCAAATTAAGCTGACTCTTCATCTATTTGTCCAAAATAAATGTGATTGTTCCGGATCACATCATTCACTTAAGACTATTTCAAGTTCTGGACTTTTCTTACAATCCAGATGTTTATTAGCTATTGGAATAAATAATAAAATTGTTGTACTCTGTCTGATCATGTAATTTTTTTCCCAACAAAGTCAAGTACTTAACAAAAAGTCTAGTTACTAGTTTTGTTTGTTTTTGTTATGTATGAAGTGGATGGGGGGGTTGGTGTCAATGGAAAATGTGTGTGTGTGTGTGTGTGTGTGTGTGTGTGTGTGTGTGTGTGTGTGTGTGTGTATATATATATATATATATATATATATATACAGTGTTGGGGGTAACGCATTACAAGTAACTTGAGTTATGTAATCAGATTACTTTTTCAAGTAACTAGTAAAGTAACACATTACTTTTTCAATTTACAACAAAATATCTAAGTTACTTTTTCAAATAAGTAACGCAAGTTACTTTTCACATTTATTGACTGACAGCTCTCCTGTCCCCATATTGACAGAAATAAAGTGCAGAGGGTGTTGTGTGCGCTGTGTAAACATGATGGTTATTGCAGTTTTAGACTAAATGTGAACATGCATTTACTCATCTCACTTGCACAAAAACATTCGGTATTCCTCAAAATGAATAAAAACAGTGAAATGCAATCTCAGAATTTTTGCAAACCTGTAATAATAAACTATATTAAATTACACAAATATACTTTATGTATTTAATCTCAATTATTAGCCAATGTCTTTGCTGCTAACCTTCAATATACCAAATTCAACCATACTAATAAGCAGAAAATACTTTAAATTAGATTTAGAAATAAGAACTAGAACTTCCTTCATCTGTATCCTATTCTTCTTTAATCCAGAATGGCAGCACAGCTGAAAGGTGTGTTTGAACTGCGCCCTCTACTGTACAGGTGTAAATATGTATTTCCTTCAGCCTGAGGCTTATTCATTTCACTTTTGGTGTGAAAGGGCCTTTTTGCCAAAAATATAACTTTTTTGTTGTTATTAAATACACAAACAAGCGAGCCCAGCCCCGGTGAGAAAAAGTAACGCAAAAGTAATGTAACGCATTACTTTTCATAAAAAGTAACAAAGTAACGCAATTAGTTACTTTTTTAGGGAGTAATGCAATATTGTAATGCATTACTTTTATAAGTAACTTTCCCCAACACTGTATATATATATATATATATATATATATATATATATATATATATATATATATATATATATCAGTAGTCAACATTTGAATTGGATCAAAAAAGTTAATCAAAGTTGTCCTAAGACCTAAGTTGTCCTAAGAATAAGGTTTTAGGACAACTTTGATAAAAAGTTTAGATCCACTTCAAATATTGACTACTATATATATATTAAAAGGTTTGAAAACCCCTGTTCTATCTAAATGCAACCAATAGAGGGCAGTACATTCCCTTATAATGGGTGTGTTTTTCCCCTCATTGCTGCATTTTTAGGTTTATTTTACATACATTTTTCTTTTAAATCATTTACCATTCTTGGTTTATTACTTATGGCAGACCACCAAGTTAGATGACCTTCCCTTGACCAACTCTCTGTGAACGGGTATTTCTTGGAATTACTAGGCAACTGTTAAGAAAGCCTTATCCAACAACTCCGCAGTCACATCAGTAATCACCAAAGACAAAATAAAAACATTCCACTATCAAGCATCTAGTGAGCCAACATGGCAAGAAAAACAAAGATAAAAAAAAAAAAAAAAACTTCCAGTATCTAACACATTTATCAGTTTGACACACTAAGTTAACCCTTAGAAATTTCTTTCTTTAACACATAATGATCTGGCAAAAAATAAATATGCACTTCTCTTCAACCCAGAGGTGTTTTTCCAAAACCGTTTTTCAATAATCATCTTTGCACACTAACTTTTTGCTAGAAACAAATCCAATAGCTATAACAACATATAAAGATAAACAAGGAGAACAGACAGAACTGTAAGATTGCATTCATCTTACATTATTGTTTTTATCACAACTGTGCTAACAGAATGTTCTGGCTCATGTATGTCAAATCCTTGAAATAAATTAAACCATAGCATCTTCTAGAAGAAAGATTATTTTAATATGCACAAACCATTTTATAAAAGCAGCAAGGCTCTGCTGTTTAGTGAATATAGTCAGTCCATTTAGTGTCATGCCTGACAACACACTTTAGTGTGGCCTTGGGAGCATTATTGCATAATCAGAAACTTTAGAAACAATCCCCCACCCATAATAAATTCAACACACAAATTGTTTAACATTCATTTCACCCTCTCCAAGTCAATACTTCACGTCACCTTACCATGACAATGAAAATTGCGCATGCAGATTTTGAATAGCAATCATTCTTCCAAACCATTTCTAGCTTCTTCTTTTTTTCACAAAAGTTTTTTCTTTCATCTTTTCTTTGAGGCCAAATACCTACATTAGTATTGACAAACCTGTGTTTCTTTCTAAATGTTTCAGGTTATCGTATGGCTTCTAGCAACTTACTCTTGTGAAAAGCTGTGAAACACTGATTTTGACCATTTTCTCCTATTTCAGTATATGCAAGACTCACTTGCCAACATTGACCTTCAGCCTGATCTCTGCTATGCAAAATATTTTTTCCCTCCCATTTTGTTTCAATGGACATCAGAGTACACTGAAAAACAAAATTAGCTATGAAACAATTTTAACTCAGAAATTGCTAGTAAATTTCACAAATACTTGCAAAGTCACGGCAAGTAACAGTTAATTAAATGTTAAATTCTGAGGTAGAAAGACTGCGTATTTTCTTTTAAACTGTACTCTGATCATTTTTATTTTATTTACAACTTTGAAAAAAAAATTTTTTTACAGTGTAAGTCTGGAAAAGGCACTCTTCTCCCCTCCAGGTTTAGCTCTTTCCATGGTCAGCATGTTTTTTAGAATATAATACAATAAATCCAAACAATATGTATATTATTTTAAGAAAAATGTATAATAGTGCTATTTATATGCAAGATAAAGAAAAAAATGAATATAAATATATCTTGTTAATGTATTCTTCAGATAATTAAATACTTACCAAGGTGATAAACTTGGTAAATTAATCAGTGATTAATATTCAGATTTTTAAAGGTGTAATTCTGAAGAACAATATAATCATTAAAGGGTTAGTTCACCCAAAAATGAAATTAATGTCATTAATTACTCACCCTCAATGCGTTCCACACCCGTAAGACTTTCGTTCATCTTCAGAACATAAATTAAGATATTTTTGTTGATATCCGATGGCTGGCCTGCATAACAATGACATTTCCTCTCTCAAGATCCATTAATGTACTAAAAACATTTAAATCAGTTCATGTGAGTACAGTGGTTCAATATTAATATTATAAAGCGATGGGAATATTTTTGGTGCGCCAAAAAACACAAAATAACAACTTATTTAGTGATGGCCGATTTCAAAACACTGCTTCATGAAGCCTCGGAGCATAATGAATGCATGTCGTAATCAGCGGTTTGGAAGCGCCAAAGTCACGTGATTTCAGCCATTTGGCGGTTTGACACGCGATCCGAACCGCTGATTCGACACACTGATTCATAACGCTCCGAAGCTTCATGAAACAGTGTTTTGAAATCGGCCATCACTATATAAGTCATTATTTTGTTTTTTGGAGCACCGAAAATATTCTCGTCGCTTTATAATATTAATATTGAACCACTGTACTCACATGAACTGATTTAAATATGTGTTTAGTACATTAATGGATCTTGAGAGAGTAAATGCTGGCTATGGATGCCTCACGGAGCCATCGGATTTCAACAAAAATATCTTAATTTGCGTTCCGAAGATGAACGAAGGCGTACGGGTGTGGAACGGCTTTTTTGGGTGAACTAACCCTTTAATATAACTCTGAAGACACCTACATTTTCATCCTAACATTATAGAGAAATAATTAAATATACATTTTTGTTGTAGCATTATATAGAAATATTTCTCTTCTGAACTATCAGATCATTTATATTAAACATTATAGGCAAACAAAACTTTCTTTGTTCTCTGCTTCATTTATCACATTCACAACATTAGCCATTACAGCAGTTCAATAATAAAACGAAATAAACTTCACTTTAATTCTTGAAACCTTTCAAGCAATTTCACCACCATATTCGAGATTTTTCTTGCTCTTTCAGAGACAAAGATTTAAATTCAGCACTGGATTAACGCTTCATCGTCACACTCCTTATCAGCACGTATTCCACGAATCCATTCCATTCATATTCTCGAGTGACCAGCCAATCAAAGGCCATAGCGTAAACAGCTTTGAACCAATCAGAGAGCGGTGCTCCTCCGTTGCCTCGGCAACTTTTATGACGTCGCTAGTGTATCCCCGCCCATCAGTGTGTGTGTGTTCGAATTGCTAGGAGGACGCTCGCTCGCAGCCATTACATTACACTGTATCCGAGCTGAGCGCAACGCGGATTAAGGCTTTAGACTATTACTCGCTCATTTTCTTTGTTTAAACCCCAGCTTTATTAAACTCAAATTGTACTTCAAAGACAATACAATTGTCTATTTTCCAAACAGTCGTATATGTAAATATAGGCAGCGTTGCGTCGACGTGCGACGCGCCGCATTCCCAGGCATCTGACTCACTGGAGACACGAGAAAACTGCCTTTTCCACTTGTTCCTCATTTTAACGCCTTTATTTCGTTACCAAGAAGATTTAGACTTGAAGAGACTCGCTTCGATTTAGATGGCAAGCTTCCCAGATTTTGTCAACGAAAATGAAATAGGTGAGTTTTTTATATTTCTCGCAGCTGCTTTCAATGGGGGAGGGTCTTCATTTCTTAGTTCCTTCTTTTAAACGCGTGTATTACCTATTTACATTTGTGCAGCTATGAACTGAGTAACGTTACTACTCTTCAGTGTTTGTGTCGTGTCTATATATCATATTAATGATAGAACTCAAACAAACGCGTGCTTCATAATATGTGACGGTTAAACTTTGACGGTTATTTTGAATATTTAACGATAGTTGTTATGCTCGTGCTTTCTTGAGCCCCACCTTCACACCCAGATTGCTTCGACAGACACCCTCCCCCACCGCCAGACCCTCTCTGAATGACTCACCACACCAGTGATTCAACCATGTGAACCACACGTTTACGCTTTCTGTTAATTAAATAAACTTAAAATGTCAGGAGAAATAACAACTGTTTGTTACTAGTGTTGTTTTTTAAAATTCTAATATCCACGGCGTATTCAAATAGTGACTAGTATCTATTCAGTTAGTCACTAGTCATGAGGTAACGTTACTTGTAGTTGCTTGTCACTATCCTAGTAACTTAGTTTCATCCTAGTTTCATTGTTGGTGGTAACAAAATGCTAATTGTTTTGTCATTGAATTCTGCAGGATTTGTGGTTTAGACATTAAATAACGTTATGCATTCAAATTGTTACATATTCGCTATTGTAGTAACGTTACTATTGAAATGTAACTATTGGATTGCTTATTGGCTATTTAAAAATAAATGCTAGTAATACATAAAACATAAATGCTTCTCAATATTACTTTTATTTGCGTAAAAACAGTCTCTATTTTTAAGTATAATTTAAGTTGATTTAAAGGGATTGTTCACCAAAAAATGAAAATTCTGTAATTTATGTTGACTGTCTTTCTTCTGTGGAAAATAAAAAGATATTTTGCAAAAAAAAAAAAAAAAAAGTCCATACATTGGAAGTCAATGGTAACCAAAACAGGATACAATCATATCTTCTTTTGAAAGTCATGCAAGTTTGGAACGAGACACGGGTAAGTAAATTATGAGAGAATTTTATGTTTTTGGGTGAACTATCCATTTAATGTGCTAAAGTAGGTGAAAATGCAAACTCAATGACGGCTATGAATTCATAAATGCATTTGCTGTAACTTTTTGTCTGCCAACTAGTTAAACATTTAGTTTTATAAAAAGTTTTAAAGGTTTAAAATGTGCTTTCTGTCGCAACAGGTAAAGCTAAGTTCATCGGGGAACTCATACCTCCAGTTGCTCCCTTTGACCAGAAGTCTGGACGGGAGACTTGGACTGTAGCTTTTGCACCTGATGGTTCCTACTTTGCTTGGTCTCAAGGGCATCGAATTGTGAGACTTGTACCATGGAAAAAATGCTTAGCCAGCTTGTGAGTATACACACTGATCTCTTTGTTTCCCACTTTGGTGAATTGTTACAGTACAGCTTGTGTGTTGATGGCCTGACAAAGGCAGTCTACGCGTGTGCTGGTTATCTAGTCTGGCCCTTTGGGCTTTCACATGGTGGCTGCGCCACAGTGGTGCCCAGTGTTTGGGCTTGTTTAGCATTCAGCGGCACAGCATAGGGCACCAGTCATCATATCACCTTACCCTGTGGATTTAGAGAACACTGTGTTGAGCGTGCAGCCCTGCCAACCAGCCATTGTCCTGCTCTGAATGTGAAGTCCTCATTATGAGGTTCACATCATTGCCCTTTGGCTGCATGCCTTGAACTGAGCAACTTTCTTGGCTGTTTGTTTACTTTCCTCTTTGCCAATATAAATAGAGTTGGATCAAAAATGAACCATCCGACTTTTCTTTCCACAGTCAGTATATTAAATGTTATTCTGGGTTTCTGTTAAAAAAAAAAAAAAATCTTGTGGTTTTATTACAGAATTTATTGACATGCTCATGCTAGAAGCCTTCATAAAAACACCAAAAATATCATTGCAACATGAACCATACAGGCAGCAGGGTAAAACTTTAACAGAGAATTTACAATAGTTGGGAGTAAAACAAACAGTTTCTACATGTTGTTCATAAAAAAGAGAAGCATGGTATTGTAAAACTATCTTCAGTCAATGTACATTAAAGTGTAGTAACTTTTATTAGTAGTTGTACACACAAGACATGTGGCAGCTCTTAAAAAAATAATTTAGTTAGGAATGGTTATTCTGAACCAGAATAAATCAAAAATAATCAGGAAAAATACATTCGCAGTCAGGGTTGTTATAGTCTACTCAAACCATAAAAAATAAAATAAATGTTATCTGAAATAAAATTTAAACTTAATAATTTGGCTAGTTGCCAAGGCAACATTGTTTGTTTTTATTTAGTTTAACTTGATGCACTAAAAATGAATAAAAACATGCGGGGTTTGTCATTTTTGAGTGAACTGTTCCTTTAATGCTAAAGCAGAAGTAAGCCAATATGTCATTAAAAGCTTGAGCGGACACGTGGCAGGCATTATCTTTTTTAGTTCTGCAGCGCCTGCTTTGTGTTCAAACAATAACCTCTTGTAATGATTCCAGAACCTCACACTTGATGAGTTTCATGAACAAGAGCTTGTAGAATTGGGCAAGCGACGTTAAATGGGTCAGAGTTGATGCAACACTTCTGTAATCTCTTAGGCTGGTAGTTTACTTAGTGTTCAAATATTCCAAAAAGTTATAATGTTCAGCTTATTTCAACAGAAGGACTAGATAACCTTTTTAAGAAGTACAACAACAACAACAACTTGCTGTTCTTAATTTATCAAAGAGAATTTTACATCAAGTTTACATCAAGCAGAGGAAACATGATTCTCATACCAACACACCGCAATAAATTTTGTCTTCTTTCCCTCAACCTAGTTCTGTAAGGAAGGAAGATCGGTCGAGCGCTGCAGGACCTCAACGACTCTCCCGGCAGAACAGTGAGGGCAGTCTGCTGCCAGGCGAGCCCAGAGAGCACACCATCGACTGTGGTGACATTGTGTGGGGCCTGGCATTCGGCTCTTCTGTTCCCGAAAAGCAGAGTCGCTGCGTTAATATCGAATGGCACCGGTTCAAGTTCGGCCAGGACCAGCTTCTGCTTGCCACCGGCCTCAACAATGGCCGCATCAAAATCTGGGACGTCTATACAGGTGAGGGTCCACTTGGGGTCTCAGACTCAAGCATCACAGACTAATCTAGTGTGTTAAAGGGTTAGTTCACCCAAAAATGAAAATTCTATCATTAATTACTCACCCTCATATTGTTCCAAATCCGTAAGACCTTCATTCATCTTCGGAACATAAATTAAGATATTTTTGGTAAAATCCGAGAGCTCTCTGACTCCTCCATAGACAGCGATTTAATTAGTACCTTTTTGGACCTTGAACAGTGGTAAAGACATCGTTAAATTAGTCCACAGGTTCAACCTTAATTTATGAAGCGACGAGAATACTTTTTGTGCACCAAAACAAAAATAACGACTTTATTCAACAATCTCTTCTCTTCCATGTCAGTCTCCTACGCTGTTGACGTAGTGAACGCAGTGCACCGCTTCCAGGT
This sequence comes from Megalobrama amblycephala, assembly GCF_018812025.1. Lineage (NCBI taxonomy): Eukaryota > Metazoa > Chordata > Actinopteri > Cypriniformes > Xenocyprididae > Megalobrama > Megalobrama amblycephala. Next base: position 14,506,412 of record NC_063059.1, on the reverse strand, counting down.
TCTACGTCATAATGCCGACTTGTTATTGGCCAGCTCCTGCGTCAGCATCACATGCATGCGTCGTGCTGCTCATGTGTACAGCGTCGGCCAATACTGAGCCGGCTTTCAGATGTAAACACGGAAGAACTGCACTGCGTTCACAACGTCAACTGCGTAGGAGACTGACAGGGGAGAGAAGAGATTGTTGAATGAAGTCGTTATTTTTTTGTTTTTGCGCACAAAAAGTATTGTCATCCCTCTGTAAAATTAAGGTTGAACCACTGTATTCACATGGACTATTTTAACGATATCTTCTGGGCCTTAACAGTGGTAATTAAATTGCTGTCTATGGACGAGAATATACCTCTCGGATTTCATCAAAAATATCTTAATTGTGTTCCAAAGATGAACGAAGGTCTTACGGGTGCGGAACGACATGAAGGTGAGTAATTAATGGCAGAATTGTCATTTTTGGGTGAACTAACCCTTTAATTAGTTTAAGCAACTGGAACATTAGTGTAAGCAAAGACTATAGAATAACACGAGACGCGTCTCTTTAAATGGGAGAAAGTGCAACGCGCAATACAAGTCAGAATAAGTCCCGCCTTCTAAATAAGAGCCAATCGCCGATTGGTAAAGTCATCGCGAAACAAGAGACGCACATTTAGGACTGCGCATGCACATTAGCTTGATACAGCCGAAAAAAATAACGTTTTTTTTTTTTTTTTTGTCATGTTTCGAGCATTTGGCTAATTTCAGACTAAATTTATGAGACTGTTGTTGTCAGATTTCATTGGTGATTTCAAATATGAAATTTAATCGATAGCTTGGCAAACAGTTTTGGAGAATTTGATGTTTCCCCATTCAAAGAGATAGGAGCTGCACTTGAATGCCCGAGAAGTGTTTCAAAGATGGCGCTGAGTGAAATGACTTGTCTTAAAGGGACTTTGGTATTAGTGAGGTTGCAGGTCATATGACATTACCCTTTGACCAGGTGACACTTTATACATAATCCTAACAATTAATATTATTAAACAGAGGTAGGTTAATGTGTATATTCATTGTTTTTTTGTTTTTTTTTGTTGTTTTTTACTTTTTACTTTTCTGTGCTATTGATAAAAATCACACTCCAACCATGCTGTCCTCTCTTAACACTTCTCTGTGCCCACTTCCTGTTTTTCATTTTCCCAGCAGATGCGTGTGCGCGCACATGTGTAAGAGAGAGGGGAGGTGGTGGTTATATAAGGTGTTGACATGATCTTTTAGATCTACCTTTTTGTCATTTTGACCTAATCTTATTCATACTTCCTATCAATGTTTTCAAAATGTCTTGTGTACACCTACTGACACTTTTTTTTTTTTTTTTTTTTTTTTTTGTGTGTGTGTGTGTGTATTTTTATGTAGTATTAAATTTATTACATATTTGCTCAACCTTTGAGGTGTGCTCTCCCTTTCACAATACATCTCTCTACCTTTGAACTGCTTCGCCATTCATTCCTTGGCCACTGAGGTTCTGCTTTTCTGATCAGGTTTCACAGTTCTAATGATCATAACATGTAAATCTGCTATCGGAGAGCCTAAAACTGAGAGGTAGTTGTTGACTTCAGAAAAAACTGGCAGCTCTTCAGAGTTATATAATTAATTTTCACTCGGCTACAAAAATGTATTAATAGGTGGGCAGGTCCTGTACAGACATCGCCATTGGTTGCTCTGAGGGGATAGAGATGTTTTCTTCACTGGATGACTCCACCTCCCTTCTAACTAAAACCGCAACGCAATAAATTTACCCAGCAGACTTGTTCTTTTTTTTTTTTTTTTTCTCCCTTCTAAAAACATTCTGGAAATCTGATAGCTGTGTATTGTACAGTATCTCGACAGGATTTGTGCCATATATACCTGTCTTTCACAGCGCTAAGTAAAAACCGCAACGCAATAAATTTACCCAGCAGACTTGTTCTTTTCAGGGTGTGAGACACTTATATATATATACCCGTCATTCACAGCGCTAAGTGAATGTATGTTATCACGTTTGACAGGTTGTAAATAGGCCCTGTTCCTAAGCCCCAATTATATTTCCAGAAATGCGTTAAAGATTTTTATTTTGTCACTGTAGGTGCAACTAATTGTAGGGATTTAATGTGGATTAGCCTGTGTTGGTGTTGGTGATTGTACTTCCATATGTCTCGGGGCAATTCAACACCGCTCATAAAGAAAGGGCTTACTGAGGTGTATAACTTACATTATTTCTGAGACGCCTTAGCAAATGCCTTTTTGACATCTGCTTAATAAGTGTAAAGCAACAAATGTAATCCTTCGCTTTTTATATTCCTAAGAAGACAAAAAAAAATCTAAAAAGTGTAGATCTCAAGATGTTGAATACTGATGCAACATTGACACAGTTTGAATCAATTAGCCTGGACTTTGTGCTGTAAACAGTGGTTTATCCTCAATCTTGTTTTCTTGTGTTCAGGAAAACTGTTGCTGAACCTTATGGACCACACAGACATTGTGCGGGACCTGACATTTGCTCCAGATGGGAGTTTAGTGCTGGTTTCTGCCTCAAGAGACAAGACGCTACGTGTGTGGGACCTCAAAGATGACGGTGAGGACCAAATGTTTCTTTTGTATGAGTAATTTGGCACATTGGAGTAATTTGTAATTTAAAAAAGGGGAAACTTTTTAAGTGCTTTACATATTAATATTAACAAGCTAAGGCTAGATAGTGTGTAACCCTAAACTGAAAAGTCTCTGCAGTAGAAGTCTCTGCACAGCGGCCTGCTTTTTTATTTTCATATCATCTCCATGGAGATCAACACACACGCTTGTTCAAGCCTCCACTCTAAGATTCTGGCACTTGGGGTAGGAAATCGTTGGAAAATATTTTGATGCCAAACCCAAAGGAATGTTTGCTGATATTTTCTTTCTTTCTTGCAAGATCCTAGGACAAACTTGCTTTTATAATAGGATCACATGAATCTTATTTATATGCTGGGTACTGTGAGATAAAAAGGAGCTCACTGTATTTGCAAACATTAAACACTGTTTTTTTTTTTTTTTTTTTTTTTTTTTTTTTTTACTAATCATGAAGGAATGTTGGCCAGAGTTCAGCTTAATTTCCTCTGGTCTCAAAGTGGTCACCATTGGGACTGTAGCTAAGAAATTTAGCTACTGGCTAAAGTATATTTGTTTTATTGTTCCCTGGGCATCAACATTCTTTTCAAGGGATAAATATTGAATTGACATGTAGGAAAGGATTTTAATAATTTTGAACTATTTTTCCGCAGTATTTGTGGGACGTTTATCTTTAAATGTTACAAAGTATTCTTAACATTCTCTTTTTGTGCTATGAAATTATTTGATAACCAACTTAAAAAATGAGAAAAACAGAAAACTAGCTAAAGCTATTGCTATACCATAAACAATTTAAATTGTTTGTCTAATAGGTAACATGGTGAAAGTACTTCGTGGTCATCAAAACTGGGTCTACTGCAGTGCTTTCTCCCCTGATTCATCGGTCCTTTGCTCTGTCGGCGCAGGCAAAGCGGTATGTTTTTCAGTTCTTTCCTCCTCTTTATTACCTGTTTGGTGTGTTTCTCTGTGTTAATAGTTCTGCTGTGATCAGTCAATGAGTGCTAAATGAACTTGTATATCTTCATAATGCTCAGTGCCATAACCTGCTTCTATAAACCCTACCTGTAGTTTTGGTTTCTGCTTTGTTGTTGTTGTTCAATTAAATGGGTGCCTGATTATTATGCACATGTAGATTGAAATGCAAAACGCTCATGATACTTCTCCACCCATAAAGATGCTTGATATTTCTATTATTACTATTAATAACATTCATGTACGATATACCAATCCTAAACTTTTAAACAGTGGTGTATTGGATGATAGTTGTCATGCTGGTTGCGTGTGAAAGCCCTTAAGGCACAACAAGCAAAGTTTTCCAGCCGTCAATAAGACGTCTCTGAAACCAGCTCCCGAGTCTTTCTGGAACAGGCTAGAGTGGTTGAACTGTACGGTTGTGTGTTTCCATAAGTGTCTTGCTTTCCCTGTCCCAGGTGGTGGCAGAGCTCTGTGTTTGAGTGATTTTGAGGGAAGCGCCGCGCTGACATATAGAGCAGCCGGTGCGGACCACGCGGGGCACGGCTGCCATCGCGGCCCCCGTTGGACGCTCATGTGCCCGTGCCCACGCCCCAGGGGCTTCCATGCTCCTGCCCACAAGGGCTTCCTGTACGTAGGTTCTGCTCCATGTCTGTCTACCTCCCGCTGTCGCAGTTATCACTTCTTTTACCTTATCTCTCAGAAGAGTTGACTGTGAGATCCCCTTCCCCTCCAACCCCCTACTTCCCCTCCTTATTTCCTTTCCATCTCTTTATTCAGTAGCATTCCTGTCATCTCCACATTTACCCTGAAACAGGAGCTCTAGGCTGTCAGCTGTATGTGTACACAAGCCAGCCAGTAGAGTCCCTTCCTACTCATTAGTGCCTTTGTTAACTGAACTCACTACACCCTTGAGTCGCAACACTCGGCCGCTGGTCAATGTTTCTGTACGTAACGCACTCTTTTGTAATGGGGTTAATAGTTGAGGTGGGAATTGGGAGCATTTTTTTGCATGTGTGAGCAATGAAAGGGCTCCTTGTGCTTAACGGACTGCCTGCAAATCGATAATGTCAGTCTAATGTGGAATTACTCTGATCTGGAAAACAGGTTATGCAGATTTATCCTTCCCTGTTGCGTCATGCGTGAAGCCACCAGAAGTAAGACCTGTGGGCACTTTCCATGCTGGTTGCATTTGCTATTTGAAAGCGCATTTTGTTTTCCATTTGTAAATAACCTAATTTATCGTGTTCTCAAAGCAGAGTCTGTTTCAGTGATGACGACCCAAGAGCTTTAGCAAACACAAACATGGATTTTATCATTTATAAGGTACCACTCAATAATAGTGGCATTTATTTCTCCTACAGTAGATAAAATTGCACTAGTACAACTTCTAAACAATGATGTAATGTTTCTTCCATGTGCAAGATATCTGGCTTGGCTTAGTCTTGAATGCTGGCAGTAGTCATGCACCCTGAAGCCCTTTCATCTCACATTGCAAAGTTAGAGAAAATGGTAAATTAGCCTTGTGTACGCACCGTTGTAGTTTCTCCACCAACACCAAAATGTTTAAATTGCAAATAGCTTTTGAATAAATATGTACACTTTTGCTCAAGTGCAATGTCTGTAGTTTATGAAAAATACAGAATGTTTCCTTAATATTAGTAAAACCACACAGGAAGCTTGACTACTTGGCATTCAGAAATACACTGTTAAGGTGTGGACACATTACCAAAAAAGATTGATTTATCTATTGTCAAATCAAGCAGCTTTCCATTACCGTTGTTTCTGAACTTGTTGGCGAGGAAATCTTTCGCCCTCACTTGATTCCTGATTGCATGGAATTCCTGTTGAAATGACTAGATTTCATTCATGAAAATGTGCCGACAGCTTGTGATCGCACCTTTACACTTTCTAAAATAATTTAAAAACAAAACAAAAATTGTGCTGGAGCAAAATTAGCACTAGAAAGTTAGAAGTACTAGAAACTCATGGTTGATTCATTAGCAGAGTTTGCAGTTGTGACGTGTGTGTGTGTGTATTGTGTGTTTGCCAAAGGCGTCAACCTTTTGGCCATCAAATGTTCTCTTCTCTTGCAGTATCTGTGTCTCTTCGTAGGCCTCCGCCGGCACGGTGCAAGCCTATTGTAAACTCAAGTGAACTAAAACTGAAAGGGGATGCCAGTGGAGTAACATTATGTTACCTTAAGTTACTACTTATTTGTATTTTTTTTTTTTTTTTAATTTTCACATTATGTAGTAATTCTTGAAAAAATGTTTTAATAAATATAATGTTAAATATGTACCCTGTAGTATTTCAGTGCACATTTGTAGCTTGCATTTTAATTTTGAAAAATTGAGCAGTGATGTAAATAATTTAAAATCTTGCTAGAGATTGACATTTGTGCTTTTTTGTGCAACTAAGCCTTGCTGTTTCATTGGCATGTGCTACTACTTTTTTCTGGGTTTGGTTTGTAGCGCTTAAATGACACTGAGCACATTTTGATCTTGCTGTTTATTTGAATTAATTCTTTGTTTGGAATTATTTGTCTCTGATCTGAATGGAAAAACACAGTAGGCTATAACATGTGTTTCTTGCATTCCAGGTCTTCCTGTGGGACATGGATAAGTACACTTTGATCCGAAAGCTGGAGGGCCATCATAATGACGTGGTGTCCTGCGAGTTCTCTCCTGACGGGGCCTTGCTGGCCACCGCCTCCTACGACACCCGTGTTATAGTGTGGGACCCTCATGCAGCCACTGTTCTGCTCGAGCTGGGGTACATGACTTGCTTCCCCCCTTTGCCTTACTATCTTTTGCTTGGTGTGGTCTTTTTCTTAAGCTCATGTTGTTTGACTGATCTCTTATCTTCCCTTCAGGCATCTTTTCCCTCCTCCCTCCCCCATATTTGCAGGAGGAGCAAATGATCGATGGGTTCGCTCCGTTGCCTTTTGTCACGATGGTCGGCACATTGCCAGCGTCACTGATGACAGGTAAGACGAAAATAGATGATGGTTCGCTTTGCAGTTAGTAGCCTGCATTAAGTAATAGGGGCTCAGGAAGGAGTGTGTTATTTGTAGCAGGGCCTCTTTCTGGGAAAGATCACATGCCTCTCATATGACATCCATTAATCACTATGAGGCGCCCAGTTTGCCTTCGCCGCGCCTCCTGCCGATTCTGGTTGGAGGCGTCTCTCTCATACTGAGAGAATGAAACCATTTGTGCTCGACAAAATGGCGGAGAAAAAAAATTAAATTACTTCATTTAATGATTTATTTTGTTTTTAGATACAAATGAAATTATACTACCGTTCTCTTATGCTCACCAAGGCTGCATGTATTTGAACAAAAATACAGTAAAAATAGTAATATTGTGAAATATTATTATAATAATAGCGGTTTATTCATTTCATTTTAAAATGTAATTTGTAATGTAATTTATTTAAATTTTTCAGGCTGGTGCGTTTCTGGAGCATCGATGGAAAGAGTCCTCAAGCCATCGCCCCTCTCACTAATGGCCTCTGTTGTGCCTTTTCTACTGACGGAAGTGTTTTAGCGGCTGGGTATGAATCTGTTATTCCACATTGGTGGATAGTGTTACTACATAAAGATCAAATCTGTATTTTGCCTTCTGTTTTGGGATGATGCCAAAAATAACTTTCATCACACTTTCTTGTATCTCGAACGATCCTTTATAAAAAAATAAATAAATGCAGCATATAAAATGAATTTTGATGAGTTGGCTGTCACACATGCAGGGTGCTAAATGCTCATACTTTTCTGCATGACAGCAATCCAATACAAAGTTTACTAAAACGGTAGAATGTTTCAATGGCAAGTTAAATACACCTAAATGCATTTGTCTTCTCAGGTCTCGTGATGGCAGTGTGCATTTCTGGGCTTCCCCACGCAGTATTGCGAGCCTCCAGCACCTGTGCCGTATGACCCTGCGGAGAGTCATGCCCACCCAGCAGGTTTATACGCTGCCCATTCCTTTCTCCATGCAAGACTACCTGGCCTACAAGACACTTTAACATGGAACGCAAACCACGGCACTCTGTGAAACCAATGACTTTTTTTTGTTTTGTTTTGTTTTTTGTTTTTTGAAAGATGACAAAAATCTTTTTTTTTTTTTTTTTTTTTTTTTCTGCTCATACAGACCCCCTGAAGTAGGTGAGGTCAGTTCTTTTTGTATTTATTTATTTTTTTTATTTCAAAAATTAACTTTTTCTAGTTGCAAGTATATTTCAGTACTTTTTGTTTATTCGTCTTTTTTTCTTTTTTTCTATGCCCATATCATGTAGTGGCCTTCACAGACAGCCTTAATATATTAGCGGACCACGTTTTGTCCTTTTGATTTGCAATTTTTTCCATCTGGCACAACTTGTATAGCACCTTAGAGTTGCTAAATGATGGGTGAAAGTGGTGCTTTCTTTGGCTCAGTTCAAGATATTCTTGCACTGAGTTTAAAGCGATGTGACGGAGGATTGTCTCCCAAATGTTCTGCAGTGTTTTCATTTTCCGTGCTGGCTATGAGAGGGATTGAAGGGAAGTGACAATGTGAAGGTGTGTATGAGTGCGTGCATGTGATAGACGAAACTGAGTTTGGTAGTTCAGGGACACAGGCAGTGCCTCCCCTTTACGTGCCTCTTTAGAGAAAATAAACTCATCCACACGCTTATGCTGCTTTAGTAATGGCCTTATGTTCATCGTCACAAACCTAAAACTACAGTAACGCATGGGCTAATTTGTTTCCTCCTGAAATTGTATATTTTTTAACTGTACAGAGATTTGTAAAGGCACGTTTTTGTTGAGTGTGTGTGTGTGTATATATATATATATATATATATATATATATATATATATATACACGTTTGTATAAATGTATATATGTAGCTCTAATTTTTTTCATGCTTCTCATCCTTCAATTTATAATACTTGTATTGAAAGTCTGCTGTACGTGGTCTTTTCTCTTGTGCGATGATGATGGTTTGTAGAGGAATGACGCAAAAGTTTGCTTTGAGGAGAGACTGCCTGCCAGTTTGATGAGATGTTACCTAACCAGCAGCGACACTGATGCCACATCCTTGATTTCTCATTCCAAACAAATTGCCACCAACTTCCATTTGATGCATCTGCTATTAATAAAATATGGCACTTTAAACCTGCTTGGGACACATTGTCTTCTCCTAACTATTATCTCTCCACTTAACTCACAGTCAAACCTCTTCTAGTGAATAGCCGTGTGTTTTAACAGGGAGCCAAAGTGTGATTTTTGTGGAGATGGTTTCGTGTGGGTCTCATCTACCTCTCATTTGGAGGAACTGGTCATGTTGAGGGTCGTAGATTATTGGATGTCCTGGAACAAAATGGAATGATTCCGTTTGTTTGTATATGCATGTGACCTCACCTGTCAAATTGATTGGTTTTATTTAAGAATGTGGGATTCAGAATGTGGCATTTTCATCTGGTCATGCAGTCAAACAGTCTTGGCAATAAAAATGTGTTAAAAAAGCTGATGCCAAAGATCCCCTTGGGTTCTTATTGATGTTATTGGCACAGTCGGTTTTCTCTTTCCCTCTCCGTCATTTATGGCTAAAACTTGAAAAGTCTTTGTCTTTTTTCTGCCTGGGTGTATGAAGAATGCTGATATTCGACAGATTGGGTTTCCTTTAGACAGCTTCCTATAAAATAAATGTAGAAAAGATACATAGATGCACTTCAGTGTACCAACTAAAGTTTTACAGTTTTACAGTTTTTTTTTTTTTTTAGAATACAGTGGTAGTAGTTCTCAATCATTTATGCATAGAGGAAACTAGTTAATTTGTCAATCTGTTTCAGACAGAATACCTAATGCTGTGTTTATCAGGAGCAAGTGAATTTGTCAACAAAAAGTCATTTACAAGAATGTAATTTTCTCTCTTATAGTTGGTGAGATTTTTGTTTGTTTGTTTTGATTGTTGTCGAAATAAAGTATTTTAAATCATTTTGTCTTGAAGCAGTTTTTAAAACATTTTTAATATTTAATGTTAAATATGTATTTAAATTATTTAAACTATGCATTTATAAAATTGAATCTTTTTATATTTTTTAAATTAATTTATTCCTGTGATGGCAAAGCAGAATTTTCAGCAGCCATTACTCCAGTCTTCATTATCGCATGATAATTTTTTTTATAGAAATCATTCTAAATACTGATTTTATGCTAAAGGAAAAAAATTGGTTGCACTTTATTTTACAGTACATGCACTTACATGTACTTACAGTGTACTTACCTAAGAAAGCACTGGGTAATATAAGGTAACTACATAACGTTAAGGTTAGGTTTAGGGGCAGGTTCAAGGTTAGTACCCAGTTATTGCAATTACTCTAATAAGAACATAGTATGTACATGGGGAACAGGACTAAAATAAAGTGCTACCAAAAATTCTTATCAATGTTAAAAACAGTTGTGCTGCCTAATATTTATGTGAAAACTTCAGGATTCTTTGAATAGGAAGCTTAAAAGAACAGCATTTACTTTTGCAACATTATAAACCATCTTTACTGACACTTTTTTAAAAAATTTAATATGAAAGTACTTTTAAAAATCCTATTTACACATATATAATAACCATATATATAAATAAATTGCAAATTATTCCAATATAAATTTTAAAAAAAAAAAATATATATATATATATATATATATATATATATATATATATATATATATATATATATATATATATATATAAACCAAAATTTATTCATTTTTGATATATTTTACTAGTGGGTGCAGGATACTATAGTTCATTTATGTAAGTGAGGATATCAAAATAATGTAAACTGTGACATATTATACCCAAAAATTCTTCATACAGTGAACTACCAGTAAAATTGATAATTTAGAACCAAAAACTATTCAGACACTTTGACCTGACATTTTTTGCTGAAGTGTTATCTGATATAATTAAGATTAATATTTTCTGACACAGTTTAACTCTGAGATCTTGTCATATTTTATTACCATTTTTTTAAACTATAGTGAATAAACTGTAATAATGAATGCAATGTTCAAGGTGTCTGAATAAATTTTGGTTTGACTGTATATAGTGGTATTATAAATGAAAATATGAATAAATTGATCTAGAAGCAAGTAGTTGGTAGCTCTCTGTTCAGTGGGACATTTGACCCAGTTGGTGACTGTACAAACAAAAATCACTGAGAGATTTCACAGCTGTGTTAATCTTCCCAGGCTCCTCATAACAACTCACTCCTCAAGAACACTTACAGAGAAGAGCATTCCAACCTTCAGCCCTTAGCAACTTAAAACTGCTACAGTTAGATATGTAATGATCTATTTTTGGTGACATATTTATTCAAAACAGGGCTTTTTTTAAAGAAATAATTTAATAATTGCTTGAGGTTACATTCCACAGAGTGTGGAAACCTACTGAGCAGCTTTTGTGTTTTTAGACTCTGTCCAAAAGGCATGAAAGGTCATTATCGGGTTTATTATTGACTAGCACCGGTAATGCTATTGGAGTTAAATATTAAAACCTACTGCCAACAAAACAGAAGCTTCAAAGGGACAAAATCATTACAGCACGTTTCTCATTCAACTCATTATGGCCTGGAATATGAAGTCAGATCAGTCTCAATATTTCCTTGTGTTTCTCAGGCTGTTTTGTGTATGTTGCAACCTCTCTAGAGTGACTCAACTTCCAGATGTTTCTGCAGCCTAAAGCATCCAGTCTTTTTAATGGCCTTGAGAAGGAAAAAATATTTCAAATTTTCTGTGATAAGAGTTTTGCTACAAGCATAAGAATGACTGATGCCACAGAATGAGGCATACTGACTCAAAATAAAGCAGTCCATTGAAAGCACAATGTGGACAGATACAGTCACTTCTATATCCTACAATCTAAGGAATTTAACCATTGCTATTTATAACCTTAAAGTGTAAAATGAGCAGATAAAATCAGGATTATGATACACAGCAGAGGTTTGCAGAGCTGCAAATCCTTTAGACAGCAACTGGATCATCAAGTCAAAACATACCACACCAGTATGATAGACAAATATAGATAAACTTACACCTATGTAGTTAATATTTATAAAGAATATTCAAATATTATTATTATATACAGTCACAATTTTTACATGACTGTAAAATACAGCGATCAGATAGATGTGTGCAGAAAATAAACCCTATATGTAACATTGCAATAAACAAATATGCAAGTTCCAATCTCATATAGGAAAATTCAGTTCAGTCATTCTAGAAAAAAAGATTGCGCGCGCCAAGGTCATTTTACGAGCACACTTCTCAATCGGTCAAAATCAAAGTCAATAGGACTACTATACCGCAAAGCAACCATTAATAAATTCCAGTCCGTAAATACTGTCAAAGTTCACTAGAATCGGCCACACGACGGTCAGAGAGAGCAGAGTGACCGTATCCTTTTACAGTCTGTGTACGCGCATTCCCACTGTGTCCAGATTGCTTCATCTGCTCCCCTGGGTCTCTCCTTCTGTGAGCTGCAGTCCGACTAGTGCGAGTAAAAATGTGACAGTGAGCGCGCGCTCTCTAGCTGCTGCTGCAGTCACTGCGGTCCTACTCAGCCTCATGAATTGAATGAATTCATTTCCATTCATGACAGCATGCAACAAATATTCCGTGGAGCGCTGCTTAAGCCAAACACATTTTACAGTGTGCTGCAAACCTGTAAAAAGTATTTAAAAAATAAATAAGAAATAAAATAAATTAATTAACCCTTTGATGCACAACATGGGTCAAAAATGACCCGGCTGAGTTTTTATTTTCTGTATTTTTGCAAGAAATTAATTTCATCATTCAGTATTCCAGGTATTCCTCAATTAACTTGTTTTTGATCATCACAAATCCTCATTTTAATTTTTTCTTTCTTACTTTTTTAATAAAAATCATTTTTGTATCACTACCCTTCTAATGCGCCTTCCATGGGTCAAAAATGACCCGTATTCATTTCCTATGTAATTTCAATAATGGTTGAGTGTTTCTTTGCTGAATCTTTAAAAGAAATGTATTTTATCATTCATTTATTCCAGGTATTCCTTAAATATCTTGTTTTTGATTGTAAAAAATCATTATGTTCATTTTTTCTTTCTTACTTTATAAACAAATATAGTTTTTGTATGTCTACATCAATTTTACGCACATGGGTCAAAAATGACCCGTATTCATTTCCTGTGTTATTTCAGTCATGACTGAGTGTTTCTTCGCTGAATCTTTGAAAGAAATGTATTTTGTCATTTATTTATTCCAGGTATTCCTTAAATATCTTGTTTTTGATTTTCTACAAATAATTATGTTTATTTTTTATAAACTTTATAAACAAACACAGTTTCTACATCAATTTTACACACGTGGGTCAAAAATGACCCATATAGAAATCTTTAATATTTGCAGATTTTTGCAAGTAGGAAGATATCTACTGCAGACAACTGTTCATCTGCCACACATTTCACATCTTAACAAGGCTACTTTTGTATATTTGATGGATGCAAGTCTTATTATATTTAATATATTAGGCTATATATTTCATCATTTTTAAATTTTTTGTCATAAGTCAATGCAATTGGTCACCCTTTAAATCTGTCAGTGTTCCTGAAAAGTAACAGTTTTGGACATATACAACATGGGTCTAAAGTGACCTGAATGAGTTATTTTCTATATTGCATATATTACAATAAATTAATTTCATCATTCTTTATTCCATCTATTACTCAATAAACAAATCCTTATTTTAATTTTTCCTTTGTTTTTGAATGATTTTTTTTTGTGTCATTACCATTCTAAAGGCCAAAGTATACTTCACTTTTGTATGCGTATGTGAGGGTCAGCATACAGATTTTTGTAACTTTTTATAATTTCCGCCAGATTTCTGTAACTGTGTATGTGCAACCTGCACATACACATTTAAATTGTGTTCGACTGTGTGCAAAGTATACTTTCAAGCTTTTTTTTACTGTGATGTCATCATCCACCTCAGTTCTGTTGAGGACCAGCCGCTAACACTCTAGGTAAAGACAATCAAAAGCACAAGAATATTTTCAAATACACTTATTATATATTTTCATTGTTGGACAGAAACCTTGTTCAAAACTGTTACTTTTCAGGAACACTGATAGATGTAAAAGGTGACCAGTAGCATTGGTTTATGACAAAAAATAAAGATTATGAAATATAATATATAGCCTATTATATGAAATATAATATGACTTTCATCCATCAAATATACAAAAGCAGCCATGTTGAGATGTGAAATGTGTGGCAGATGAACAGTTGTCTGCAGTAAATATGTTCCTACTTGCGAAAATTTGCAAAGGTTTCTATATGGGTCATTTTTTACCCATGTGTGTAAAATTGATGTAGAAATACAAAAGCTGTGTTTGTTTATAAAAAAAAGAAAGAAAAAATAAACACAATGATTTGTTAAAATCAAAAACAAGATATATATAGGAATACCTGGAATAAATAAATGATAAAATACATTTCTTTCAAAGATTCAGCAAATAAACTTTCAGTCATGACTGAAATACCATAGGAAATGAATACGGGTCATTTTTGACCCATGTGTGTAAAATTGATGTAGACAAACAAAAACTGTGTTTGTTTATAAAGTAAGAAAGAAAAAATGAACATAATGATTTTTGTCAATCAAAAACAAGATATTTAAGGAATACCTGGAATAAATGAAGATAAAATACATTTATTTTAAAGATTCAGCAAAGAAACACTCAACCGTTATTGAAATTACATAGGAAATGAATATGGGTCATTTTTGACCCATGTTGCGCATTAGAAGGGGTTTTCATAGCTTGTGCATCAAAGGGTTAAATAAAATAAAACATTTAGGGCCTACTTCAGTCATATATATATTTTACATATAGTAGGCCTAGTAATAGCAATGGATTACATGTAATCTGGATTACGTAATCAGATTACAAAAAACAAGTACTTGTAATTAGAGTAAACTACTTTTTAAAATACTCATAATCAGACTACAGTTACTTTTTTATGGATTACATGATTACAAATTAATAACACAATGGCAGTAAGTTGTTCACAATTCACTGATTATCCTAATTTTTCATTTTTTTAACCCTTATATTTTTTTTCATAATAAACCTGCCGCTTATATATGTTCGTGATTCTTTGAGTTTTTCTGGCAGTGAGGGGGAAATATAGATGAATATATAGATTAAATATATATGAAATATATATATGAAATAATAATAATAATATATGATGGAAATATTTGATGTAGCAGTGTTATTGCTGTAAATTTCATGTTTTTCAATATTTGTTTTTGTAATGTTGCTGTTTTATAAATTTTCTTAAAGGATTAGTTCACTTTCAAATTAAAATTTCCTGATAATTTACTCACCCCCATGTCATCCAAGATGTTCATGTCTTTCTTTCTTCAGTCGAAAAGAAACTTTTTTTCTTTAGTGCAGTTTTAGTGCAGCTTCAAAGCGTTCTACACGATCCCAGACGAGGAATAAGGGTCTTATCTAGAGAAACCATCACTCATTTTCTAAAAAAAAAAAAAAATTATATACGTTTTAACCATAAATGCTCATCTTGAATGCTTCTTCTTCTCTATTAGAATTCCGGCAGTGTAGACACTGCTAAGTGTATTACTGCCCTCCTCAGGTCAAAGTTCGAACTAATTGTTTTATACTTGCACTAGCATATTGTACATGACAATTTAGTTCAAACTTTGACCTGTGGAGGACAGTAATACACTGAAATGAGTGATGGTTTCTCTAGATAACACCCTTATTTCTCATCTGGGATCGTGTAGAACGCTTTGAAGCTGCACTGAAACTGTAATTTTGACCTTCGACCATTTGGAGGCCATTGAAGTCCACTATAAGGAGAATAATCCTGGAATGTTTTCATCAAAAACCTTCATTTCTTTTCAACTGACGAAAGAAAGACATGAACATCTTGGATGACATGGGGGTGAATAAATTATCAGGAAATTTTCATTTGAAAGTGAACTAATCCTTTAATTTTAAGTAAATATGTTTTAAAATCATAAGATGTGATTTTGTTTTATTCAGTGTTACTATCCGCAAACACTAACAGGTACAAAAACCCGATTCCAAAAATGTTTGGACACTGTACAAATTGTGAATAAAAACAGAATGCAGTGATGTGGAAGTTTCAAATTTCAATATTTTATTCAGAATACAACATAGATGACATATCAAATGTTTAAAATGAGAAAATGTATCATTTTAAGGGAAAAATAAGTTGATTTTAAATTTCATGGCATCAACACATCTCAAAAAAGTTGGGACAAGGCCATGTTTACCACTGTGTGGCATCCCCTCTTCTTTTTATAACAGTCTGAGGAGACAAGTTGCTCAAGTTTAGGAATAGGAATGTTGTCCCATTCTTGTCTAATACAATACTTTGTCGCATCTTCCTCTTTATGATGCGCCAAATGTTTTCTATGGGTGAAAGATCTGCACTGCAGGCTGGCCATTTCAGTACCCGGATCCTTCTTCTACGCAGCCATGATGTTGTAATTGATGCAGTATGTGGTCTGGCATTGTCATGTTGGAAAATGCAAGGTCTTCCCTGAAAGAGACGTTGTCTGCATGGTAGCATATGTTGTTCTAGAACTTGGATATACCTTTCAGCATTGATGGTGCCTTTCCAGATGTGTAAGCTGCCCATGCCACACGCACTCATGCAACCCCATACCATCAGAGATGCAGGCTTCTGAACTGAGCGCTAATAACAACTTGGGTTATCCTTGTCCTCTTTAGTCCGGATGAAATGGTGTCCCATTTTTCCAAAAAGAACTTCAAATTTTGATTTGTCTGACCACAGAACAGTTTTCCACTTTGCCATAGTCCATTTTAAATGAGCCTTGGCCCAGAGAAAACGCCTGCGCTTCTGGATCATGTTTAGATATGGCTTCTTTTTTGACCTATAGAGTTTTAGCCGGCAACGGCGAATGGCATGGTGGATTGTGTTCACCGACAATGTTTTCTGGAAGTATTCCTGAACCCATGTTGTGATTTCCATTACAGTAGCATTCCTGTATGTGATGCAGTGCCGTCTAAGGGCCCGAAGATCACGGGCATCCAGTATGGTTTTCCGGCCTTGACCCTTAGGCACAGAGATTGTTACTTATATGTACATTTAACTTTTCCGGCCTCTTATTGCTACCTGTCCCAACATTTTGGAATGTGAAGCTCTCATGAAATCCAAAATGAGCCAATATTTGGCGTGACATTTCAAAATGTCTCACTTTCAACATTTGATATGTTATCTATATTCTATTGTGAATAAAATATAAGTTTATGAGATTTGTAAATTATTGCATTCATTTTTTATTCACAATTTGGACAGTGTCCCAACTTTTTTGGAATCGGGTTTGTACATTAGTGTTAGTATTTTGAAGTATTAACTGTTCACACATTGCACTTTAAAAAGAATCTGTTGAGGATCTTGTTGGTGAATAGAATATATTTTTTGGAATATATTTTTTCTTTGTATCTGTCAAAATAGTACAAGATTAGCCTACAATATATGTGACATAAAATAAGGGTTAGCAGAAAAGTAATCTAAATGTAATCCAAAAGTAGTCAGATTACATTACCAAACATGTGTAATCTAAGAGATTATATTACTGATTACAAATTTTGTCATGAGTACCTGATTACAATTCATAAGTAATCTACCCAGCTCTGTGTAAGTAATTCTTGGAAAGAAAGTTCTTTGGTAAAACCCTATTACATGTAAGGTTGTAGCAATCATGCTGTCTACAGTTGAAAAATAAGTGCTGTGCATTTTTTAGCCTTCCTTCAATTGTCCTGACTTCCTGTGAACCAAATATTTTTCTGATTGTGAATCATTTCCTGCCTTACACCAGGACATATTCTGCGTAGATCACGTGAATTGTCTAAGGTGAAACCGAACTTTCTAGAACAAAGATCTTAAACTTCAACAGTGACATCAACAATATAATATAATGTACAGTTGTATAATGTTACAAAACGTTCAAGTAGTTTAGATTAAACTGTTTTTTTTTATTAAAAAATTACCTTCTTTGTCCATCAGGAGGCACTATATGCTAACTCTTATTCATTCACTGATATGCCTATTCAGGATCATCATTCAATTTGAAGTGAAAATGACTTTAAACAACAGCACTTGTCTTTACATTTTTGTTTGTTTGCTTTTTAAATGATTTGTTTAAAAGCATATTTACATTTCCCACTTCAAGTCTTGTGAATGTATTTCTTTAAACTGCTATCTGAGGTATTAAGCTATCAATTCACATCTGATAACAGAATTTGCAAACTGCTACCATTTATATAACCTTCTAATAATGTGCAGAGTCATATTTGAACAACTGTCTGTCCTCCACCTATGCATTTCACGGTATGTGAATATAATGACTGATAAAAAGAAAAACCAATGCTTACTAGGAATTGAGGGAGTGTCTGTTTAAGCCTCTCCATCGCTTCTATAAGCCTAACCTGTTCTGCGGTGATGTTACTCTGAGGAATACCGGGTGTGTGTGGCTAGGTTTACAACACTAAGCATTTCAACCAGCCCGCAGAACCACCAAGCTTACGTCATACAGCTGATGTGGACATAATTACAGCAGAATCATTTTTCTAAGCATTGTAAGCCAAAATACAAACAGTTTTTCCTTTCAATTAAGTTGTTCAAAGTGTCTCGGCTTCACTGCCTCATGGGGAAAGACAATTTGCAGTGCCTCTTCTCTGGCTTCAGTCCTCCTTACTGTTCATTTTGAAATTATGTCTCCTTCTTGGCAAGCTGTGGAGGAGATGAGATTTTTCCCATGGGAAAATGTGTGCCTCATACAGCAAGTTGGTGATGTAGCATTTCTGCATGTCTCTCTGTTACAATTCCCAATCTCAGCACATGCAGTACAGCAATGCATTATGTAACACTTTGCAACAAACACTTTCGCAAACTCTGAACAGCCAATGCCAACACAATAGTAACATAATACTTTGACATCAAGGGTTCCCAGCAAGTCATAACTCTGTGGAAAGTCTAAAAAAAGTCTTTTCTCATCTGAGTGGGCAGAGAGCCGTAGGCCTACCTGAAAATAGTCACACATGCACACACACATATTCACACTCGACATGTTTTTCCAGCCCTTATACAAAGTGTGCCTCTGATGACATAATGGGAGCACTGTATCACTGAACCAACAGAAGAGAGCAGATATGTGACAAAACAAGTTCCAACAAAGGATTTTTGAATTTATATTGATAATAATTAATAAAATTTCACTTTTAGGTTTTTTTTTTATCTTACTTTCATTGTATCAAATTTAAAGGGTAAGTTCACCCAAACATGAAAATTCTGTCCTTAATTACTCATCCTCATGTCGTTCTACACCCGTAAGACCTTTGTTCATCAAATTAAGATATTTTTGATGAAATCCGAGAGGTATATGACTCATCCATAGACAGCAATATAATCAACACTTTCAAGGTCCAGAAAGGTACTAAAGACATTGTTAAAAAAAAGTCGACGTAACTGCAGTGGTTCAACCTTATTTTTTTGAAGCGACGAGAATACTTTTTGTGCGCAAAAACAAAACGATTTTGTTCAACAATATATTCTCTTCTGTGTCATTCTCATACGTTGTTTACATCCAGCGCTTGAAGGTTCTACGTCAGAACGCCGACTCATTATTGGCCGGCTCTGCGTCAGCATCACGTGCATGCATCGTGCCGCTCACGTGATCAGCGTCAGCCAATACTGAGCCGCCATTCGGACGTAAACACGGAAGCACTGCACTGTGCTTAATGCAGCAACTACATAAGGATAATGACAGGGAAGAGAAGAAATTGCTGAATAAAGTTGTTTTTGTTTTGTTATTTAAGCACAAAAAGTATTCTCGTCGCTTCATAAAATTAAGGTTGAACCACTGTAGTCACGTCGACTGTTTTTGGGTGAACTAACCCTTTAAAATGATGTCAGGTAAAATGGGTCAGATATGGTTGGAGCGTCTTAGTTCTTTAAGATTCTATTCACTGCAAACGGTAGCTATAATAGTACACAATATAGCCTAACGTTACTTGAAATGTATCAGCTGATTTGATTAGTCCGAGTTCGCAAACGTGGGAGGTGAAAGGTTTTGGTGGGGGAAAAAATTACAAATTTTCATTTATACGGAAGAAAAAAAAAAGAAAGAAAAAAACCCAGATCTGCACAATTGATCTATACAAAAGTGACCCTAAATGTCGTCTTACTACATGTATTATTCTGCCCAACTTTTAATAATAATAATGTTTTAGGCTACTTATAAAGTGCTTTTCACAAGCTCAAGGTCACTAAAACAGCGTATAACAATAACATATCAACAACTTATAGTAAATTTTAAAAAATAAGTAAAAAAAAAAAAAAAAAACTATTACGTAAGTGATCCTCAAACGGTCCGCTGCGCTTGTAAACAAAACTTCAATTCCCACAATGCAAAGCATCAAACGCTACATCAAACAGCTGACTGAGGGTATGGTGAAACCTATGCGAGCGCTTCTCACAGGGCTTCACGGGATATACATACAACGTTTCTGAGGCGGAACAAGCTGACAAGGCGCCCTGTCTTGCTGTCAAACCAGTCCACGAGTATGTTTGAGGAGTATGCTTGCGCTGTGAACTAGTACACAAAAACTTATTTGGAGTAGGACTTTCTCCTCCGTTTAGTCTACATGCGTTTACAAACATGTCTTTGGACTAGTGTTTGCTGTAGTTCGAGCTCATGCCCCTAAAGCCGTGCCAATGCCGAGGAATGGATACTAGTGTCTCTGGCAAAGGTGGAAATATGGTCGCAAGTGATGAGGAGCATTTGGACGGGAGTGATGGCAGTAACGCAGGGATGGACGCGCTTCACCAGTGCAAACTCATCCAGAACTTGATCGAGATCTCCATCTCTAGTCTGAAGGGGCTCCGGACCAAGTGCGCCGCATCTAACGACCTGACCCAACACGAGATACGCGCTTTGGAGGTAACGATTATGTGTTTGTCTTAGAAAATCAAGCTTCAGTGCATATAGACAGTGTTCATTCAGGTTGTTGCATCACATACTTTAGTACCATGACACTAATGTGATTTACCATTAGATGATGAATGATAGTTCTTGATATACCTAAATAATGGTGCTTGTTTTATAGATACAAATTCAAATCATAATTCATTTTTTTCTTGTCTATAATACACCAACATCATGAATGCTAGGGGTCATGGAAACCCCCTTTTAGCACACATTGCTTCCTGGTTCTTGGGGTATTTATTGAGGTTACATCTTCCTACCCTATCCTCATGTAAAGTTTTACTTGTGTAATGTTGTGCATTGTTTTGTAGAAAGGTTTTTCACTTGAAAAAAATGAACAGCACTTTTGAGAAATAACATGGAGTGGGTCACTCCCTTTATATTGAGATCACATGACCAGCTGTGTCATGAAAATAATAATATGTTTACTTTATATGGTGATTTACAAAGTACAAATAAAAATTTAAGCCAAACACTTTTTGGAGTTATTTTTGCAAAAAGTCATTGCAGTGGCGTAATGAACATTTTTCCCTGCCGGTTTTTCAATAATGAAGTTGTAAATGCTTTCATAATAGTTCATAATTGTTATACTCATCCCCGTGATAATCACTGCAATGGAAGAGTTTTGCAACAGTCTGTTGTAGATGCGTAAAATATTCAAAGTCCTGAAGCTGATTTAAAAATATGTTCCATCATGTCAAACAGCTTGTTATCTCAGTTTAGCTCTGCAAACAAGAAGAGCATATGTCAGAGGAGTGTTGCTGCTATTTTTAACCATACCCAGGTATTTTGCAACAGTGGTTAACCCCTCCCACAAAAGTGAACTGAAATCCAAAGTTGGTCGAACCTGTGGAACAGTGTCACTTTTAGGCATGGTTGTATTTTTTTAAACACCATAACAAGAAGTTGCTTTTCCTTGAATACAAACTTATCTGCTTAGTAAGGTCAAGCATCTTCTTCTCTGAATCAAAACATGGCTTTCATGTTCCCTCCCTGATATCCATGCTTGGAGACTCAAACTTTTTTTAATAATCAAGTTGAGCTCGAGGCTTTGTTAAATAAACCATCCAACTTTGAAGATTTTATGATATGGTGCTAGTTCTCACAGACACAGGTAATTGTTACATTGTGGTGGGTTTGGTGATTGTTTTGGAGATACTTATCTACTGGCTGTGTATCTTAGGGAGGTGCTTCAAGTATTTCTCATGATTAAATTCAGAAATAGCAGTCGTTCAAGTCAGGTCATGTCATGTTTTTTTTTTTTTTTATCTCTTTCATTATTCAAATGCATGAAAGAGAATGAAATACATTTCTTTTGAAACAACAGCAACAATTATATAACAGAGTATGATAATGTGTGGTGGACCAAGGCCACACAGTGAACTGTAATTACAAGCAATGTACAATAAATAGTAAGTGATATGTACCCAAAGTGCTATATACAAACTAAAATATTGTGTTAAACAGTGCAGACAGTGTCAGATAGACTAGTGTTGCAAGATGAAAATGATTCTAGAGCTCATAAAATGACTGTAATGCGGCAAGGATTGTGCTGAGGTAGAACAATAACAAGCAGAGTCAGGAGTATGGGTTGCATTTCTGCATTGGGTGGGGGTGGACAGTCCATTTGTTGATTGTCAGTTATTGGATAGTCTGAAAACTTGTGGGAAGAAATTGTTCTTTCGTCTAGTGATTTTGAACTCCTCAAGCTTCCTCCAGATGGTAGGGTTATGAAACTAAAGAGATGGGAACCATATTGAAGCTGTGGGCCTTCCTGTTCAGTCATTGATAGCTGAAAATCCAGGTCCAGTGATGAACTGAGTTATTTTCACTACCCATGGGAGAACTTTCTTTTTTTATCTAAGTTAACATACCAGATGGTGATCCAGCAGGTAACTCAGGTACTCTCCATGACACACCTCTAGAAGCGGTTGAGTTTTCTCTGGCCTATTCACACTAAGAACCATAACTATAAAGATAACGATAAAGATTTAGTTCTAAAAATTGTTCTAAATATAAAAGCATAGCGCTGTTCACACCACAGCTATAACGATATAGAGAAACGATATCATTGGGATCACTTTCAGAATTATTTTTTCCAACAGTTGAACGATAAAACACTGACAGCCAATCAGAATCCATTCAAAATTTAAGGGCTCGTGCATTTAAAATGGCAGACGACATTTGGAGAAGTTAATCGCTGAGATCCGGAAAAAGCCACCACTGTTTGACAAGTCAACCGCCCTTTTCAAGAAAATGGATATATGGAAAACAATCCCATGGAATAAATGGTTAGAAGTATTAATGATTATGCCAGGCTAGCAAACAGTGTAACATAAAATTACCTCAGGTATCCAGCGCTAGTTTCGACAACATTGTCTTGCTTCCTTTGAAGGTGCAGTGCGTTGTTTTTATCCCACTATATTGACTTTGTTAGCTAAATTCACTGTTAGATTTAGGGCTGTTCCGAATACCATTTTTTGAGCTTTCGAAGTTTCGGTAAGTAATTAACACCAAATACTCGAAGCTTCGGAGGAAGGGGGCTGAACATATTCTTCTCTCTAATAAAGGCATCTGTTCACTCTGACAGGGTTCCCACTTATCCTGGAAAACCTTGAAAACCTGGAAAATTGATGACAAATTTTCCAGTCCTGGAAAACACATGGAAAATAAGAGAAAATGTAAAATGTCCTGGAAAATCTTGTTGTTGTCCTGGAAAATTTTTTTTTTTTTTTTGTAATTTTTGGATTTTTCTTTAGTCGAGAACAAAGAGTTTATCTCTGGCCTAAAACAATCACCATTAATTGCAGAAAGTGCAATGTTCAGGAATGCTGAGTTTTGACACGTGAGAGTAGTATTTTCAATGATGTTTAGTCTTGTGTTGCCACTTGCAGCAGTTACCTCATGTTATTAACTGCTCAAATGCATGCAGCGAATGTTAACTGGTAAGCAGCTATGTAATGTTTTAGAAAAACATCGAAAAGCTATGTTTTCTTTTACAGATAAAATGAGCCAAAAAGAGATTTAACTCAGACTGAAAGGTCAAAAATTAATAAATGCCCATGAGAAGGATGCAATACTAATGCAATACTAGAAATTGCAGTTAAGGCGTGACTAATGGACAGCAAAATGCTCATTGGGTCAGCAGGGTCAGACAAAAGCAGGTGGAGAAGAAAAAACATGTTAACTGCAAAAGAATTAAGTGTGAAACCATCGGGAACCCTTTAGTCTCAGGCGCCACCATTTTCCAGAACTGCAACCTATTGTGTAAATGCAGACTAATAGACCTGCCACATATTTTATTACATGTTATGGGTTTCTTTGTTTTTCACTGACTTTGTCTTTGACTAATATTTTTATTTTCAAATAGTAAAACAAAACATTAAAATATTTCCAATGATTGACACTGGCAACAAGAACAATTTGTCATAATGTATGATTAATAAAAAAAAATTTAATAAGTTTAAAAAAAAAAATGTATATCACGCAATTCTGACCTTTTTTCTCGCAATTCTGACTTTTTCCTGGAGTTTTATCTTGCAATTCTTAATTCTTTTCATAGAATTGTGAGATGTAAACTCACAAGTCTTGCCAGAAAAAGTCAGAATTGCAAGATAAAAATATAAAGTCTCAATTACCTTTTTTTTTTTTTTTAAACAAGCTTCCATAGTCATTATGTATGATTAAGAGCTCATATGAAAAACTGGTTTTATAGTTAAGTCATGGCAATAAACTGTAGCTACGCCTTTTACAGACTTAGAGAGCAATATATTAGGCTGCTTTAATACATGATTCCAGTCTTTTATTCCCGTTGTGGTAAAATTGAAAATGTCCTGGAAAAGTCCTGGAAAATGATCGCTGAAAAAGAGTGGGAACCCGGACCGAGAACGGACACTGCACTAGCGATTTAAAACACAGTCTGTTAAGAGCAATACTTTTATTGGCTATTTAAATAAAAAAAGAATGAAAAATCAATGAACGAACTGTAATAAATAAAGAAAATCTCACGTTTGAGTTTTAACAAGCTCCTATATTTCGCAGTAGAATCATTTAGATTGATAATAACTGGTAAAAAAGGCTAATACATTTTCTTTCTATTATTCTATTTTCACAATGTCAAAGCAACACAGCTTAACCCAAAATACAAGCTCAGGCATGCGCTTCTGTCCATACGAGCTCATGCTGTTGTGCGCTCTAACTCCAGTTACCAGGAACACTTTAGTAGGCTAAGAAGAAACAAATATATTTATCAAGTATAACAAGGTTGTGTTCCTTCAACTGTCCATCATATTAAAAACGGCTAGGTTTTATAAGATAATTGTAAAAAAGAGTATTGTATTTTGCCAGATTTTATTCTGTAAGCATATTCAAGAGCGAATGAGAACCGTTTTGCGAAAGGGGTTGCCAGGTGTGCAGGGGAAAAAGGGAAAGAAAAAAGTTAATATTCGAATCCCAAAATTAAAAATTGAATACCAACTCACCGAACGAATATTCGAATAATCGAACATTTGGGTCCAGCCTTAGTTAGATTAGATTGATTACATTAGCTATTCACTCGAAACATAGCATGCTGAAGACATCTGCTGGTTAAAGGTGCGTAAATGCAACAAGAACAGCAAAAACGTGCTGTACACACTTTGAAGCTTAGAACCAAAAGACAGCAATCGTCCGTTGGTGTGGACACAAATATAGTTTTCGTTCTAGTTATCGTTCTTGGTGTGAACGGGCCTTAAATCTCCTCCTCTGTAGGAAAGGAAGATGTGTTCAGGGTCCATGTGTTGAGGTCATTGTTAAGGTGCACACTGTTGATGAGCAGTTGACCTCATTTTGTGATTGTTTTCTTTTCATCAGGCTTTGAGCTGTCTTAACTTTTCTCTGTAGGCCATCTTGTTGATGTCATCAGCTTATGTAATTGCTTTTAAGTTTGGATCCTTGGGTCAGCAAGGTGTGTATAAACCCCAGTGGCACCAGTGTTGAGAAAGGTTGCCTTTGAAGTCAAGAAACACCAGGTGGCCATGGCTCTTTTGATACCTGTGGAGAGACGTAGGTCCAGTGTGCACTCTGTTGCCAGATCTGTAAACAGTATCAAAAGCTTTTAGTGGACAGTTGTGGATGGGTGAAAGAAGACCGAAACAGTATGGCGTCAGGCCTCGGAGAGTGGCTTGACATCCCAAGGGCCGGCTCAAAGTGAGCAACATGGTAACCTGAGTCGCTACAGTATCCAGGTGGTGGCATGGGATTCCCTACCTTCTCACTTCCTGGACATGCAAGGATACAATTTGCATACCCAGTGAAGAGGTTATCAAAATGTGGCCAGAGGGAACAAACACATCCTTCTTGGAAAGTTTCAATCCAGTCCTACTCCGAGAGAGCCACTTTTCTGCAGAGTACGCCTGTGCATGGTTTGAGATCAACTCTGCAAGACAATGGACCTCAACAATGGACTTTAACATTCTCCAACACACATAATCCTGAAGACCTAAAGTAGCTGGTTGAGGTGTGTCAGGAGCTAAACTCTGCAAGAAGGTAACCCTCCAGGAGCAGGATTGGACACCCGATGTAATTTAAGAAGAAGTGTGCTGATCAACACATTTGTTGATGTAGCCTGTTACCAATACAAATTCCTCCATTTAATCTCCATGGCCAATCACTGTGACCGAAACAGTTTGGGCAGGGCTTTGTTTTCTCCCTCTGGCCACACTTTGATAACCGTGGCGATCTGTTTTTCCCGACACTCAAAGCAAAGCACAGAGAGATGGTGCTAAATGGCAATTATCGTTTAGATTCCTGTCAGTAAATCTCACTAAATTCCTGCGGATGAACTGGCTGTCTCTCTGGCCACTGAGAATCTCTGGTTAGAGGTTTGTCTTCTCTGGTCATTGGAAAGATTGCTATGTGTTTGTGCTATTGTGGCTGTTCCTATATTTAGTAAGTGTTCTCAATTCACATGCATGTGATTAGTGAGCAAGATTCCCCAATCCGAGGGAGCGTTTGCAAAAGTGAATCTGACTCTGCATGATACAACCCTGTAATGCCGCAACTCCACTAAGCACTTTGGTGTAGACAGAGGTTATCCATCAAAGGGCCGGAGAACAAAAGTGGTGGAAAGTCTAGGCAATGCATTCTTCCCTCTCTCTGCTTGAACAATAAGCCTGTGAACGTCAGGCCGAATTGCATTAGGAGTAGGGTTACATCAAGCACTCAGAATAAACTGTGTTTATTGATATTGGAGAAGACAAGCAGTTTGCGTTTTGACATCTCTTTTATCTGTCTTGATGGTGGAACAAAAGAAAATCTTTAGGTTCTTGTTTGATCTAGTAAGGAGAACAGATGCAGACCTGGAAACTAGCAGATGTCCTACAACCATGTGTTACACAATGACCTAAACAACCAATGAGTGTTACGTTTCTGTCTGGGAGCAGACCAACACTCTCTCCTTGTAAAGATGTCATGTCATATTAACAGCAGTTTGGAGGTCTGGAGGTCACCAAGACGTTGTACTGGTAGGCACTCCTGCTTGACTGCAGGAAGCAGATCACCCCAGGTGGACCTCCCAGTGGTAGTTGCCAACAATCATTCGAAAATGCACGACTTTGTCGCTGCAAATCATGAAGTCCTCTTATGACTTATATAAAAAATTCCTGCGGCATTAATAGTCTGCATCATAGTCATGTATGTTGCATGTGAAATATGCTCAGCTTTCATTCATTCTGGCTGTTGCATGTATTTAAATTGTATTTTTCTCTATTCGTCTCCACAGATATGCATATATTTTCTGTTGTATGTGTGAACTCATTCCAGCATGTGAGTTGTGGGCCATTTAAAAACTAATTTTGCACAGAAGTGTCATCTGGTTGATGCAGTTTATTTTGAGAACGATATATCGGTCAGTCTGCAATTAAGTGTGAAATTATACCACTTAATCTTGCACATTATGTCTTGACCTTGAGATAAGGTTAAGTCCCGTCAATGAAATTTGTGTTTGAGTCGTATTTTCTTTCTTTCAGTGACGCCGTCTGGCTATCGCTAACTGTTTTCCACGCTCAGTACAGATCTGGCCACAACCACTCTGTGGCCAGAGTCTGTCAGTCTGCAACGCTGTTTGTTCTCAGAAGCAAATCATGCATCTGTTTAAAATGTGTAAATGCAAGGTTTTTTTTATTGGTCAGGAAGTGCTGTGCATTGCAGTCACATTTTCTGCTTGTTTTGTGCTGGTGAAAAACTGTCAGTTGTGTTTTGAGATTTCTTGTGGACAGGCATAGCTGTTTTAACAGACAAAGTATGAAGATGTTATAATGACTTGCATGTTTTGAGAGGTTTAAGCACAAATTCAAAATTACGTCCAAGATTTGTTGTGTGAGAACTTTTTGTCTGGTAAGGATGTCATTAGGCTAACCTATTTTATCTAATTATTTACCAGCATTTGAGTAGTATGGTGACTGTGGTCTACGATAACACATATTCTAATGATTTGTGCTTCGTGTTGCTGGGTATTTGGTGCTGCCCCTGCATGCTGTAGTGACGTCGCTCTTAATGAAGGGGTCTCCCCCATCTGAAGAAAAGGTGGGAGATGTCTGCTATGGAGCATGTATATGCGTCATCTGTGTAAATTAAGAGAAATCCACTACTAATCATAGTTCAGAAGTTCACCCAGTAGTTCACCAAAAAAATGGAAATCCTATCATCATTAAAGGGTTAGTTCACCCAAAAATGAAATTTCTGTAATTAATTACTTACCCTCATGTCATTCCAAACCCGTGAGATTTTCATTCATCTTCGGAATGCAACTGAAGATCTTTTTGATGAAATCTGAGAACTTTCTGTCCCTCCATAGACAGCTTCTCAAGTAGACTTGAGTTGACAGTAGCAGTAGCTTGATTAGGGATGCAGATGTATTTTTGTAATTTATTTTCATTAACAAAAACAGTAACATCTGTAAAAATATTAAAATAAAATTTAAAATATTTTACATTCATTTTTATTGGGTAAATTTAAATATTCTTACTGAGTTAGAACTCTACTTATATGAAAATTACTGTTGGTCTTCCATTGCATCATACATTTAGATTGTAATAACCACAGGTAAAACAACACATGGCACCTCACTACCATGGTAAAAACTAAAGTAGCAATATGGTTTCTATGAAATCATATTGTCGATCGCAAAGACAATGCTGGTAGATCGCACACAATTATAATAAATGCTTTTGTTAAATTTTAATAAAAAGAAATATAACGATGCCCTTTCTTATCCTTTTTAGTTTCTGTCTGACTTGCATTTGACTAATAAATTTTTACCAGGCAAGATTTTTGTTTATTCCGTTGCCATGACAACTAGCCGGCGAACTGAGCGTGAAGTCGGCTTCCTCCAAATACGCACGAAACAAACAGCCGTCTCTGAAGTGATCGTGCACGTACTGAGCAGATGATTTTCATGAACACATCCACAACCTCTTTCATTTTCGCACATAGAGCTTGTTAGTGTATAATACAGTGATAATTAAGGAAGTCAGGAAAAGTATAGCTTGTAGCTACTTAATAATGAATCCATTTGAACGGCCGACCATCGCATGTGCTCCGTCACATTGACACCAGTTTAGACATTGGCAGCTGTGTTTTGTCGACAAAGATTATGTAAAACTGTCTGATTCTATTCAGTGCAAATCATCAGAATAAGGTAAATGCCCTGGCTAATGTAATCTGTTGTGCTGTAAGTATTTTGAGTTTAGTGTTAAAATTGAAAATTGTTCAAATTGAATATCAACAATGAACATTTATTTTTATTTTCCTGAATTCCATGTAGAGATTCAAGCATTTGAATTTAAGCTGTTTTTATGATCTCATTTAGTTGATCATTTTAAAAGTAGATCATCAGGCAAAAAAGTGTGGGCGCCCCTGCTTTATGGTATTTAGTCAAAACGCATAAAAGTGTTAGTTCACCCAAAAAATGAAATTTCTGTCATTTCGTTCCACACCCGTAAGACCTTTGTTCATCTTCTGAACACAAATTAAGATATTTTGATGAAATCCGAGAGGTTTTTTATCCTCCATTGAAAGTAACGAAATTACAACATTCAATGTCCAGAAATGTAGTAAAAACATCGTTAAAATAGTCTAAATGTGACTACAGTGGTTCAACCTTAATATTACGAAGCGAAGAGAATACTTTTTGTGCGTGAAAACAAAACAAAAATAACGACTTTATTCAACAAAGTCGTCTCTCCCCTGCTATTCTGCTACGCTATTTACATTCCAGGTTCTACGTCCGAAGGGCGGCTCAGCAGACACTGGTCAAGTGAGCAGCACGACGCATGCGTGCGATGCTGACGTAGGAGCCAGCCGATACTGAGCCGGCATTCGGACGTAAACACAGAAGTGATGCACTGCGACAACTGCATAACACACTGACAGGGAAGAGGGAAAATTGTTGAATAAAGTCGTTATTTTTGTTTTGTTTTGTTTTTGTGCACAAAAAGTATTATCGTCGCTTTGTAACATTAAGGTTGAGCCTTTGTAGTCACGTTGACTATTTTAACAATGTTTTTACTACATTTCTGGACCTTGAATGCGGTAATTTCATTGCTTTCAATGGAGGATAAAAAAAATCGGTTTTCATCAAAATATCTTAAAGGTGCCCAAGAACGTTCTTTCACAAGATGTAATATAAGTCTAAGGTGTCCCCTGAATGTGTCTGTGAAGTTTCAGCTCAAAATACCCCATAGATTTTTTTAAATTAATTTTTTTAACGGCCTATTTTGGGGCATCATTAACTATGCACTGATTTACACTCGGCGCCGCCCCCTTAAATCGCGTGCTCCCTGCCACACCAGCTGTCGACTATATTACAGCGCATTTACAAAGTTCACACAGCTAATATAACCCTCAAATGGATCTTTACAAGATGTTCGTCATGCATGCTGCATGCATGCTTCGAATTATGTGAGTAAAGTATTTATTTGGATGTTAAAGTTTTATTCTGAGTGAATTTGAGGCTGTCCTCTGTGGCTAACGGCTAATGCTACACTGTTGGAGAGATTTATAAACATATAAAGTTGTGTTTATGAATTATACAGACTGCACGTGTTTAAAAAATGAAAATAGTGACGGCTCTTGTCTCCGTGAATACAGTAAGAAACGATGGTAACTTTAACCTCATTTAACAGTACATTAGCAACATGCTAACGAAACTTTTAGAAAGACAATTTACAAATATCAGTAAAAATATCATGTTATCATGGATCATGTCAGTTATTATTGCTCCATCTGCCATTTTTCGCTGTTGTTCTTGCTTACCTAGTCTGATGATTCGGCTGTGTGCAGCTCCAGACGTTAACTGGCTGCCCTTGTCTAATGCCTTTTATAATGTTGGGAACATCATGGGCTGGCATTATGCAAATATTTGGGCGTACACCCCGACTGTTACGTAACAGTCGGTGTTATGTTGAGATTTGCCTGTTCTTCGGAGGTCGTTTAAACAAATGAGATTTATATAAGAAGGAGGAAACAATGGGGTTTGAGACTCACTGTATGTCTTTTCCATGTACTGAACTCTTGTTATTTAACTATGCCAAGGTAAATTAAATTTTTTGAATCAAGGGCACCTTTAATTTGTGTTCCGAAGATAAACGAAGGTCTTACGGGTGTGTAACGACATGAGGGTGAGCAATAAATGACTGGGTGAACTAACCCTTTAAGTATAAAATGCAAAACTGCTTGCTTATAACAAAAAAATTCTGTAGTTTGAGCTATTTTTCATTGCTCCTTTAATACATTTAATACATTTCTACATCAATAATATAAAATGTGATATGAGTATCCCCCATTTTTTCTACAATACCACGGTTACAGTTAGTTACTACAGTAAATCCATGGTAAATGTTGGTGGATTGTGGATTGAAAAGTATTATAACTGGATTGTTGTTGCACAATGTGTTATGAGAAAGTCAACAGTCAGCACTCAGCACTGTTTCATCTGGCTTTAAACTAGTTTAAATCACCAAGATATTTCTGGTTTTTATCAGAGAATGCATGTTCTGTCCGTGTGCGGGACGGTTCAAACAAGTAGCGTTGTTTCATTCCGCTTATGCCGTGTTTAATGTTTCTCATACACAACAGAAATAGCAGCGCTAATCAGTTTTCAAATTGTCAAGTTGTCATTCACGGTTTACTGCTACACCTAGCCTAAAATCTAGTGTTGTCACCTTGTGTTGACATTGAAACGGCATGATATGTAAATTATGTGTGACGGGCCACATATAATATAGACAAGCTGTGGGCTGTTATTTCGGACACCCTTGATTTAACAAATTGCACAATTGTTTAACCTGTAGAGAATGCTGGCTCGTGACACAAATATATTTTAAATACCTGCTGATTTCCTGTTAAATTGCCACCTGCAAGAACAATTTTGGGACAATTACAGGCCTGTGGCTTATTGCAGAATCATTAAATTTGCAGTGGATGGGAAGAGGGATTGCCACATTGTTGCATGTGTGAGCTCATAAAACCTGTTGATGCGCCAGGGCAGTGGTAATCGTAATTACTTGAGTGATTTTCCTAGATGATGCTCTTTCATGTAATAGACCCTATAATTGACTGAAGAGATCTGGGAAAAACACATTTTGAAGAATCGCAACTCCCTAACGTCTCAGTTTTGGTTTCTGGGAAATGCAAGTCTTTGCTCAGTATAGCGTGAGTGCTCATCAAAGGCTTTTTAAGGCTCATTTGCACTTTGTTTGTATGGATGGAAAGTTAACACATCACTGTGAGGCCCATTAGGTGCGGTGAAGCATAGGCCTCTCAACCGGCTAATGTTTGTTCGTATCAGGAAATCCCCATGCGGTTTTTCAACAGCTTTTTCCCCCTTTCTCTTTTCTTGTATCTTATGACGTTCCACACACCCTTGCACTTTATTGTCTAATGCCTCAATTTTATTAACTTTTTATTTGTGCTTGCAGCTTGCCTTTTTTTAACATCCTCGTTCTTTTCTATGAACATTTTGTTTTTATTCTCTTTTTGATTTTGAATTCTATCATCGAGACAAACCATTTTTTTTTTTGAGCTGTCGCAACATTTGTGCTTTCCCATGTGCCCTACTCAAGTGATTTTAATAGACCTATCATGATTTTGGAGCTAGCAAGATTGTTTAAACCTAGCATGAATTATCCAATATGCCTTTATGTTATTGTCAGAAACAAAAGCAGCGGGTTTGCTTGTATTGGTGACACAGTGTGTAAGAGGATCCACACCACTCCACTACAGTCTACAGTTACCTATCACTGTGACACTTCTTTATGCAAAGCTTTTTATGCATGTCAGATTTGATGAAATTAAGACAATTTGCAGTAGCGAGTGCATGCCGACACAAAAGATCTGGAAATTACGTCATCTAATCACGTGTCTTTCTCCATGAACACTCATGCCAGAAACACTCCTCTTCCTGAAATGACTGTTGCACTGTTTTGCCAGGAACCATAATGATGAAATCAGCGTAACACTTGCTAAACTCTTGATTGCCAATATGCTCTTTTATAACTTTCGTAACAGACACCATCGCACCATATGGATTGTGTGTCTTACCTCTCTAATGAAGCTCATTTGGCATCAACAAGCCTCTCTTTGCGAGGACGGCTGCTTTTGAATGTCACAAAAGATTCTCAACTTTTCCTCCCCGGTCTCACGCAGAGACTTTAGTTAAGCAGGTCCCCCCTGCCCCATACCACCATACCCAGCCACCCCTTGAGAGGTGTAATGGAGACGGCAGATGAGAGCAGAGATACGGCCGTCATTGAATACAGGCGTACTCCTGCACAATGTGCCAGGCTGTGTCTGGTGCAAGCTAACACCATGTTGTGTTTGAGGTTCGCTCGTGGCCGACCGATGCATCAAATCAGCTTGGGGGCATTCTCAGATAGTAGCTAAAGAAAAGAGCCAGCACACCTTCTCAGACTGCTATAGGCCTCTTGAAACTTTAATGATACACTACTTCTCTTTTGAAGACTGCGCTACATGCTATCTTGGCAGTTTTGCAAGGGTGAGGTGATAATACGCTCATACATAAAGCCATCCACTGCTGTCGTGTCTCTCAGTGGAATTAAAAGCCAGTAAGGCGCTCCAGTACTGCAGCTGCGTTCTTACAGAGTGCTGTGACCTTATATAGAGATACAAATGGAAAGAGCTAATCAACTGCACAGGTGGCTGGTTGCTGGGCTACAGGTGCAGGCTGATTTGTCACAGTGACCTACCAGGGCGCTTGTAGACTACAGAGTATAGTTCTTTGTGGTGATCTCTAGATAGAGCACGAGTTTTGATAAAAATGTTAACACTGTGTGAAATCTAGAAATGGTTTCAATTATAACCATTGTTGAAAGCACATCTAATGTTGATGGCATACAATGACTAGATGTGGTCTTTTATATGTTGATGTGGTGTTTTATGTTGTCGATGTGTGTTTTCCATTCCTCCATGTAAAGCGCTTTGGTGCAACCTTGGTTGCCTTTTAAATTGTGCTATATAAATAAGACAAGACAAGACAAGACAAGATAACACTTGTGGTTCTCATAAATGGCTGGTCCTACTGCTGTCCCCGCTCGACAGCACAGTCTGCCTTGTCGCTCTTAATAGACAAAGGCTAAAATTTTGACTGTTTCGACTTTTTTTAAATAATGTTCAGGTAAATCAGTCAGAGACATCTTAAAAAATATGTTGATAACTAGTTTACCCGATAGTATTTCGACACCCCCAGTTTGCCAGTTGGTGGAAAATACAGCTTATTGCAGCCATTGAAGTGGCTCAGGAATCACAGATTCTGACTGACTTTAAAAGACTCTGCAATAAAAAGCATTGCAAACATATGCGTTAGCTGATCAACTTACGCTTTCCGTTGTCAATTGCACTTCTTTTCATTGCATGTCCTCAACCAGGCAACCTGCATGAGCGTTGAATCTGAGGAGGTTGGGACAGGGGAACAAGTCCCTCCTGTATTTTGAATTTGGACTGCAGTACCCATTTCAGCTGTTAGCTTTCAATATTACTTTTTGCATATTTAACCCACTGCATCTTTAACTTTTTTTTACTTCATCGGAATAGTGTGAAACTTGTTAAAGGTTTTGGCACTTGCAGTGTGAACACACACACATCCAACCAACCCCCCACCCACACACACACACACACACACAAAATCATGCACATGATTCAAAAAGGTTAAATGGTCCTGAATTGTTTGATGGAAATTCACAATTGGAAATGAATGGAAACAAATTTCTTCTAGTGACTACGTTTGGTACTGTGCCCAAACAAAATATTACTGAAAGCTCATTTTTTTGGAAATTATATTTTTGGAAATTATATTACTGAAATCTCATTTTTTTTGGAAATTGCATTGGAAAATATATATTTCATATAAAATTTTAAAGTATTTTGTGCATTTTTCATTTTTTTTTTTTTTTACTTTTTAGTTTCACTTTAGCAATATTCTACCAAATGTCTTTAAAAAGAGACCAAACTAAAGTCTGTGCTCCAAAGCATTTAAGATTTATGACAGTTTAAGTTGGAAATTTAATTTTCAAGTCTTTGCTCAAAAAGTGGTTAATAGGTAATAAATGGATCATAACTATTCCATAAACATAATTTAATACCATAAAATCCCCTAAAAATACAAAATATTAAATGAAAAACATTATGAAACTAAAATATTGTACATTCATTTCATTGAAAAAATAAAAAAGGTCATTTTTGAGCAGCACCAGAGGGTTAAGTTCATGCAAATAGTTATAAAGAAATTTACGCAATTAGAAAAATGAACTTTGATTTTGAAGCAATAATGCCACTTTGTGTATTGTATAATGTTTTCATTTGCTATAATGTAATATCTTGCGATTATCTTCATTCGGGGCCTTTCTGAACAAACATTGATGGGATTTAAATTTAATTTGGTTAATCTGCACATTGTGTTATAACATTTTTATTTTTTTTATCATTTATATGTGTGTGTGTGTGTGTGTGTGTGTGTGTGTGTGTGTATGTATGTATGTTACCATTCATTTTTTATGTTTTATGTGAGTCTCATGCTCACCAAGGGAGGCTCCATTTATTTGATCAGAAATACAGTAAAAACTCTATCTTTGTGACATAACGGTTTTCTGTTTGAATATATTTTATAGGCTAAATGCAATTTATTCCTGTGATGACAAAGCTGAATTTTCAGCATCATTACTCCAGTCTTCAGCGTCACATGACCCTTCAGAAATCATTGTAATGTGATTATTTATAATGAAACATTCTTATGTCAGTGTTAAAATCTTTTTTTCTTCAGAATTATTTGATTATATAGTAAGTTAAAAAAGAACAGCATTTATTTGAAATAGAATTCTTTTGTAACATTATAAATGTCTTCAGTCACATTTGATCAATCTAATGCATCCTTGCTAAATATAATATAAATATATTAAAGGTGCCCTAGAATCAAAAATTGAATTTACCTCGGCATTGTTGAATAACAAGAGTTCAGTACATGGAAAAGACATACGTTGAGTTTCAAACTCCATTGTTTCCTCCTCCTTGTGTAAATCTCATTTGTTTAAAAGACCTCAGAAGAACAGGCGAATCTCAACATAACACCGACTGTTACGTAACAGTCGGGATCATTAATATGTACGCCCCCAATATTTGCATATGCCAGCCCATGTTCAAGGCATCAGACAAGCCAGTATTAACGTCTGGAGCTACACAGCTGAATCATCAGACTAGGTAAGCAAGCAAGGACAACAGCGAAAAATGGCAGATGGAGCAATAATAACTGACATGATCCATGATAACATGATATTTTTAGTGATATTTGTAAATTGTCTTTCTAAATGTTTCATTAGCATGTTGCTAATGTACTGTTAAATGTGGTTAAAGTTACCATTGTTTATTACTGTATTCACGGAGACAAGAGAGCCGTCGCTATTTTAATTTTTAATTAAATTTTATTTTAATTTAAACACTTGCAGTCTGTATAATGCATAAACACATCTTCATTCTTTATAAATCTCTCCAACAGTGTGTAATGTTAGCTTTAGCCATGGAGCACTATCAAACTCATTCAGAATCAAATGTAAACATCCAAATAAATACTATACTCACATGATCCAATCCATGCATGCAGCATGCATGACGAACATCTTGTAAAGATCCATTTGAGGGCTATATTAGCTGTGTGAACTTTGTAAATGCACTGTATAACTGCACTTATAGTCGAGAGCTCAGGGGGGCAGGGAGCGCACGATTTAAAGGGGCCGCAGCATGAATCGGTGCATAGTTAATGATGCCCCAAAATAGGCAGTTAAAAAATTAATAAAAAAAAATCTATGCGGTATTTTGAGCTGAAACTTCAGACACATTCAGGGGACACCTTAGACTTATATTACATCTTTTGAAAACATGTTCTACGGCACCTTTAATTTTTATCTTTCAGAAAATTAAATCTTACTGACAAACTTTCAAATGGTAGTGTATATCTATTCTACAGCTATACCCGTAATTATATTTATAAGCTTTAGCTGTATCTCTGTTTACAGCTTTAGCTGTATCTATATCTACATCTATCTATAAATCTATATGCAGCTATTTATATCTGTATATGTAAACCAGTATAGTTTCTAGTTCATGCAGTTTGTAGCCAATTAAGTGAATTTAAAAAAGAAAGAAAAAAGAAGAAGCACCAAACATCCTATGGGACCAATTCTTTTACCTAATTTTACCTAAAGTAACCTTTTTATTTTCAAGCAAACTTTATATCTTTTCAGTCAGTGAAAACGACCTCTTCTTTATGAGCACAGTTGCAGCTGTGGTTGTTTGCGAGGTGGTTGAACTTGTACCTGTAGAGGCAGGTGTAAGGTGGTTTCTGTTAACCTGCGGACCGCAGTGTCTTGCTGCTCCATGATGTCACATGGGACTCTGGCTGCAGCGGCCAAGTGTGTTCCAGCCAGGGTTGCCATAGTGGCGGAACAGACGCCCCCGTGAGAAAGAGTCCAGACTCCCTTGCCATGATAACCAGTGTCTATTTATAGACAGCACTGTTTATTGCAGTGGGAGCGTTACAGAAACAAAGGGAGGGCACCGTCTGAAGCGTATTTGTCTTGTGAGCCTTGAACATTATTGGCTTGTTGTTTTTAACCCAATATGAGTCTAGTGATGGTAGGATAATGACGGGCAGAAGCACTGGTTGGTATTTGAACCGAGCAAGAAAGCATGGCGTGTTTGTGTACAGTGTTTGTGTGCACTGTAGTTGGTTGCCTAACTGACACCGCACACACACACACAACACCTTCATCGCCCACCCGTTTACAATGAAGTCACACATGGGGATTTCCTTTGCACTGTTCTCGATTTGCATTTTGTGTGCAACGCTCACTTGCGGACACAAAGGTTTAGAGAAAAATGCTGAATTATCACATGCGTTGCCGTCCTTATTTCAATCTTTTATGTCATCTGATTAGTCAC
Organism: Megalobrama amblycephala; assembly: GCF_018812025.1. Lineage (NCBI taxonomy): Eukaryota > Metazoa > Chordata > Actinopteri > Cypriniformes > Xenocyprididae > Megalobrama > Megalobrama amblycephala. The sequence continues at coordinate 14,468,261 of NC_063059.1, read as the reverse complement.
CTTGAAACAGCTCTTTTTCTCTGAAGTGCTCTGAAACATGAAATCTTTTTTCCCTGCTTTAATATCTAATGTCATCCTGTTTTAAAATCCCCCCAAGGATTTTAATTAACAAACAGCTTCATATTAAGTCAATTAGAAAAGTTAATTTTCCTTTAAAGGACTAAAAACTAATTAGAGGACAGATGGTGTCAATTTAAAAAGCAAACAGATATATTACTTAGCTCAGTGAGTCTCAAATCAGTTGTTACACCAGTTACACCAGTTTGTCTATGTGTGTGATTGCCATCTACAGGTGAAGCTGGTGAAGTACATCAGTAAACAGTTAGAGTGGAAGCAGAGTGTTCAAGAGAGTCACAGACCGCTGGCGCTGGAATCTTACCCAAACCTCACAGACTGGCTCTACACTATCAACCTCCGGCCAGAACTCATTGAGGTACCAATTGTGTGTTTATACTGAATGCATTTGTTTCTTGGTTCCTTTATTGCCTTGAGAAATTTTAAAGTTGACCATATTTCCCTGCTTCATGACCTTTATTCAGCTAATGGACCATTTTTGATTGGTGTTTTTTGTTTTGTTTTGTTTTGTTTTGTTTTGTTTTGTTTTGTTTTGTTTTGTTTTGTTTTGTTTTGTTTTTTTGTGTTTTTTTTTTTTTTTTTTGTGTTTTTTTGGTTTATTTTTTCTTTTTGATCTTGTGTGATTGTGTGAAAAAAACAGTCATATATATATATATATATATATATATATATATATATATATGTATGTATATATATATATATATATATATATATATATATATATATATATATATATATATATATATATATAATGTAGAATAAATAAATAAATGCATACATAAATAATTAAATAAATATAATAACATTTAGAATAATATTTTAATGAAGTTTTTACCTCAATTTTGCATTATCTACTAACCATTTTATTAAACACAGTAAGGCACTTCTGTAAAGCATGGCCTCTTGTACCTTATTGCTGTTTCTGTTTATTTTATTATACAGCAATATTTAAAACATGAAGTTTGTTTCTTTTTTATACAGCATTATTAAAAGCATGAAAGTACAATATAATCTCTTCCCTTTAAAAACAGGCTTCTTAAACTGTATCTTCTACTTAAAGACTGTCTGTTTAAAAAAGTGTATGTTATTGGAGGGTTTGGACAGGGGAGGAAAGATGTTTTGCTTGCTCGCTGCTGTGGTGTCTGTGGCGTTTCAGCCCTTGTTGGATCCACACACCTGATCCCACTCCAAAGCTCAGAATGTGCAGTGTCAGCCACTGTGTCAAAAACTCTCCCGTCAGTCTATTTTTAGACTCCAAAAGGGGTGTCTCTCGCTGCCAAAAGCCACCCCCCTCCTCGCCCCATAACTGTCATACACAAAGCTGACCAGAACAGCACTGCATTCATGACTGCCTGAATGCGCAGACTTGTTTGTTTTCAATAGACACTGAAACAGACAAACAGGGAAATAAACAGCGTATACAAGACTGAGGAACAAAACTTTAAAAATAAAAACAATTTATCCTAGTGTGGAAAGCATGGGTCACTTTGCGGCATGCCTCTGATTAGCTGACTGCTTCACTTTGGTCACTGCGGTAGGACAGCATGTTTTTTTTTCTCATGTTTTTTATTGTCTACTCCAGTTTTCCTCTCTTCGATGTCCTAAAATACTCGCCTTGTTGTTGTATACTCGCAACAGTCCATTTCGGTCTGTCTGTGTCAGCCTGTGGCCTGGTTTTGCTTTTGTGTTGACCCAATATGGTACAAAAATTGTGTATTACATAAAGGTAAACAAATGTTTTAAAATGTATTAATTTTATTATTATATTACTCATTTTAATCATTTAAGAAAAATAAAATTATATTATTTTGGCAGTCAGTAATTCACAGCACAAAACATATTGTGGTCAGCATAAATCATGTTTATTCTTTTTGCAAGAAAAAAACATATTTAATGTAGTCTGGAAAATATTTTTGTTTTTTTGCATATTTTTTTTTTTTACAGTTACATACAGTATGTTCACATAAATATGATGACGCTTGATAAGCCTATTTATTTTCCTACCCTATATACATTTTTATTTATTATTTTATTTTATTTTATTTTATTATTTTCCTGAGACCCAATTTTGAGTCACGACTTGACAATCACTGCCCTAACCCTACAAGTTTGTTCTTTAACGTATCACACCAGGCTGCTACAGTGATTCACGGGGCAGGAATGCATGCATGTGGCAGGACACCCACAGGCAGCCTGCCCCTCTCGGAGAGGACAGCAGGGAATCCAGTGGCCCCATTGTAATTGAATGGGATAGAAATTTCTCAGGAAGAGCAGAGGAATGTTATTCCTCCTGCACTCTCAGAAAAAGTAATAAAAAATCCATTACTGGGACGGTACCCTTTAAAAAGGTTCTAAAATGTGTACCTTTGAGGTACAAAAATGCACTCTTTAGTTATAAAGGAATACCTTTTGAAAGGGTACTGCCCTAGTGACAGCTATTGTACCATTTTTCTGAGAGCGCGGGGCCATCAAGATGGCACTTCGGCCAATTTGGTTGTATTTGCATGATTAGACAGTTTAGGGAAGCTTGCTACGTTGGAGTTATTTTGCATATGTGTGACTTGTGGTTCCTGGTGCGTCTACAGAACTGCTGGGAAACACCTCTGCTGTCTTTGATATCATTACTGCTTTGTGAGTATTTGTTTACAGTTACTAGAAATGCAGAACTATCTAGGGTGTCATCATGCTGTGACTGATCATATCCATAGGTGTTGTTACGTAAAAACTGTTATCATATCCTTTATATCTGATCATGTTTATACATTCTGATGTCATGATGTCACAACCTGCTACATCTGATATCATGCCCTTTATGAAGTTACAGCTGACTTAGGCATTTAGGTCACACTTACATCACATTACTTAACAAAATGTCAAACCAAGCAGCATATAGCACTTGTTTTTATAACAAAGTATTTATTAGGTGCTTTTTAGTGTTTGTATGAAGTCAGTTCCTCTCAGGTTTTGCTTGAAAGAGTGCTATATTTCTTTAAAATAAAGACTACTTTGGTTTGAACATTTGTTCTGTAATGCAATAACGTTAAGACTTTAAGTCAGGTGTCCAAATACTTTCAGGGCATCTGATCATGTCCTATCTGTAACCATCTCATCATATAGGTTAAACAAAAATATTAAAAGTATTTTTGTTGATTGAAGTAAAGCTGAAATAGTTGAATTATTAATATAAATATTAGATGCAGCACTAAAATTAATCACTGGAAATTAATTATTAAAAAAAACGAAATAAAATAACAAAATCACAAAAAAATTAAATTAAAAAATAATATAAAATTAAAAGCTATATATGCTAATAGCATATGAATAATACTAAAATAACACCGATTAATACTTATCTGTTGTGTGCGAGGGTCAATGAGCAATAACAGAGAGTTGACGTCACTGCACTTTATTTTGTATATTGTGACTCATTCTTTGAAGTTCCAACAGCTGCCAGAGTCTGATGGGGTTTCCCATTGCTCAATAACTGTGACCGAGTGGAGCAACAACCATGATGCACCATTCAGATTTATGCTTATATATTTCTTGTTTCTGTATTTTGTCGTGGTGACTGATTATGAGTCGCTTATGGAATATAATGCTTATATTAAATCAACCAGGGTTTGGAGCCTTTGGATTTGGGCAGTCCAAAACATGCCAACGTGTGTTATTGAGTAAGTCTAAAGAGCACAGGCAGGAGTGGTTGTCTGAGTCATATTTTTTGTGGGCCACATCCTGTGGATCCACTAGAGGCCTTCCTTAAGGCAAAGATACAGAAAAGAGATAGAAAGAAAAAAAGAGTGACGAAAGCAATCTCACCCAAACCTCTGTTTCCTGTGCTGTACCCCCTTTTTTGCTCTCCTTTGTTCCTCTAATGTGGCCTGTCTTTTGGCCCAGGATGATCACTCATGCACAAAATGTATGGTGACAGGTCAAAGAACGACTTAGGCCAGCCTAACCCTCATTAATCTCTGTTTCACACAGTCAAAAGACATCCTGCTCAGTTAATAGCCTCATAAATGAGTCTTTTTGTAGAACATGTGGAATCTGTGATGTCTGCGCTGTTAGTGGTTGTGGAGATGACAATAAGGATGTGCAAAATTGCGTATTTTTGAAGTCGACTAGTCAGTGGGTTGCCTGAACAACTAGTTGGATAATCTGTTTTAAGGAAACTTTGTATAATTAGGCTGGTTTCAAGTTCACCTGACCCCAGTCAGAAGCGTTTCAAAGGGGGCCTTTACACAACGGCAACAGAATGGATCAGAATGCTATGGAAACTTGTTTCCGCCATTTAAATAAAAAATAAAAAAGCTAATTGCGACTTTTTATCTCACAATTCTGACTTTTTTCTTGCAATTCCGAGTTTATATCTCACGGTTCCTACTTTTTTTTCTCAGAATTGCGTGATATAAAGTCAGAATTGCGAGTTTTGAAGTCAGTTGGATGATATAAAGTCAGAATTGTGAGATATAAAGTCTGAATTGCGTGTTTTGGAGTCAGAATTGTGAGTTATAAAGTCAGAATTGTGAGATATAAAGTCAGAATTGCGAGTTTTGAAGTCAGTTGGATGATATAAAGTCAGAATTGTGAGATATAAAGTCTGAATTGCGAGTTTTGGAGTCAGAATTGTGTGATATAAAGTCAGAATTGTGAGATATAAAGTCTGAATTGCGAGTTTTGAAGTCAGTTGGATGATATACAGTCATAATTGTGTCATATAAAGTCAGAATTGTGAGATATAAAGTCAGAATTGTGAGATATAAAGTCAGAATTTTGTGATATAAAGTCAGAATTGTGAGATATAAAATACCTTTTTTATTTTTTTATTTAGAGTCTTGAAAATATGAACTATTTTGAACCTGAAATGGCATTTTAGAAATGCAAAACTATTTACAGCATGGAATTTTATTTTATTGTCTTTATTATTTTTTCTTATTTTATTTTAACAGAAATCGATCTTTTGATAATTAGTTTTCCACTTTTCCCCCATGGAAAAAAATAAATAAAATGTCGGTCCCACTTTATATTAAGTGGCCTTAACTACTATGTACTTACATTTAAATTAATAATTTAATACAATGCACTTATTGTGTGCATACAAGTTTTTACATTGTACTTATATTTTAAAAACACCTGCATGTAATTACATCTGTAATTAATTTCTGTAATTACACTTATAATTACACTGTTGACCCATCCCTTACACCAGTGGTCGCCAACCCGTCGATCGCGATCGACCGGTCGATCTTTATCACTGTTCCAGTAGCTCGTGAAAACAACAGAAATATGAGTGCAAAAATACATTACATTTCTCCAGTCTTTGTACTGTATTTTTGTATTTATTTTTCTGTTATTTTCGGGAGCTACTGGGACAGTGATAAAGGTAAATATCCCAGATCATGTCCGAGTCTGTAAACGGCCGTAAACAAGAGGCCAGAGACGCTGAAGACGGACGCAAAGAGGAGAAAATTCTGTAGCAGGCAGAGCAGCTCACTGTTCACGATGCTCGAAATATAGGAAGAAAATATAAATATTGAATTAGGGGTGAAGGGTTATATGAATGCATCTCTAAAAGGAATTACTGTCTTCAGAAAAAAACGATGGTAATGGCATTTTATTTTCCTCTTTATCTCCAAATAAAGTAGCTAATTATTAGCGCAGTTCAGCTTTGTTTACACATCGGTAACCAAGGAAACTCTGTATCACTGCTGCTCCTGCTGTTTTTGTTTCAAGCTTTTTTGTGTAGCATAAAATTTCACAAAGATAAAATCAGACCGTTGTGTTTTTGCTTTAAATCTTGAAATTAAATCTCAATTAATTCAAATAAAAAAAAAAAAACTGCTAATGCAATGTGATAGCATCTTTGTTTGGATTGTGATTAAAAAGCAGTGGTTCCCTCTAATTTGAAATGGCTATGTATTTTTGTTTATAATAATAATAATAAATATCTGCAACCAGTATGAGAATCGGCCAATTTGCTTGTAAAAATAAATAAATAATTCAGAATCTAAATTGGCCATGAAAAAAATACAACTACAATCTGGGCTGTCTTTTTCTATCAAGTAGATCTTGTCTTTCATAAAGGTCGAGGTCAGGGATCTTGGGCTTAAAAAGGTTGGTGACCACTGCCTTACACCTTACCCCTATCCTTAAGCCTACCCATACCACCAAAGCTTTCTCTAACCTTACCCGTATCCCACCTCAATAGCAGCAAAAGTGTTTTGCAATTCAATATGAACCCAATAAGTACATTGTACTTATTTTTTGATGTAAGTACAAAGTAGTTAAGGCCACTTAATATAAAGTGGGACCAAAATGTCAAAGATGAAAATGCATGGTGCAGGCTATCAAGTTTAGTTGGAATTTTTGTTTGTTTGTTTATTCATATTTATAAATAAAAAAAACTATACCATTGTCATATAAAATTTGTTAAAGTGTAATTTTCATGTGCATGTTTTTTCAGTACTATTTTATTTTATTTCTTGGAGAAATTGATCTTTTGATTATTAAGTTGTGCCACTATGGCAGAAATTACCACTTTTTCCTGTGGAAAACAAAATGTCAAAGCTAAAAATGCTTGGCTAATAAGTTGCAATTTTATTTAGTTCTATGTATATTATAACTTTTATTGATTGATTGGTTGATTAATTGATTGAAAAAAATACTAAATATAAGTTGTTAAAAAGGGTCTTTTTATGTCTTTGGTCGTTTGTTTTCTTAAGTACTATTTTATTTCTGGGAGAAATTAGTCTTTTAATTATTAAGTTGTGGCATTGTGGCTCAAATGACTACTTTTACCATGTGTAAAAAAAAAAAAAAAAATGTCAAAACTGTAAAGTTGCATGCATTCATTTACTTATTTATTTATACTACATGAAAAAAAAAAATATACAAATTTGACAAACAAAACTTGTTAAAGAGTGTCTTTGGTTGTATTTCTTCCAGACTACCACTAGAGCCCTTCCAAATAAATAAACAGTTGGTTAGTCCCCTGAGTCGACCAGTTGACTATCGCGACCCATCCTTAGTTGAGAGAAAGGATGTTAATCTGCACTTAGGAAACTGAACAGCTCAGTTGGTGACCATGTGTTTTTAGGAGGAGTGTCCAAAGCTGTGGAGAAACTTCCCAGGCATGTTCACAGGAAGGAAAGAGGGATAGAGGGGAGGGACGGTGGGGAAAGGGAGGAGGGACGGGGCGAGTAGGAGGGGAAGTTTGGGTTGGAAGGGAGCAGCTCTCACAGCGTGACTGACTTCTGAGGAGAGACTTTGATTTGTTGTTTCTGGGATATGAGATTTAGGAAAGGACAACTTCAGTGGAGAATCTCTCGTGGTATAGTATTCTTGACTTCTTCGTGTTCTGGAGTCTCATTTTAAGACTGTGTTTTGTTTTTGATGTTTGTCGGTTTCCTGCCTGCATGCAAGTGCCTCTGTGGTCATAGAAAGTCTGCAAACGAAATTAGCAACGGCAGATATCTAACGCTATGTTTGAACTCATCAGGCTCATGTCAAGCGGCTCACAAACTCACAAGCTTGTGGGGAAGTTCCTCGTTTGCCATTTGTTTGAGATAGTTATCAAGTTGAAATTCCACTGAAGAGCTTTTTGAGGGAGGCTTGGTGATTTTTATCTATTTATTTAATTTGTCAGGACACATTTTGGCACTTTTTCTTGTTGGTTGTAGACTCACTCTACTAGCAGACCAGCAGTAACCATCACTGTCAATGACTTATTCTGAGGAATTATTTAGTTTACCTGGATTATTTGACTTGTGGTGGGTGGGAGTTTGTGTGTGTTCGTTTGGATGGAAGCAAGCGTAATGCTGCGTATAGCTTTTATGTTCAGAGCATCACTCCCTGTGTTACGTCAGCTCATAAACTCAGGTACAAGGCATGTTCAGACATCACCTCGGTATCGGTATGTGTCATTTCACCTGCTCTCTGCCCCGGCTTGTCTGTTTTAACACAGTAATTCATGTACTTATTAACTCAGACGTATACAAGTAGTATAGATAAACCAAGATGTGTATTTTACATCCTCATTATGAAAATGTACCTGTTGTGTTGTGTTCTGAATGACAGAATAGTGAAATAAACAATAGTATGTCCATTAGATGAATGTTTATTCATATTACTGTATGTTTATGTTTTGATTTAGACTTCTCTCAAGTTAATATTGGTCTCTTGTTCTTCCAGCTTTAAGGTAAATGTGTGGATACTGTTGTCTAGTATGTGTTGAGAAGAGATCTGTGCTCTTAATTCTTATCTTTGGCTGTTGTTCAAAAAGGAAGTCTCCATAAGGATGCTGGAAGATCCCCATTCCCCTGATGCATGCCATTTTAGAAGGCAGTTTCACTTGTTTATGATGTGCTGTATTACACACACCCACCTCATACAAACACAATTAGTGTAAAGGAGGAAATACCTTTTTTTTTTTTTTTTTAATTATGATGTATTTTATTTATTTGTGTGTGTATTTTTAGTATTGTTTATGTTAGGGATAATCCATGGCTCGCTGTGTATGCATTAAACGAGTTTAATACACGGCGTGGAGGCAAAGAACCACCCGACATGATTTAATGCACAGCTAGCCATGGATTATTACGCTTATACCATGGTCATTTGCCAACATTGACAACTCAAAGCTGTTACTGGTGTTTGCAGCGTGATATTAGCATTCTGAATGCTAATATATTCTGAATGTGAATGTAGCATTCTGCCCGCTTTAAATCAGACACGGAGATAAAGTAGTGCGTAAGATTATTTGAATTCATAAACTATAGCATTATTTGAATTAATTATCGAGAGAGAGAACGCGAGAGAGAGAGATGTGTGTGTGTAACGTTGTTCAGCATGTCTCTCTATTAACAACTTAGCTGTGAGTTTAATTACTTCAAAACCAGCAATGTTACCCCCTTTGTTGTTGAGAAATGTAATGTAGCGATTCAGTAGCGAAGTTATTTTATTAATAAAAGTCGTGGGGCAGCGTTAAGTTTCTGTGCTCCTAAATGTTTCTGTGTGTGTGCAGAGCGATCTCAGAGTGACGTGTGTGTGTGCGCGCACTGGACTATGGTATAAATACTATTATAGTATTTATTAATATTTTGAATTAGCTTTTATTTTTTATAATTCCTGTTTTCATTTTAATTTTAGTTTGTTTTAGTATTTTTTTTTCTGCTTTTGTCATTTTTTTATTAGTTTTTTTAATTTTTATTTAGCTTTCATTTATTCTTATCTCAGGTTTTTTTTTTATTATTTAAACTTATTCAAGTTATTTGCCAAGGCAACATTTCTGATGTTTTTTTTTTTTTTTAAGTTTAATTTTTTCATCTAATATTTTAACATTATTTCAATTACCAAAAATTAAATTTTTAATGTTTTTTTTTTCTTTTTCTTTTTTTTTAGTCACAGTGTCTTGAGTTTTCTCAAAACAGAATCACTCAGAGAGCAGTTTGGGAAACTGAAACCTTCCACAACCATCTGACTATCAGCATTATTTCTCATCTGATATTGCTTAATTATCAGTTTTGTTCCCGAAGTGTAGCTTACATAGCTAAAATGAAACACACACACACACACCCCTGCTATAAACACAGCAGTAGTTGCGTGAATCCCCTGAACCAGCCACACAGACATCTTGTCAACGTTTAGCAACTAAGCATAAAAATTGAACCATTTTACTCCTCCCCCTGAAACCTCTCTACGTTGATATGTGCTATATCACGTTTTTAAAATCAAAACCCTGTATTGATGAATCTGATTCACCCAATCTTCTCTGCCGACAGACTTTCTGTTCCTCTCTTTGATCCTCTAGAGTCTAGACCAAGGGGTCTAATGTAGGACTAGGCACTGACACAAACACATACATTTACCAAAATGCTCCTCTCTAGGGTTCATTTTTCTAGCTGAGTAATGAGTTTTGAATGGCTTTTCTGAGGTAAATGTAATGTTACGTGACATTGTTTACACGCTGTTATTATTGATGTCTTTTGGGGGTTGAGTGATTACATTAGACGTGATTTGACGCAACACATTAAAGAGAGCTAAAAATGTATTTATTGTTTGAATTTTGTAATAAAATTTAGAGAATTTGTCAAAGCACAAAAGCACAAAAGCGCTTATTATGTAGAGAATCGATTAAAATCAAGAAATCCATATTTTTAACCCAGCCCTAGTCTAATGTGTCCTGTTATCTATTCATTTACCATGGAGACCACACTGACCACAGCTAGAGCTGTTGCTGGGCAGCTTCTCAGTCATGCGTTTGAGTAAGCGTGTGTGTGTGTTTTGGGTGAGAATTGAAATACGGCAGGGAGACGCCAAAGAGCGCAGGAATGTTGTAGGGTGGAGGAATGTAACAGAGAGCGGACAGTGAAAGAAAACCGGACTGTGCGGGGTATCTGGACATTGGCTCATTCTGGTGCCATGAGATGCCAGCAGTCTTAGTGGCGGCAGGTGGGATTCCAGGGGGCTTTATCACCTAATCTTTCTCTAATTAGTATATAGACTCCATTCGGTCTGTCTACTAAAGCCACATCAGTGGCCACAGAAATGCCAAAGGCTCTGGTCAAATAAGTCAAGAAGTAATATCTGGTGCTGTTTACTGAATTAAAATCAGTTTACGAGAATGATGTGCAGTTAATCATCCTATATGCAATGATTATTGTTTTATTTTGTCTTCCAGGCAGTTCCTGTGAAGCTGTCTCTGGATGCTTTGCTGCAAATGTCCAGTGCCCAGGTGGAAGACACCATGAAAAGACTGGGCTGTAGCAGTGAGGAGTGTTCCCGCATCACCGCTGCCCTCTCCTGTCTCAAGAGCGCTACTGACACAGGTCACTGCTGACTCCTTCCTCTTTCCACTCTTCATGCTGCCCCTGCTCTAGGCTTTTTACCATGCTTTAATTCTAGCTATATTAGGCATAAATTTGCTCCAAGTTGACTGATTGTATTAAATGTGACCGTAAAGACATTTATAATGTTACAAATGATTTCTCCAATAATACTGACAAAAAATGTATCACTGTTTTCACAAAAATATTAAGCAGCACTTTTGACAATAATAAGAAATGTTTCTTGAGCACCAAATTAATCAGCATATTGGAATGATTTCTGAAGGATCATGTGACACTGAAGACTGGAGTAATGATGCCGAAAATTCAGCTTTGCCATCATAGGAATAAGTTACATTTTAAAATATATTACAATAGATGATGATTAGATGATATTTGACGAAATCGCATATGGAAGTTTTCCAGCCTATCGCCAATGGCAGCAAGATTGGAAGAAAAAAGATTAATTTATTGTTATTATTAACTAAAAGCTATTGAAAATAGTTTTTTATTTCTTTGTTAATTCTAAAATAAAATATAATATTAATATTACATGGAAAAAAATTCAACTAACAAAAATTAGAAATGTTGCCTAAAATAAAATAAGTTGAAGTACTAAAATTACTAAATTTAAATAAAAATTAATCAACTTTAAATTAAAGTTGGAGCCCTGCACTGATCATCCACCTGCTCCTGATTTGTCCTAAAGTCTCTCACTCTTTGTGTTTTAGGAGGAGGACTTAATAGAAAAGAGGGCATCCCGTGGATAGCAGAACCCACTCAACGTGACAGTACCTCTGCTGACCCGCTGTCTTGTTCTATGCGTGCACCTCAGTCTTACAGTCCCAACCCAGTCAGCTGGCCCCCTCCTTCTGCTTTCCCTGCCCCTCGTTCCTGTGTCTCAGTTTCTGCCCTACCCTCAACGGACTTCCCTACAATTGTCCATACCCGCTGTGACGGGCTGACGGACCCCTTCTCATCCTCCCCGCAGCTGAACCGCTGCACGTCTGGGCTGCTGTCCACCCCTCCAGCCACCCCACCACCGAAAAAGTCCGGCAAGCTGAAGCCCCCACGAACTCCACCACCCCCCTCCCGCAAGCTGCTAAACTTCCTTCCCAGCATCACCCTCACACGCAGCAAGAGCCAGAGCCAACTGGCCAACCGGATAGACGACCCAACACCCAACAAGTAAGTTCAGCACTGAATAATATTTTATTTATGAATGCATTGCTCCATGGCATGATGATCTCTTCTCAACGTTTGCTTTGAGAGTGTTTATTTTGACAGTCGAATAAGTGATAAAGTATTGATAAGCATGACAGGATTTGTGTGAGTCTGCTTCTGGGCTTTTAGGGTGTCTTTAATAGTGATTGTCTAGATTAGAGCAACTTTTGCTATTTGACCACTGCATATTATTTAAATGCAAACTAGATTTGCATTTCTGAAATTGCAGAAGGAAATCATAGTGCTGGTTCTGCTTTTCTGTTATCATGCTGACAACTAAAAAAAGTGGCCTGTTGTCAGTCAGCAGAAATCCATAAAGTCACAGTGTGGCAATAAATGATTAAATACATGCAAAGAAAATTTACCAATCACAATTTAGTATCCAAATATAATACTATTCAATACTGTAAACTATTTTTGAAAGAAGACTCTTATGCTCACTAATGTTGCGTTTATTTGATCAAGAATACAGTAAAAACAGTATTAATGTGAAATATCTCAATTCAGAAATCACCTTTTTCTGTTTTAATATATTGTAAATGTAAATTATTATTAACAGTTGTGGTGCTTAATATGTTTGTGGAATTATTTGATGAATATAAAGTTCAAAAGAGCAGCATTTATTTGAAATAGAAATCTTTATATTAAATCTAAATCTTTATACCTTATAAATTTCTTTACTGTCACTTTTGATCAATAATTTTAAGAATAGTATTGCTGAATAAAAGTGATTTATTCATTTATTTTAAATCTTGCTTGCCACAAACTTTTGGATGGTAGTGTTGATCCATTTACAGTATGATGACGCTTTCACTGCTGTCTGTAACAATAATGCATCCATTTGGATGTTAGCCTGCATTATGTATTGATTTTTTTTTTCCCTTTCCTGATACAGTTTATTAAAGGTGCCCTAGATTCAAAATTTGAATTTACCTTGGCATAGTTGAATAACAAGAGTTCAGTACATGGAAAAGACATGCATTGAGTTTCAAACTCCATTGCTTTCTCTTTCTTATGTAAATCTCATTTGTTTAAAAGACTTCCGGAAAACATGCAGCTCTCAACATAACACCGACTGTTACGTAACAGTCGGGGTGTACGCCCCAATATTTGTATATGCCAGCCCATGTTCCCAACATTATGAAAGGCATTAGACAAGGGCAGCCAGTAACATCTGGATGTGCACAGGTGAATCAACAGACTAGGTAAGCAAGCAAGGACAATAGCAAAAAATGGCAGATGGAGCAATAATAACTGACATGATCCATGATTACATAATATTTTTAGTGATATTTGTAAATTGTCTTTCTAAATGTTTCGTTAGCATGTTGCTAATGTACTGTTAAATGAGGTTAAAGTTACCATCGTTTCTTACTGAATTCACAGAGACAAGAGAGCCATCGCTATTTTCATTTTTAAACACTTGCAGTCTGTATAATTCATAAACACAACTTCATTCTTTATAAATCTCTCCAACAGTGTAGCATTAGCCGTTAGCCACAGAGCACAGCCTCAAACTCATAGAGAATCAAATATAAACATCAAAATAAATACTTTACTCACATAATTCGAAGCATGCATACAGCATGCATGACGAACATATTGTAAAGATCCATTTGAGGGTTATATTAGCTGTGTGAACTTTGTAAATGCGCTGTAATATAGTCGAGAGCTCGTGTGGCAGGGAGCAGGTGAATTAAAGGGGCGGCTCACTGAAAAAATCAGTGCATTGTTAATGATGCCCCAAAATAGGCAGTTAAAAAAAATTATTTAAAAAAATCTATGGGGTATTTTGAGCTGAAACTTCACAGACACATTCAGGGGACACCTTAGACTTATATTACATCTTGTGAAAAAGCATTCTTGGGCACCTTTAATACTGTAAACATGATATCAAAATCTCAAAAACACTTACGGCACTGTACAGTCATGTAGAAATGCAGTGAAGTGACAGGAATAGAATATGTTCATTGGAAGGGTGTGACTAAAACCTGACGCATAAGCAGTGACTCTTCAAAACATGAAATTAGTCACAGGGCTAACAGTAACATGAAACTACACAGAAATATATGTTGACATTTCATTTTATTTGTGTTAATCTTGATGTAACTTAGAATTTCTAGAATTCTTTACGTGCATAATTGAGTTTGAAATGAATATTCTGTCATTGTTTAATCACCCTCATGTTGCTCCAAACCTGTCTGACTTGGTTTCCTCAGTGCTGCTTGCCCTTTTCAATGAATGGCACTGGAGCTTTCAAGCTTCAAAAACGATGCAAAAACACCATCAAATAACATAAACAGATGATTTATCCACATTATTCCAAGTCTTCTAAAGCCATATGATAGGTTTTTGTGAGTCACGGACTGAGGTTTATAATCTACCTTCAGTGGGCTGTGACTTATTCATTGAATTAGTGAGATCTGTCAGAAATGTCAGTGAATATTTACTTAAAGGATTAGTTCACTTCAGAATTAAAATTTCCTGATAATTTACTCACCCTCATGTCATCCAAGATGTTCATGTCTTTCTTTCATCAGTCGAAAAAGAAATTAAGAGGAAAACATTCCACTCCATATAGTGGACTTCAGTGGGTTGAAGGTCCAAATTGCAGTTTCAAAGCGCTCTGCAATCCCAGCCGAGGATTAAGGTCGAAATATCGATCATTTCTAAATGAAAAAATTAAAAAATGTACATACTTTTTAACCACAAATGCTCATCTTTCACTAGCTCTGTGATGTGTGTTCATGACTTCACGCATTACGTAATCACGTTGGAAAGGTCACGCACAACATAGACGGAAGTATTGACCAAGTGTTTAAAACGCAAACATGTAAAGACTAAAGCCCTATTTGGACGGGATTAGTTTTACATGGGGAGGTGGGGGTAAAGTAATTATTACCAGAGCTTCTCAGTGATTTTAGTCCCATCCGAATGTGCCATCTCGGTAATCATTATGGACAATGGGTCTCATTCATGAAACACGAGCAGAGCGAATTTTTGTGTAAATCGTGTGTAAAGTGGTTCTGGCGTAAATGTTCGGATTCATTCAAATGTTCGTATTTTCCAAATGTTAGTTGGTACGAAAGAAATCTACACCTGCTCCCAGTCACGCGTAAATAGTGCGTTTAACATCCGAACGTTTTTCTCATTAAAGGATTAGTCCACTTTAGGGTAAATACACATTTTGAAAAAATATTATATATGATAAACGTTTTTTCCTTTTTACTTTTATTGTGAGAGCCAGTAATACCCCGGAGCACTTTGATCAAATAATTAAATGTGCCCTAGATTATGTTTTTAAAAGATGTAATAAGATGATATTTTCTTAGTTTTATGTCAAAGCTATGTAGATTTTATTTTGGGGCAAAACTTTCAATGTCATTAAAGTCGAACATCTTTTAAAAAGAAATGTCTAAGTCCCTGTTTTTGAAGTTTCAGCTCAAAAACCCCATAGATTTTTTTTTATTAATTTTTTTAACTGCCTATTTTGGGGCATCATTAAACGCGACGATTTTATGCTGCGGCCCTTTACATCCCGTGCTCTCCGCCCCTGAGCTCGCGCTTGCCTTGAACAGTGCCTTAACAAAGTTTACACAGCTAATATAACCCTCAAAATAGATCTTCATAAAGTGTTCGTCATGCATGCGGCATGCATGCGGCATGCATGCGTCGGATTATGTGAGTATTGTTACTGTTATATTGTTTACTTCTGATTTTGAATGAGTTTGATAGTGCTGCGTGGCAACGGGTAATGCTACACTGTTGGAGAGATTTATAAAGAATGAAGATGTATTTATGAATTATACAGACTGCAAGTGTTTAAAAATGAAAATAGCGACGGCTCTCTTGTCTCCGTGAATCAGTAAGAAACGATGGTAACTTTAACCACATTTAACGATAGCAACATGCTAATGAAACATTTAGAAAGACAATTTACAAATATCACTAAAAATATCATGTTATCATGGATCATGTCAGTTATTATTGTCCATTATTTTTCGCTGTTGTTCTTGCTTGCTTACCTAGTCTGATGATTTGGTTGTGCAATCCAGACGTTAATACTGGCTGCCCTTGTCTAATGCCTTTTATAATGTTGGGAACATCATGGGCTGGCATTATGCAAAATTTGGGCGTAACCCCGACTGTTACGTAACCGGTGTTATGTTGAGATTCACCTGTTCTTCGGAGGTCTTTTAAACAAATGAGATTTATATAAGAAGGAGGAAACAATGGAGTTTGAGACTCACTGTATGTCTTTTCCATGTACTGAACTCTTGTTATTTGACTATGCCGATAAATTCAATTTTTCTTCGAGGGCACCTTTAATTTATTTCTATAGGGCTGGGCAAACTAATAGCCCCTTAATTGTTATGGAAATTGTTTCCTATAAAATGGCCAAAATCCTTCGTTTGGGTGTCATAATATGATGCCCATAAGTTGTCAGTCGGAAATGGGCGGATTTATGGTAATTGAGAAAGCTGCACGCGCGTCCCATTTACGACTGATTGGAATTCATTAAAACACACACATTTCACTATCACATCACATTTCGAAGTATTTGTTCAGGAGAAGAGTTCGTCTCTTTACGCCAAAAGTATTTATCGTTATTTAGTTTATATGAGACCCAATTTAGATACGGTATACCTTCTTAAAAAGGTCCGGAAAAATTACCTCAGGTAAAATTATATGTTTGCGCACATTGTATCAGGAAGCATCATATACCCACATGACGACAGGGAGGTGACGGCTGTGCGTAAATCGAGTTACCCCTCCCGCTTCTGCTAGTTTTACTGAGATGTCTTGTCCCTTGCGAATTGGCCAATTGATATTACAGACATCCTGAGGTAAAATTACTTTACTCCACCTCCCCACGTAAAACTAATCCCGTCCGAATAGGGCTAAAGTCAGACACCCTTTGACCAACGATGTTGGACGATTTTGAAGTTGGGGGAGAAAAGGAGATGGAGTTTTTCGCCCTACCCTACCCTGCTACTGGATCGGTACTTTCGCCTATGTCACGCGTGATTTTTCCAACGCGATTACATAATGCGCATCGCAGAGCTAGTGCAAGACAAGCATTTGTGGTTAAAAAGTATATACATTTTTATTGTTTTTAGAAAATCGTTTCGCTAGATAAGACCCTAATTACTCGGCTGGGATCGTGTCGAGCGCTTTGAAGCTGCATTTGAACTGCAGTTTGGACCTTCAGGCCGTTGGTCCCTTTGAAGTACAGTATATGGAGGAAAATCCTGGAATGTTTTCCTCAAAAACCTTCATTTCTTTTTAGCTGAAGAAATAAAGACATGGACATCTTGGATGACGTGGGGGGGCTGTAAATTATCAGGAAAATTTTTATTCTGAAGTGAACGAATGCTTTAAATTATGGTTTGCATACAGCTATGTTATGGATTTTAGAAAGCTTGGAACATAGCTTAAAATAAAGTCATATAGATGACTTTTATGATACTTTTATGGTGCTTAATTCATTATAGTAAGAAGTGTGGCCAAGATATTCCTAAAAAATTGGCCATTTGTGTTCCACAGAAGGAAGAAAATTAATGGTACAACTATATCTCTTTAAAAATCCAGAGGATTTTCAGTTATATGTTGCACAACATTTGCTTCACATAACATGTTGCCTAACTCAGCAAAAATTTGGAATGATTTTTTTGCCCTGCAGCATAAATCCTTCTTAGACAAAATGTTCTACATATTCTTTTAGTTCATGCTGTCCATATGTGTACCATACAATGTCACCCTGCCCCGTGTGTGTTCGGTCTGTGGGAGCGGACTGCCGTGTCATCTGAGATCACTGATGGCCGAGGTCCAGGCAGGTTTTGGAGGGGGGCGGAGTAGTCCAACACTCCCCCTCTTTCCACCCCTTCACGTAGCCCCAGTGTTTCCCGTTAGCACAAGGCCGAGGTCAGACCCCTTCTCAGACTCGCTGGCGTCCTGTGCTTGATCATTCCCGCTCCTCTCCTCTCTCTCTCAGCCAATAAATGTCCGCAGGATTGGAGCTCCTCCTCAGAAATCTGTGTGTGAACTGTTGTCCACCGCAACTCCCTGCCTGTGAAGCTGCACGGCTGCATTTCTACCACATTTTTTAAATATTTGTGGTGGTCAAGCTGCAGATGTGCATTTATTTAAAGTACTATAGAAAGATTTCTTGCTGAGAGGTACAGGATGAATCATTACGCAAGCTTTCTGGGAACTATAATTGGTTGCATTGTAATAATTCCAATGAAATGCAATCCTTAAAGGATTAGTTCACTTTCAAATGAAAATTAGCCCAAGCTTTTCTCACCCTCAAGCCATCCTAGGTGTATATGACTTTCTTCTTTCTGATGAACACAATCGAAGAAATATTAATAAGTATCCTGATGCATCCAAGCTTTATAATGGTAGTGAACAGGGGTCACAAGTATGACCTGAAGAAAGTACCTCCATCCACATGCATCCATCATAAACGTGTACTCCACACGGCTCCAGGGGGTTAATAAAGGTCTTCTGAAGGCGTAGGACATAGCGTAAGCTTTTTGAACTGCTAGAGTTTTACACTTTCTTCGTACATTGAATATGGAAGGCGGTTTGGCAGAAGCTAGATATTTTACTTCATAACCCGTTAAATATGGATATTTTTTTACACAAACACATTTCTTCATGTCAGAAGGCCTTTATTAAACCCCCCCTCCCCGGAGCCGTGTGGAGTACACGTTTATGATGGAAAGATGTGGATGTAAGTCAAATATTTAATATTTAATATATTGTATTTATTATTAATTATTCTACAAACAAATGGAGTTATTGTCTCTCAAAAAGAAAGAATCGATTCTGAACTGCCTGAAACAAGTCGTCAGTAATTCCAGCCTTACTTTCTGCACAGACCTATGTAGATTTGTAACAAATTTGCATAATGCCAGCCTATGGTCTTCATTGGCTGCCTGTGAACAAAGTTTAATTTGACCCGCCCTTAAACACTGTAGTTGTAGCGGAGGCCTGGAAGAGTTTGGGTCGTGTTGTTGACATGTTGAGAAGATGCTGTTTTCTGTGCTGCCAAAGCAAATCCACTTTGCATGCATTTTAAAAGGATGAAGATGTGAAGAGTCAGTAAAACCGACGCCATCATTATTGTTCGTATCACTGTTTATACAAATCACGAGGAAGCCTCTGGAGCTGAAATTTGGATATAGTATGGGCGTTTTGTGTCCGACACGCACTGTAAGTGGTAGACCAATCACAACGGACTGGGGTATCTAACCAATCAGAGCAGAGTAGGCTCTCGGATAGGAGGGGTTAAGAGAGACCAAATCCTTGATTGATCTATTTCAGACACTGTGAGAAAAGAGGTGATGCTACAGTGTACATTATGGGAAAATTAAAGTGTTTTTTGACCTCGGATGCATGTAAACCTTAACCTATTGTAGGAACTAGTGTTGTCACGATACCAAAATTTTGACTTCGATACGATACCCAACTTAAATATCACGATAACCTAAAACAGCAGGAAAAGTAAATAAATAACATATGACAGAACTTCTTCTTTTGTCGGCAAGATGCTTTGCCGAGTTGGATGTGTTGGCTCCCTTCGCTTGTGTTATTTTGTAACATCTTTTGCAGACGGGCTTTGTGGTGTCCGTGGGCTTGCCCTGACTGTCGGCAATGTAAGCAAAATAATGCCATATTTCGCTTCGTGCATCTGCTTTCTCAACAATTTGTGGACGGTCTGCAAGAGCACCTGTATTTGCAACCATACCTCTCGTTTCGTCACCATAAAAGCCGTTGCGCAGTTGAGAGGAATAAACACTCACTCAATGTGCCTTAGAAGCAGCGCGCTGCACGCACACTGCCCCCCGCTGTCACACAATAGGAAATACAGCTGGCACTCAAAGTACCGATACTAATAAAATGAAGAACCGGACCGTTTTTAAAAGCAGGGTATCGCGATACCTTTCTAGTACCGGTATATTGTGCAACACTAGTAGGAACTTAATAAGAACCTTTAAAATAGTATAATAGGGGCACTTTAAATGAAGTGACACTGCAGGGCATGTCAACTTCCCAGAAGTGTTTGATGTCAGCTACCCAGATACCAAATGTAGTCTTGTTTCCCTTGCCCTGCAGGAGTGGGAAGAAAAATAAGCCGCTTCTGAACGTGCAGGTAAACGGTGGAGGAAATGGCTGGGAAGACTCACCATCACGATCACCACTGCTGTCTACCCGTTCCCCTTGCATCCTACCAAATACCCCCAGTCATCTGGGAGATCCTGCGGGTATAAGAAGTAAGTTTTCTTAGTAAAAGACTAGCTGTGTTCCAAAACTTCCAAAAGCATTTAGTGCTTCCAACATGAAGACCGAGACGCTATGCTCCCTTCTGAGATTTGTAGTGTATGTATGCTTATTTGAGTACCACAACATTAGCTTAGCTACATGCTAAACTTATTTTTAATTCATTTTGAGTCTAATCCTTGTTTCTTTAACATCATATAGATAACATTGCAACCCATGGAAGCTCTCCGCTAATCATGAGGAAGGATATTGGTCTGGATGTCACACACAGGTGAACTACTGAACTTTTTCTTGTTTTCATTCTTATGTACTAGTTTGTCCAACACAGCTGAAATTGGCTTTCTTACTGTGCCTCCTCAGGTTTTCCACAAAGTCCTGGTTGTCTCAGACGTGCCAGGTGTGCAAGAAGAACATGATGTTTGGTGTTAAATGCAAACATTGCAAGTAAGCAAAGATGAGAAACATTTAGAAAAACCATGTCTGACTTCCCACTATCTCCTTGCTAATGTTTGCTTCCGTCTCTTTTAGGGTGAAGTGCCACAATAAATGTACCAAAGAGGCCCCTAAGTGCAGGATTTCATTTGCACAATGTAAGATTTTGTACAAGAGCTAATATACTGTATATATTTAGACAGTTTTTTGCTGCAGATGATCTAAAGTTCTGTCCCGTTCTTTCAGTTCCAAACAAGATCAGAAGAACGGAATCAGTACCGTCAGGTATCAACAACCAGGTGGAGAGACCCGCAGAGTCGCAGCAGTACGGAACATTACCCAAGGCAATAAACAAAAAGGCATGTGGCAAACCACACAAAACCAGGAAGTCGAGATTCACGTCATACTAACTCCTTATATGTGCTGACTCAGAGTGGTGTTGTAAGACTCTTAAAGTTGAAGTGTGTCATAAAAAAAAAAACACTTTAATAATAATAAGTAAATAAATGATACATTATATATAAAATGATCATTTAAAAAAGACCATTATTATTATTATTATTATTATTAATTTATTTTTGCAATTCAGATTGGTGATGCTAGTGGCTACCCACAAGATTTGTTACTGAACCTCCATTTTTTCTGGAGAATGTTTTCTAAGATTTGTGTCTTTCCCTTCAGGACCACCCTCCATCACTGAGTCACCTGGACTCCAGTAGTAACCCCTCCTCCACCACCTCCTCCACCCCCTCCTCACCTGCCCCCTTCAGTCAGAGCAACCCCCCAAGCGCCACCCCGCCACCCAACCCCTCCCCTAAGGGTCATGTTGACAGTCGCTTTCACTTCCCAGGTCAGTTTTGGTTACACAGATACCACTGAATCTTATTTACCCTCCCGCGTCTAAAACCATTTAAAATGCGACACGAGAAGGTCGTTCTTTTTGAAGCACAGCAGGCACATCTTCGTTGTCTGTCCTCCAGTGCTCAGAATTAACCTCTTGGATGAATGTATACTAACCTACTAATATCTGCCCTTAATGTCCCGCAGTGCTTTACTAAAACGTTTTAGTTTAAGAAACTCTTGCTGATGCATAACAAGCAAGTTGTTTAACTGGGTCTTTCTCTTTTCCTTGCGGATATCTGTCTGTTTGTCCCATTCGTTAGCTGCCTGCTACTTTCAGCATAGACAGCAGTTTGTCTTCCCTGGTGAGTTAACAATCCTCCACACCACAAAACTCTGTTATTTACCCTTCAGGTGTGATTTCTGAGTACCTTTTGAGACAACTCAACTGTGCTTACCCAATCTTAACCTGTAGTTAACAATGCAATTTGAGATTAAGGCCCTGTCTCAAATGGAACTTCTGTGCAAGTGCACATGAAGTGTGCGGTTTGGGACAGGGCCTGTGTTGCTAGTAGTGTTTAGACTGTGGTGTGCTGCCTCCTAGTGGTTATTTATGTGAATTGCTTTTTTTTCTTCTCTCTTTCAGCTCTCTGTGTACCTCTTTTAGTGTGCATGGAGAATCTGAAACACATATTATTTAGGTGTATAGTTTACATTATATTAAAGGTTCACCAAGTTATAAACACCTGAAAACCATTACTATTGCTCAAATCCCTAACCTTAAAGGTGCCCTAGATTCAAAAATTGAATTTACCTCGGCATAGTTAAATAACAAGAGTTCAGTACATGGAAAAGACATACAGTGAGTCTCAAACACCATTGTTTCCTCCTTCTTATATAAATCTCATTTGTTTAAAAGACCTCTGAAGAACAGGCGAATCTCAACATAACACCGACTTTTACGTAACAGTCGGGATCATTAATATGTACGCCCCCAATATTTGCATATGCCAGCCCATGATTGAGGCATTACACAAGGGCAGCCAGTATTAACGTCTGGATGAAAGGCATTAGACAAGGGCAGAACGTCTGGATGTGCACAGCTAGGTAAGCAAGCAAGGACAATAGCAAAAAAATGGCAGATGGAGCAATAATAACTGACATGATTCATGATAACATGATATTTTTAGTGATATTTGTAAATTGTCTTTCTAAATGTTTCGTTAGCATGTTGCTAATGTACTGTTAAATGTGGTTAAAGTTACCATCGTTTCTTACTGTATTCACGGAGACAAGAGCTGTCGCTATTTTAATTTTTAAACACTTGCAGTCTGTATAATGCATAAACACAACTTCATTCTTTATAAATCTCTCCAACAGTGTAGCATTAGCCGTTAGCCACGGAGCACAGCCTCAAACTCATTCAGAATCAATGTAAACATCAAAATAAACACTGTACTTACGCGATTAGACATGCTGCATGACGAACACTTTGTAAAGATCCATTTTGAGGGTTATATTAGCTTTTTTAACCTTTTTTATGTTGTTTAAGGCAAGCGCGAGCTTTTGGGGCATGGAGCACGGGATTTAAAGGGCCACACACCCTGAATCGGCTAATTTCTAATTATGCCCCAAAATAGGCAGTTAAAAAAATGAATTAAAAAAATCTATGGGGTATTTTGAGCTGAAACTTCACAGACACATTCAGGGGACACCATAGACTTATATTACATCTTTTAAAAAAAAGTTCTAGGGCACCTTATACTTTGTCACATACAAGACTGTTCAAACATTTGGGCTCTGTAATATATTTTATAAAGATAAAACAATTTTTAAACTTGAAGTGGAGTAAAATTACTTGGAAAATGGAATCTGAACGTTTAATAGCGACAATGGCGTATGATGTTGAATGTGAACTTCTGCACTCTGAAGTACACTTACACTGCTCACGTAATCACACACTCAGGAATCCCTTTTTTTCTCACAGACGTATCCAGTTCCACGCATCCAGATGGCAGTTACAACACTGGGTAAGGCCAGACCTCTCGATTACTGTTACTTCAGTATTCAGTACTTCAGGAAATTCATGTGTCATTGGTTTTGGTTCTTCATGGTACTTTATACTGTTCATATCCCTAAACTGTAGCAGTGACGGCACAGTTTTAGTTATTGCTTCATAAAGAATGAATCATTTGCGCTAAGTTCACACGGAAGCAATGTAGCAACACTGAACTTCTGTGAAATTCCCCTGCAAGTTTGAACTTATTATGCGTGCTTCATTGCAGTTCATTCAGATGCTTTTTATTCACCTTCATGTTGATACCAATCTGATAGATTTGCTTTTTTCCATGGAACACAAAATTGAATGCCAAGCACCAAAAAAGCACAATAAAAGTAGCTTAACATGTCTTCTTAAATCATTTGATACCTTTGTGTGAGAAAAGGCTAATACTTAAAGGTGCAATGTGAAAATTTTAGGAGGATCTATTGACAGAACTGCAATATAATATACATAACTATGTTTTCAGTGGTGTATAAAGATCTTACATAATGAACCGTTATGTTTATGTTACCTTAGAATGAGCCTTTCTATACATACACCGCGGGTCCCCTTACGTGTTAAATCGCCATTTTCTGCCTGCATGTTTCTTTCTACAGTAACCCTAATGGACAAACTGCCCTACAGATTGCGTTTGCTTGACTAGCTTCTCTCTGCTGTCTCAGACAACATTTTTGTCCTGTGTTGGCCACCGTAGCTTTTCTATATTGCAATTCGCCACCTCACCACTAGATGCCTCTAAAAATTATACGCTTATACTAAAATGGTTAAAAATGGGTTTCGCTAACTGAAATGCAGATGGAGCAATAATAACTGACATGATTCATGATAACATGATATTTTTAGTGATATTTGTAAATTGTCTTTCTAAATGTTTCGTTAGCATGTTGCTAATGTACTGTTAAATGTGGTTAAAGTTACCATCGTTTCTACTGTATTCACGGAGACGAACCGTCGCTATTTTCATTTTTAAACACTTGCAGTCTGTATAATGCATAAACACAACTTCATTCTTTATAAATCTCTCCAACAGTGTAGCATTAGCCGTTAGCCACGGAGCACATCAAACTCATTCAGAATCAATGTAAACATCAAAATAAACACTGTACTTACGCGATTAGAAAAAAAAAGCACAATAAAAGTAGCTTAACATGTCTTCTTAAATCATTTGATACCTTTGTGTGAGAAAAGGCTAATACTTAAAGGTGCAATGTGAAAATTTTAGGAGGATCTATTGACAGAACTGCAATATAATATACATAACTATGTTTTCAGCGGTGTATAAAGATCTTACATAATGAACCGTTATGTTTTTGTTACCTAAAAATGGGTTTCGCTAACTGAAATAAAGCTAAGACGAAATATAAAAATTACAAATGTTGCCTTTGCGACTAACTGAAATAAAACTTTCATAGAATTGTTGTTAAAAAAAAAACAAAACAAAATTAATAAAAATTAAATATATTAATATTAAATATTAATAAATAGTTTAATAGTATATAAATAATACTGTCATTTAATTCAAATGTTTCACATGAGGTTTGACATCAGTGATAAGACAATTGACATCAATCTATGACATGTTCAGCAATTTTTCCTTTATTTGTGACCCACATTAGAAAGTCACATGGGTTCAGAAAAACGTAAGTAAATAACAGAATTTACATTTTCAGGTGAACTATCCCTTATAAATGATCAAGATCATACATAGTATTTATATAATGCTAAATATTTAAATGTGGTTAGTAGACGCCCACTGAGTCTAGCGTGTCTTCTCTCCCATGCAGAGAAACAGACCAGTTGGATGTCAAGCAGACCTCAACGGGCCAAAGGGAAGCTGTGGTGAGTGCCGCAACAAACACGTTCCAACCACAGAGCTATCAGGAATTGAAAGCGTTTGTGGGCATGATTTCCAGTTTAAAGTGGTGGTCACATGCTTTTTTTGTGGTCAGTAGTTTACGTGTAGTGACCCTGGCCATTGAAGAGACAGAAATTAAAATTTTTATCTTACATCTGCATTTTGAAATGTGTAAAATCAAAACCTATACTTCTCATTCAGGATGAGGAGCAGCAAGGGGACGACGGTCAGGATCAGGAAGGATCGGACGATGAAAGTGAAGGTGATGAAGTGGATGACCTGCCCAACTGTAGGGGATACTGGAAGGACCACATAAGCCGTAAGGCCAGCCAGACTAGCGTTGACCTTCGGGAGTGGGATGTGCCGTTTGAGCAGCTCGAGCTCGGAGAGCTGATCGGTAAAGGCCGCTGGGGGAAGGTGTGCAGGGGCCGCTGGCACGGAGAGGTGGCCGTTCGATTGCTAGAGATCGATGGTAACAATCAGGAGCACCTGAAGTTGTTCAAGAAGGAGGTGATGAACTACCGGCAAACACGACATGAGAACGTTGTGCTGTTTATGGGGGCCTGTATGAACCCGCCCCATCTGGCCATCATCACCAGGTTCATCTTTCTGCTCTCTCGATGTTGTCCACGTACACTTCCATTCAAAAGTGGGGGTTTTTCTTAAGAAATTAACAGTGTTACTCAGTAAACATGCATTAAATTGATCAGCAAAGACATGTATAATGTTACAAAAGATTACAAAAAACAATCTCACCAAACTTTTGAGCGGTAGTGTATATATGTTTTGAATGATTAATATTGTAGAATATATAAGAGCATATGTGCATTTGGATTTTGATTGATCTGTTTATGTTGTCCTGCCACAGCTTTTGTAAAGGACGGACGCTGTACTCTGTTGTGAGGGACTCTAAACTTGACCTCAACAAAATACGACAAATCGCTCAGGAAATAGTAAAGGTATGAAGAATAACATGCAATACATGTTCTTGGTTTTATTTTAAATGATTCAGCAATGCATTATCTAATGAAAATGTCTTCATGGTCAAACTGACAACAGTTAATCATACTATTTGCTTCTTTAGCTCAAATCACATTAAAACCTCAATGAAAGAAGGAACTTCGATTTCAATAGCCGCCATATTGAGTGCAATATATCCTTATACTGTCTGTTTTTTTAAACCTACAGGGAATGGGTTACCTCCATGCAAAGGGAATTGTGCACAAAGATTTAAAGTCCAAGAATGTGTTTTACGATTCAAACAAAGTAGTCATCACAGATTTTGGCCTGTTTGGGATGTCTGGAGTGGTCCAAGAGGGCAGGTAGGGTGCATGGCATTACTGCAGTTTTATAATAAATTAATGATCTTATTATACAGTATGCTTTGTTAAGAGCTTTATTAACGTGTGTGTGACTGTGTGTAGGCGTGAAAATGAACTGAAGCTGCCACGGGGGTGGATCTATTACCTGGCTCCAGAGATCGTGCAAAAGATGGGACCAGGAAACCAAGACTGTTTGCCCTTTTCAAAAGCTGCTGATGTTTACGCCTTTGGGTAAAAACCACATATCTGTTCTCACATGTGCATCTCATATAATGTGCTAATAATGCAAACATTTGGTTTGGGTGTTAAAGTTTCATTTCTGCTTTTTTTTCTCGCAAAGACTTTTTGGGCCTGTTCATGCATCTGGTCACTTCATGCATTTTTACTGATCAGATGGCTATCTGATTTATCAAAACGATTCCATTTACTCTTGGCCACATAAATGTGTCTCCGCAAAACAGATATAAATCTGATCTTCAATTCCCACGCTATCTGCAAATCACCGAATGCAACAAACATGAGCTGCATTTTATTAATCATCAGCTAATTTCAAAATCAAAGACCGCAATAGGAGAGAGCGCGGCAACAGCACTGATAAGATCATTTAGTCTCATTACTTCTAATAACGATGATTGTGTTTTGAGCGTCTGCAACTTTCAGTTTCATTTGCGGCAGTTTGCGCGTCGGCTTACCGAAGAGATGCTCAGCTGCGGGGATGTGTGATGCAGTAGCGTTGTCGTATTTGGCTATAACATGTTATTTAGCCTATAAAACACATTTAATTATTAGTATTCTTGGGAGTAAAATTTACAAATGTGGTTTCAACAACCAGATGCATTTAGACCTATTCAGTTTTGACTGGAATGCGTCCCAGACCACCCTGAAGTGGTTTGAGCGATCTGATTTAAATCTGTCTCAAATGCATTTCGGAGGGCGTTTACACTTGGTCTTTTCACGATCTGATAGCTGTCCATTCAGAGAAAATGCACGAAGTGACCAGGTGTAAACAGGCCCTTTCTGATTGATCAATCACTTTTGAATCAATCATTTGCATTTTAAAAACAATATTTTGCATGCCAACAATGGAGTTGATCAGTTGACTTTTAATATGTCTGTCTTAGCACTATCTGGTATGAACTCCAGGCCAAAGACTGGCCCATCATCAACCAACCGACTGAAGTTTTGATCTATCAGCTGGGAAGTGGAGAAGGCATCAGAACGTTACTGACCCATAAGGGGACAAGCCTGGGCAAGGAGGTTACGGTGAGTCCAGCCCCAGTGTATTTAAAATATTATTTATATATATATATATATATATATATATATATATATATATATATATATATATATATATATATATATATATAAAATAAAAATAAATGAGTACACCCTCAGAACAAATACAAAAGATGTAATTTCTTAATGATCACTCATACAATTCATGGAAAGATGGCAAAATTAAAATGTATTAAACATTTACTTAATAAAAACAGAGAAATACAGTACAGTCCAAAAGTTTGGAACCACTAAGATTTTTAATGTTTTTAAAAGAAGTTTCGTCTGCTCACCAAGGCTACATTTATTTAATTAAAAATACAGTAAAAAACAGTAATATTGTGAAATATTATTACAATTTAAAATAACTGTTTTCTATTTGAATATATTTCACAAAGTAATTTATTCCTGTGATGCAAAGCTGAATTTTCAGCATCGTTACTCCAGTCTTCAGTGTCACATGATCCTTCAGAAATCATTCTAATATGCTGATCTGCTGCTCAAGAAACATTTAATGTGTACAATTGTACAAAATATTTGTGTACAATATTTTTTTTCAGGATTATTTGATGAATAGAAAGTTCAAAAGAACAGTGTTTATCTGAAATCTAATCTTTTGTAACATTATAAATGTCTTTACTGCCACTTTTGATTAATTTAATGCATCCTTGCTGAATAAAAGTATTCATTTCTTTAATTTCTTTTCAAAAAAATAAAAATAAAAATTCTTACTGACCCCAAACTTTTGAACGGTAGTGTATAATGCTACAGAAGCTTTGTATTTCAGATAAATGCTGTTCTTTTGAACTTTCTATTCATCAAGGAATCCTGAAAAAAAAAGTACACAACTGTTTTCAACATTGAAAATAATCATAAATGTTTATTAAGCAGCAAATCAGCATATTAGAATGATTTCTGAAGGATCATGTGACACTGAAGACTGGAGTAACGATACTGAAAATTCAGCTTTGCATCACAGGAATAAATTACTTTGTCAAATATATTTAAATAGTACACAGTTATTTTAAATTGTAATAATATTTCACAATATTACTGTTTTTTACTGTATTTTTAATTAAATAAATGTAGCCTTGGTGAGCAGACGAAACTTCTTTTAAAAACATTAAAAATCTTAGTGGTTCCAAACTTTTGGACTGTACTGTATATGTCATTAATATCTTGTAAAATAAGTAAATTAGCCAATTTTGTTTAAATGAAGGATTACAGAAACGAGTACAGATTTAATTCAACAAATATATAATATTCTTGTACTTAGCATGTCCTCCATAATTTTAAGTATACTGCTCCCTTCTTGGCGTGGAGTGTACAAGTTCATGACACATGGTCACATCTGTCCTGTTTAACTCCTGATGACCTCCTTAAAGGGTTATTTCACCCAAAAATAAAAATTCTGTCATTTATTACTCACCCTCATGTCATTCCACACCCGTAAGACCTTCATTCATCTTCAGAACACAAATTAAGATATTTTTGATGATATTCGAGAGGTATGTGACTCATCCATAGACAGCAATATAATCAACACTTTCAAGGTCCAGAAAGGTACTAAAGACATTGTTAAAAAAGTTGATGAGACTGCAGTGGTTCAACCTTAATTTTATGAAGCGACGAGAATACTTTTTGTGCGCAAAAACAAAACAAAAGTAACTACTTTATTCAACAATATCTTATATACATATATATATAATTTGCATAATATAATATGGTCATTGTCCTTTCACTGTAGGAGATCCTGTCTGCCTGCTGGTCCTTTAAAGTT
Organism: Megalobrama amblycephala; assembly: GCF_018812025.1. Classification (NCBI taxonomy): domain Eukaryota; kingdom Metazoa; phylum Chordata; class Actinopteri; order Cypriniformes; family Xenocyprididae; genus Megalobrama; species Megalobrama amblycephala. The sequence goes on along the minus strand of NC_063059.1, from coordinate 14,438,287 downwards.
GAGGACAGACCTACATTCACTCAGCTGTCAGACTTACTAGAGAAGCTGCCGAAGCTCAATCGCAGGCTCTCGCACCCCGGACACTTCTGGAAGTCTGAGGAGTATGTATCCTAGACTGGACTGCTGGCATGCTGCGAATCCCCCTTTTTGGGGGGGGTGTAGTTTAGCGAGCATGGTAACTAACTGATCGTTTGGAGCCGACCTGTGTATTGTTTTGTTTTTTTATTCTGAGCCTTCTTAATTTTACACTATTGGATTTTTAGTGTAGCGAGTGTCAGAGTGCATGAAATCAACCGAATGAGTGCTGTGTCTTATATTTGGTCAAACCTGATATCATATGGTGCGGGAAATCATTTTTGAGAGCATATGTGACAGTAAGTGATGAAAAAACAAGTGTATGTTTGTGAGTGTTTTTCTGCTACCTAAGTTTTTGCCTGTTATATGAATGACGGGTCTGGTTTGCTAATATGTGTGAAGCTTGTGATTTTATCATTTATTATTCACCATATAGAAATTCAGAATCAGATACTGTTCTGGTTCAGAGGGAAGGTGCCCATTGATTTAACCTGTTACATTTTGAAGATGTTCATATGTCCAAATATCTGGCCTGTGGTCAGTAATGCACCTGTTATATTTAAAAAAAATATATTGTTTAGACTGTGGTGAAATGGGCACAATCAGATAATTATTTTTAGAATAAATATAATAATAATGACAATAATTGTAATTATATTATTATTATTAATCAGTAAAACCAAATGAAAAGCCTTTTTACGGAGGAAAAAAAGTAATGTTTCTGTATGTTGTTTCTGCCCTTTTTCTTGTGGGTCTCTCTCTCTTCTGGGAATGGGCCTGTGATCGCATCTCTGTCATCTGCTGTTCCTGTCTCCACAACCACCAACATTTATTCACTTCATTTTCTCCTCTGTACTTTCCTTCCTTCTGTTCTCTGATTGGCTGAATGTTCAGCGCATGGCATCACCACTGTCTGCGCGAGCACTGCAGTCCGGGTCTCCGCTCTCGCTGTCCCTATGTGTACAAATACGACCATTTGTCAACAGCTGCCGTTAACATCAGCTTGGCTGCTGCGTTCAAAGACAGCAGCTGATTCAGATGTCTGATTCTATTCCATTTATTTCCTGTGTGATTTATTGATTTCTGTGCTTATCATATACAGAGCGTCTTACAAATTTTGCCACTGTTCGCCTTTGTGTTGCTTTTCCTTAGCAGTACTTTTAGTCTCTTGGGCTTTTAAACCTTTCACTGTTCTAATACTGAGCAAAGGCTTTTCAGTTGAACTTTGTAAATGGAAAATATGCTGATAGGATTTCCTGCCTTTTTTTTTTTTTTTGAGCTAGCAGACTTTTCCATGTTTCAAATTCCCCTTATGTGCTGTGACTGCCGTCACATGAATGGAATGTGATCTCCACTGTACTTCTTGTTGTTAAGACCTTATGCTTTGCGGTCTACAAACCTTCTACTGTATTCTTAGAGAAGTGAATTCCATTTCCCACATTTTTGCTCAAAATTAAGATTTAAATGAATAATGTTTTACCGGATGCTTATCTGACCTACTGAGCCGAGCCCTACTAGGACAGTTTAAGAGCCTCAAAAATAAGGATCCTGACTAGGTATTTGTAATATCATAAAGTATGAAAGATATTTTGACCAGGCAGGATGATGTTCAGGAACTTTTAATGTCTAATACCTCTCGTTTGAGTTTGTGTGACTGTATGTGAGTGTGTGAGCGTTTGCATGCAGAGTTTTGGGTGATTTATTTGTGGTGTTAATAAGCAATGAGAGGATGATTGTTAAAGACTGCAGTGACTGTTCCCATAACAACAGACAATAGAGGTCTATTGTTTTATTTATTGTACAGCTAAGATTTCTTATGTTATTTGTACAAAATTTTATATGTTTCCATCTAAATATTTTGAAAAGGTACTTTATTCCTGTTGTACAGCTCTTTATATACAAAGTGTCATGGACTTAAAATGTACATTTCTAGAAAGAGATTGTGGTTTTAATGTTACGGAATTATTAATTCATATTTTTGTAAAGCTTATAGCCATGTGTCTGTAAACACAATGTAATTTTATCCTGGCAGAAATAATAAACAAATGAAACATTTATTTTTTCCACTTCATGAGACTGTTGCATAATACATTGACATTATATAAGTTGTATACGTTATGTCAGTATCTATCAAAAGTGGTGAAACAGCGACAGGGTCATGGGCGGCCAAGGCAAATTGATGCACGTGGGGAGCGAAGGCTGGCCCGTGTCCGATCCAACAGACGAGCTACTGTAGCTCAAATTGCTCAAGAAGTTAATGCTGGTTCTGATAGAAAGGTGTCAGAATACACAGTGCATCACAGTTTGTTGCGTATGGGGCTGTATAGCCACAGACCAGTCAGGGTGCCCATGCTGACCCCTGTCCACCGCCGAAAGCGCCAACAGTGGGCATGTGAGCATCAGAAATGGACCACGGAGAAATGGAAGAAGGAGGCCTGGTCTGATGAATAACAATTTCTTTTACATCACGTGGATGGGCGGGTGCGTGTGCATCTCTTACCTGGGGAACACATGGCACCAGGAATGCACTATGGGAAGAAAACAAGCCGGCGGAGGCAGTGTATGATTTGGGCAATGTTCTGCTGGGAAACCTTGGGTCCTGCCATCCATGTGGATGTTACTTTGACACGTACCACCTACCTAGTCTAGGGTCTAGTGGAGTCCATGCCTCGATGGGTCAAGGCTGTTTTGACAGCAAAAGGGGGGCCAACGCAATATTAGGAATGTTATGCCTGATCGGCGTATATACACAAATTTTATTAGGTACACCTTGCTAGTAGTGGGTTGGACCTCGTTTGTCTTCAGAACTGCCTAAATTCTCTGTGGTATAGATTCAACAGGGTTCTGGAAACAGTCCATTTTAGTCCATATTGTCATGAAAGCATCATAAAGTTGCTGCAGATTTGTCAGCTGCACACCTATGATGTGAATCTCCTGTTCCAACACATGCCAAAGGTGCTCTATTGGATTGAGATCTGGTGACTGTGAAGGATTTGACTATAGTGAAGTCATTGTCATTTTCAAGAAACCAGTTTTAGATTATTTGAGCCCAACAATATTTAGGTAGGTTGGGGCGTTTACACAATGCTTAGTTGATAAAAGAGGCCTAAAATGTGCCAAGAAAATATCCCCCACACCATTACACCACCAGCAGCAGCCTGAACCTTTGATACAAGGCAGGATGGATCCATGCTTTCATGTTGTTTATGCCAAATTCTGACCCTTCCATCTGAATGTTGCAGCAGAAATCCAGACTCTTCAGACCAGGCAACTTTTTTTTCCAATCTTCTGTTGTTCAATTTTGGTGAGCCCCTGTGAATTGGAGCCTCAGTTTCCAGTTCTTAAGCTGACAGCAGTGGCACCCAGTGTGGTCTGCTGCTGCTGTAGCAGATCTGCTTCAAGGTTCGACATTCACAGATGCTCTTCTGCTGACCTCGGTTGTAACAAGTGGTTAAGTTACTGTTGCCTTTCTATCAGCTCAAACCAGTCGGGCCATTCTTCTTTGACATCATCAAGACATTTTCTCCCACAGAACTGCTGCTCACAGAATATTTTCTGTTTTCCAGACCATTCTATGTAAACCCTGGAGATGGTTGTGCATGAAAGTCCCAGTAGATCAGATGTTTCTGGTAATATTCAGACCAGCCTGTCTAGTACCAACAACCATGCCATGTTCAAAGTCACTTAAATCACCTTTCTTCTCCATTCTGATGCTCAGTTTGAACTTTAGCAGATCATCTTGACCATGTCTACATACCTACATGCATTGAGTTGCTGCGATGTGATTGGCTGATTAGATATTTGCATTAACAATCAGTTGAATATAGTCGGATGGTCAGATGAGACGAATGGTATCATGGATTCTATCAAATACCAACAGATAAAAACCAAAAACTGACCGCTTCTGCTAGAAATCCAATAATGGGCCGTGCTTGGATCTTCCATCAGGACAATGATCCAAAACAAACATCAAAATCAACACAAAAATGGGTCACTGAGCACAAAATGAAGCTTCTGCCATGGCCATCCCAGTCCCCTGACCTGAAACCTAAAGAAAATGAGTGGAGTGAACTGAAGAGAAGAAGCACCAACATGGAACTGGGAATCTGAAGGATCTGGAGAGATTCTGTATGGAGAAATGGTCTCTGATCTCTTGTCTGGTGTTCTCCAAATTCATCAGGCATTATAAGACTCAGAGCTGTTATCTTGGGAAAAATAGGTTGAAAAAGTATTTAATAAAAGGGTATGATTAATTGTGAGCAATAGAGAAAAACATTTATAGACAATTACAACAATTTTTAAGATTTCCCCCTCATTTAAAATTCTTATACTCCAATGAAAGGTTAGATTTTGATCATATATATATATATATATATATATATATATATATATATATATATATATATATATATATATATATATATATATATATATACACGCACACAATCTGCAAGATGTTTATCATGTTTTATTTTTTTTTTCCTGCCCAATAAAATTTACCCTGTTCAAAAACAAACATACCATTAGCATTAGTTTAACATACTTGCAGGACTTTTATCAGAAATAAATGTAAAAAAAAAAAAAAAAATCTGTTGCCTGAGGACTATTCACATGACTTACATCTGGCAACGAAAAATTGTTTTTCTGTACGAAAAGGAAATTGATTGCCCACATATTGATAGCATCTCATTTTTTTAAGCTTTGAACACTTGAACTCTGTACCAGCACTATCTTGTGGCCCTGGTTGTTATTCCAGAAATGTACAAAATGGTTGAAAACTGCTATTAAGTTGAAACAATGTTTGCAACAAAAAATGTCCTGAAAATACCACCACTAAAGTTAAGTTTATTATAAAAATTGTGGTAGGAGTAAAATGATCTTATGCCTGGTGTTCATGATTTCCATCTGCCATAGCTCTTAAATTTCATTTAGGCAGTTTGAATATGTGCATATTCAAATTTGGCAAGCAGCACTATGGTTACAAAACATAACTATGTTAAGGCATAGTTGACATCTTGGTGTGCCATACATTTTATTACATTTGAGTGTTAATGAGGGGAAGATTATGAGTAAATATTAATGACTTATGATGTCTTCTGAACACAATATCAAGGTCACCAAAAGCTGTCAAATATTACTTTAAGTAGAAACCCTACTAAGTATGAGTTTGTGCTTAAACCGTTATATAAATTGATATATTTAGACTAAAGGCTGTGACCACTATTCTTAAAGTACAATATATTGCGCACTTTTACAAAACACACAAACATTTTTAATCTGTTTATCAGCCACCTCATGGGAGAACGCTTCTGGGATGTCGATTGGCGGACTGATTCGGTTGCGCAACAAATAACATTACTGGAAATGGACTAGGAAATGGAAATGATGGGATATTCATAAAATATTCTCATGTATCCTGTTTAGCTAGCGTGTTAGTGTTGTAAAATATTCCTCTTCATTCTAAACACTTTGGGTATGTGAATGAACGTTTACATTGAATAGTGTCCTTGAAACACGAATAAGGCTACTGACCGAAGTTCCTGCTTATAGAAAGCGAAACCTGACGTACACGTTTATTGGAAACCGGATGTCTGTAGGTGGTTCTTATAAATCACTGGTGTAGTATAGCGCGTTGTTCTTTAAGCTTTGTCTACTATCGGTCTGGACGACACATTAAAGTTGCAGGAAACTGACAGGATGGCTTTTTATCAACAACAGCCATTTTATAACCCGGTAAGTGACCAGTTGTTATAGTTTCGTTATGGAAAATAATCAAATTTGCATTTCTCTCTTTTAACTTCCTTCTCTTTTTGAGTTATAACACTATTTCTATTTACTCTGTTATTTTGCATGCACAAAAAACATTTTGGCTGTTAACGTTATGCAACAAAAGAGACCGGGGCAAATTGTCACACTTTTTTATTAGGTCTTAGGCTGGGGTTTATTTCTTCTTTTTTCTTTTTTCTTTTTTAAAGTCAATTGATGTATACACATAAGCTTTAAAATTTTGGCTGGTAAATACATAACTGAACATTTTTACCGTTGTTGCACAGGAGAACGGTTCAGTTTATTAGACTTTACAGCTACACACGTTAAGCAATAGCGGGGCATGTTGTCACAGGGGTCCGTGTGCTTTTGCGGTTTCTTTTTTACTGATTCTAACACTAATGAATACTATTAGTTCACCAGGGCATACTCAGATAGGGTACTTGAGTAGCCTACTTACCTGTGCAATTACTATTTACATCGATACAGAGAGTCCCATTCAGTGGTCCAATCCAAGGAGGCTTGCAGGACGGGAAGAGTATTATCGTAAGTGGACGGGTTTTACCAGGGGCTAACAGGTGAGGAAAAATGTTTAATGGTAGTTTTTAAAGGACGAGCTTATTAATATGGATATTACATAGGCTACATAAAACTTTTGTGTTTTGTAGTGCAGTAGTATGCTAGCCTATGGTCATTTAAAGGGGTGATTGATAATGATTTCACTTTTTTAACTTTAGTTAGTGTGTAATGTTGCTGTTAGAACATAAACAACATCTGCAAAGTTACAACGCTCAAAGTTTAATGCAAAGGGAGATATTTTCTTTTAAAGAATTCTCTGCTTAAGGATCAACAAACGGCTCGTAGGGACTACAATGAGCAAAATTTACATAAACCCTCCACCTGAGAACACTCAACAAAGGGGGCGAGGCCATGTTGGGCTGCTTTAGAGAAGAGGAAGAGTTGTTACCATGCCGTCATTTTATGCCGGACTGCTTCACAAACAAGGGTCAATTCAACACTGGATTTGCACAAAAGATTAACATGACATAGCCTACTAGTCGATGAGTTGAATCAAATTTATCAGTTGGAATAAAAAAATGTATTAGTTGTTTTTAGTTAAATTTATTAGTTGAAATAAATTTATCCACTAATCGTTCAGAAACATCCAGTTGCACTCTAAAAGTTGTAACTTCTTCCTGAGTTTCTGCATCAGTGTCCGACTCCGGTTTGAACAATGTAACGCCCGTTTCACACATACTCCGTCCGCAGTGCGTATTTTTTTCCGTGCCTAAGGCTACGTCCACACGAAGCCGGAGCTTACCCTAAACCGATATTTTTTTTCCTCGTCTCAAAAAATATCTGCGTCCACACGAAACCACTGAAACGACTCAAAACGATGTAGTATACATGCCAGACCATTATGTGGCGCTGTAATTCTGCCGCAGAAATGCACTTAAAGCAGCGAAGAAGACTTGGAGCATGCGCATAAACCTTGCGCGCTGAATACAAACTTCAGCAAAGCTTAGAAATAACACTTTATTTTGGTTCAGTAGCTTCTGCAGCATGAACGCAAGCATGTAGAGTCTGCTATTGCTGTTGTTGGTGCTGTTTTGTGGTGTTAGCGCGTCTGACTAGGGGTCGACACGTGGGGTGATGACATCATCGTTTCAGAAAATATACGGATTGCCCCGTCCACACGACAACGCCAAGCCGGCGTTTTCAAATTTTTCCACTCTGGGACCCGGTTTCAAAAAATACCGGTTTCACCTTTCGAAAACGCCGGATCCGTGTGGACGAAACGCCTATCCGATAAAAAATTTGTGCGGTTTCACTGAAACGCGTCTCCGTGTGGACGGGGCCTCAAGCCGCCTTTCCACTGCACACGACATTCGCATCCGATTGTCGCATTATTTCGCCCCCTAGCGGCAGTCGCACGGAACTTTGAAACTGGTCGTGAAGCAACCCTCGGCTTATTCACAATGGTAAACTGAACGATTTTAATGAATGTAACGTTAATGCATGTATGAATATATCCACACAAAGCAAATGACCCTCAATACATCTAAAATAAAAACATAGTAGATTTTATAGAGCTAATCAACATAAAAATTGATTTAATAGTTATATATATATATGAAGAGTTCAGATGCAAAAGCCTCTAAGTGCCGTCTGAAATTTTCTTCTAAAATGAGTATTTTTATCAAGCTTGTATGTTTATGTTCAGTTATTTCACTTTAATGGCAATGAAAAGGACCTATTAATTGCCATTAAAGTGAAATTACTGAACCTAAACATACAAGCTTGATAAAATGCTAATTTTACAAGGAAATTTCAGATGGCACTTAGAGGCTTTTGCATCTGAACTCTTCATATATATATATATATATATATATATATATATATATATATATATATATATATATATATTCTGACATAATTATTAATAACCGCCATTTTACAGAAATAGTGTTTACAGAATAAAGTTAAAAAATATGTGTAATTCTAACTTCGCACTCATAGTTTTGATTAAAATACTTAATATCTGGTCGGCCGGTCGCATACAGTCTAGCAGCAGAAGTTCAAATATTTCAACACATCCGAAGCTCAAATCAGATTTGAAATTTCCGCATTCTCATATGATCGGAACTCCACGCAGCCCCTGTACTACTTTCCATTGGAAATAAATGACTTTAAAAAACTTCCGGTCCAACAGCTGTCGTTTGCCGGCTTAACGAATTACAGCTTTCACATTGCACACGGATGTGGTCCAGCAGTACGTTCCAGTTGTGGTGCATATACAACAGCGATTGTTGCTGTTGCTGCATCGCGCTGAATTAAAGCGACAGCATGTTGTTTGCAACCCTTTCACGTGTAAGTTTTAAATATTCTGTCTGAGCCCCCAACGTGAGTTTTTCAATGCGACCGTTATTTAGAATGTATTACTTTAAGACGTGACGTAAGGAATGGCGTTTCCGGGTCCAAGCATCCACTCGTTTCACTTGAGAATACCATCTGTGAAACGGGCGTTAGGCTGAACACCGTTATTGACAATGGACTATATGCACGGAGCGTTCTTTAGAACTTCCGCATTAATATAAGCCAGCTCGATAACTTCCGGTGAGATGTCATTTGCTGGTGTGTTGAGCATCAGTAGTGTAATACTTAGTTTATAATCAGAATATAGTCACTTAAATAGTCAGGCATAGCATTAATTTAGTTATTCAAACGTAAGACAGCTTAGAAAATAAATAAATAAAGACGTACCTCAATGTTCCTCCTCGGCTAAATTCAATTCGACCATTAGTTTTCACACTTTTATGTGAAAAAAAAAGCTTCAAAAATTAAATATTTATTGTGCACTTTAGTTAGATTAATTGAATAAAATGTGTGTTTTCACAAGTGTGCTGAAATCATTGATCTTGCGCTGCTCTGACTGACATCTGCTGTGATTACAAAGGGAGAGCGCGGTGCTCGCTTTCTGTGTAATTAATTCACAATAAAAGTTATTGTTTTTCATAAGATTTTGTGAGTATTTCATACTTCACATTGACAAAATGTTTTTTCAAACCTAGTTATTTTATAATGTTTAATATTTAGTCAAAAACGAAGTGAAAAACGTTTAGAGGAAATGGCTGATATGTACGCAAATAAATGCTACTTTGCCGCCACCTGCTGGTTAAAGTGCTAATTACTGTCTTTTTTATTTTTAAATAAGTGTTTTTTATCAAATGTTAAATTTCCAACATTTTTAAACGTTCGGTTTTACAATGCGGGACAATCTCAGAAGGATGAACAAATTATGTTATATTTTACATGTGGTCATCGCATTAAAAATAACATTTGAAGTGCTGGGGAAAAAATGTGTGTGTTTGTGTCTAATTACAGACATGGCATTTTTAAACAGTCCCAATAGCTTCGTCTTTATTGCAATCAATAAAACTGGTTTATTGGCAAATTAGGTAAATGTAATAACTGCATTAAAATATAAATACAACATTAAAAAGTCAACCATAGATGGTTTTGTGTCGATGTACAAGGACTTCAGAATGAACAGCTAACAGTTCACCGGAAGTGCCCGAGCTGGCTTAACGACAACCAGGAAGTAACCCGTGCATATAGTCCATTGTCATTTTGGCTGCGTGAGATTCTCCAGCTTTGTTGTTGTTGAGCAACCGAAGCGCAAGCTGTTAAAGCTCCACCCTCTTCTGTAAAGGGGGCCGGGAGCAGCTGCTCATTTGCATTTAAAGGGACACACACAAAAATGGTGTGTTTTTGCTCACACTCAAATAGGGACAAATTTAACAAGCTATAATAAATGATCTGTGGGGTATTTTGAGCTGAAACTTCACAGACACATTCTGGGGACACCAGAGAGACTTATATTACATCTTGTGAAAGGGGCATTATAGGTCCCCTTTAAGTTTAATTAACTTTTAGAGACAACTTGTGACTTGTGAGCAGGGACGAAGCAGAGCGAGAATCCAAATGCAAGCACAAACCTTTAATAACAAAAACAGACACAGATAATCCATAAAAAACAAGAGTAATCCACAGAGAGCAGGCAGCTATGGCCACTGGGCTTGCGCACATCAATATTGTGTCATTTAATTACTGTATTTGCATTATTGTAAGGGTAGGTTTAGACGTTTAGTAGGTTGGGGTAGGTGTAGACGTTAGTAAAACCAAGTGGAGGTGACGTATTTCCTGTTCGAGAGTGGAGCTCCACTTGCCCATGGTCTGCAGCCACACCCACCTCTGCAAAACAGGAACCAAACACAGGAAGTGAACACAAGAACAATGGGAACTAAGAATACATTTCAACATAAAAGTCCTTACAAAACACAAGACACAAAATCAGGATCGTGACACAACCACAGACATTTAACAAGACGTGTGGAAACCATGAGAAGAGTGTTATGCAAGCAAAGAAATATGCTGACAAATTTATATATATATATATATATATATATATATATATAATTTGTTTGTTTAACTTACACTGCAAAAGTGCACAGTGGCCGGTTGTATAAACTGCTTAGACTAGACTTAAAATGTAGTCATTGATTTATTTTTTTCTTCAAGACTGGTCCTAACTTTTTAAAGTCAGTTTCATAAAAAGGTATACATCAGTCTAATTTGAATCAGAAAAGTAAAACTGATTACCTCTTAGCTAACTGTTAGTTGGACAAACTAGTTTAACCTGACGGCTAAGGTTATGCACCTGGCCCCTGGTGTCATTTCCTTGAAGGGATGTCAAATTCAGTTCCTGGAGGCCCACTGTCCTGCAACTATAGCCTTGTCCAAATACCCACACTTGCGGTCTTTGCACTTTACCACTTGTCTACTTACATGACGTATTTCCTGTATTTGGCCCAAGTGTTCAAGTGGGCGTGAAAACCGCAAGTGTGTGTAGAACTTTTGATTACCTGATGGGACACACTTATAGTCTTGCAAAAAATGCAAGCATTTACAGCTTTTTTTTTTAATTATTATTTTCAATACTCTGCATTTTAAAATACACTTCTAAATGTCTGTTCAGTGGTGGCTATGTAACTAACAGAAGACACTATATTAAAATTGTGGTGCTTCTTTGAGTGATAAAAAGCAGTTGCAAATGTTGTACAAAATACACATAGCCCACTCATCTTTGCATCAATAAAATGTGCAACACTTTATATTTTACTACCAAATTATATGTAATATATAATTAATTTAACTTACAGAGTTCCCGAACATAATGCATGATGGGATATGCTTAGCCTCGAATACCGCTCAGAAGCGGTATTCAAGATAGTGTGGGTTTCGTGTGCATTAAGGGCACTACACTTGGGCATTTTTAAGACATGGGACAGTCTTGCGCACGCACTTCCTGTCGCGCTCATGAGCTGTCAAGTGGCCAAGACCACAAGTGTGGGTATTTGGACAAGGCAAGAGTTAAGCTCCCACCCTAGTTAAACACATCTGAACCAGCTAATCAAGGTCTTCATGATTACTAGAAACTTCCAGGCAGGTGTTTTGGAGTTGTTTGGAGGTACACTCTGCAGGACGGTGGCCTTCCAGGAGCAGAGTTTGACACATCTGCCTTGAAGCTATTTTAGAACTATAAGATGATACGATAAAGTCTTTGCAAACAATTTATAATCACACTTTCCTTGTTAAAGCGCTTATCCTGCCAGTTTCTCTCATTCCTCATTTTTGTTCGGTGTCCTGCAGATTTCATGTGAACCTTCAGTGTGGTTCTCATTCCGGTGCTGATGTTGCTCTGCACTTTAACCCACGCTGGGAGAGCACTGGGTATGTAGTGAACAACACCTTCCAGAACAGGATCTGGGGCTCAGAGGAACGCAAATATGAAGCTCCCTTCCCCCAAGGCCAAACTTTCACCCTCCAGATCCTTGTCGCCCACGACAAATACAAGGTACCCTATCATTCACTCTCAGATTTACAGTTTCTGAAGTGCTTCTGAATGACATTAGTCCTCATGTCATATTTCTTTAATTTTTATCAGCAGAATGATAAATTATTAATTATTAGAGAGGCATTTCACCTCCATTTGCTTTATGACTTTTATGATGGTTCTCTCTAGATATCTACTAATGGGAGACACTTCGCAGACTTTAGACACCGTATTCCCTTTACTCGGGTGGACACTATCGCAGTGGAGGGGATGGTGGAGCTGAATTCTGTTGCTTTCCAGAATCCAGCGGTGAGAAAAAAAAAAAAAAAAAAAAAAATCATACGCTACCATTGCAGAACTTCCCCTGAATTAAGCTTCCCTTTTCTGATACGTTTTTGCAACTTTACTCATAACTGGCATCAATGTGACTTGCAATAGAGTGACCACAAGTGTAGGTCATCACATTTATGGAAAAAATAAACTATAGATATAGTTTAGGGATGGTTAGTGAGATTTATTTTAAAAGAAATTAATACTTTTATTCATCAAGGATGGATTAAATTGATCAAAAGTGACAATAAAGACATTTATAATGTTACAAAATATATATATTTAACCAAAGCGGTTCTTTTAAATTTTGTAATCAAATCAGCACATCTGTTTTCAAATGATAATAACAAGAAACATTTGAGCATCAAAGAACAGTTTTGTCAGGGGTTGCTTGTATAGCGAAATCCAAAGACGATGCGTGATGCAGAAATAATGATAATAAAACTTTAATAGACACTAGGAACGAGAACTACACAAGACAAAGAAATGAGGAAGACAGTGTAAATCAATCCCTATACACTTAAATAGGCAACTATTGGAGGGGACAGCCATTTGTAGTGGTGTCCGAAACCATAGTGGACGTTATTAAGTGCACTTGTTCAATCCCACAATGCACCGCAATAATGAGTGTACAAACTATGTATGCTCAAGAGCTAGACTAGAGAATACACATAAAACACTGTGAGAGTCGCGTGGCGAATGAATTCCCATGTCTCGCCAGAAGATGTTGTTTGAATCATCCATCCATCCGTTTCCAAACCATTGGTCCAATGTGGCTACAGGGTAATATCATACAGGTATAAATTCCTTTTTAATTGATTATTAAATTGTTTAAAGGGGTCATGAATTGAGAAATCAACTTTTGAGGTCATCGTACTATAAGAATATCCTGTAAGTTTCAGAACTGAAAACTTCCTTATTAGACAATAAAAGCTTTTATTGACAACAGGCCCAGCGAACAATCCTGGATTATGACATAGATAGGTGAAATGCCGCCTCTGCAGAAGAAATGAACGCCTACTTTATCACTGCAACGTTAGTCCTGCCCACTAGCGTATTAGTGAGATGAGGAGGAGAGAAGAGCGATACAGGAACTAAAAATAACATTACCTTTCAAAGGAATTGGTACATTTCACTGTGGATTCTTTGGTAAATCAATTGCATTTTGGCACAGGCTTTGCAGACAGACTTTTACGAAAGTACACTCGGCAGTAATGCAACAACATGTTAATTCTAATGCCTGATCTGATGTAATGATTCATGTACAGTCAGATGTTCTTTGTCTATGTGTCAGTAAATCAAAACAGTGACTAAAGGTCAACTTCACATTGTTTCTCTTAGTAGGATGAAAATTATCTGTTATTTAAATGGTGATAAAATTATATATAAATTATATATATAACGCTCCCTTTACAATCGCTGGAGCTGTCAATCAAACAGCGTGAGTTTATCAGTGACTGAGTTCTGGACTTGCACCAAATCTCCCATTTTATTCAACAAATCTCTTAGTTACAATGCGTTTGCACTGTTAGTTATGATGAAAGCATTCGTTAGTGTGCAGAAATTGAGATCACTGCTTTCATGCGCTCAACAACATGTCTGTGATCGGCTACAATGTTCATCACTGAAACCTTTCATGCCACGATCTAAATATAATGCCATAGATTTAAGTGTAATGCTATAATCAACACTTATCACGATTAGTTAACCTTGAGAGATGTAATAGTAAAAATGTGCTAAAGTTTTCGAGAGAGTAATACTTGGCTATTTCAAATGCAAACATATTAGCCAATCACAGCAGTGGGCGTGAAGTCTCACAGCAGACACGCCCCTTAAAACAAAGCGTTCAAATAAAAGGGCTAAAATCAGGGTAGGACAAATGCCCTTTATTTCTAAATTATGACAATTTTCGATGTAAAAAGCCATACTAACATTATAAGTGCACCCCAGGAAACATTATAAAACAATAAAACAATGCAATTCATGACCCCTTTAATTAAGGTTTATACATGCTAGTTTCCTTGACACAGTTCTGGAGCTGCCATTTCGCTAAGTTTCAAATGATTATTAAATAGCAAGCACAAAATGTACAAAAGCAGCAGCCCTTCTAACGCACTCAGTGTCCAGGTAAAAACACTGTATTATGCTGTTTTGTGCCAGGCCAGTAGTTGTCACTTTGTAATTGTAACGCATTGGTGTTGGAGAGAAACGCGGATGACAAAGGAAGGAAAAACAAGATAATCTTTAATCAATCCAGAATAAGATTGCTGTAGCTAACTGGAATAATAACAACAATAATGGACAAATGAACTAAGGAAAATTTTAAATACAAGAAACAAACAAAAGGAACTAGATGAACACAGGTGAAAAGAATCTAATAATCACTGATTAACCATAGCAACAAACTAGAGTGTAAATGAGTAACCAAGGGAACTAAATGAACAGGCAAATGGGAACAGAGTGCACAGAGAGAAAACTGAACTAAAACAGAACATACATGTTAAAGTAATATGGCAAATAACCTTTTTTTTTTTTTTTGCAGCCCTATTTACCCCCACAACCAGCCTTTCCAGTAAGTACTATAGCCTATACTATATCCTTTCCTGTACCTGTGAGACAGAGAAGCTCAGAGAATAGTGTATTGTCCCTATGTAGATAAAACGCAAACATAGCTTTGCATTGACCGTTGAATGCACTTTACATATTATTTTTCTAGGGTTATGTCCAACCACAAGTAGGATTTCAGGTGGGAGGAAAATGTTTAAACACATATTTATACATCAAAATATAAAGTAAGAAAGACATTATTTTAGTCTTCCTGTCATAAACTTGTGTTCCTTTCTTTTACAGCCTCAGTTTGCTGCACCTCCAGGATGTGCGGTGAGTGGTCATGAAATATGTCATGTGACGACTTTATGGTGGTCAGCAGAGTTCAAAGTTTCTTGCTTTTGAGGGTTATATCTGTGTCTTTTATGATTCATTTTATGATGCTCTACAAAACCACACAATGCTTTATTGGATTCTGACCTGCAACAGAATATAAATGAAAGGTTAACAGAAAACTGCTAATGAAAAAACTACTAGAAAGACAATAAACTTGTTTTTCCACATTTGGTGTGGCATGTGATAGGGTTAATCTGTAAACTTTGGCTCCAGAAAGAGATTGTATCAAAATCACCTCTGCTGAATGATAGTTCATGTTTCTGTTAATTGACCATGTTAACATTTCTAAAACATAATTTTCAAGTTTTAGCTGGAGTTTGCAGTGCTTGTATTTGTGATTCTGATAATAATGAATAATTACAATGAATACTTTTTAAGTCGTACCGATGATCTGTGTTGTTAGTGCTCACTAAGGTGCTGTGCTGTTTTGATGAAGCGATGAAATATGAGATCACATGTTTTTTGGGAGGTTTTTTTGTCCTGTATAAGGAAGTGATACTAATAAAACACTTTCTATCTCCCCACAGTTTCCTGCATACCCATCTGCACCAACTTATGTAAGATCAGCTCTCACCTCATTTGGCTTTCACCTCAAAAACAACAACAAACAATAAAAAAACAACAACAACTTGCCATCAAATTTAGCAATTCTCACATTTTTCTTAATTTTGCATCAAAAAGAAGATCTCTGTTTTCAGTGTGACACTTTATAGGTTTTGAACTTAAACCTTTTTTTTATTTCATAAGTTTTTTGTTTTGCTGGTATCTGCCAAGCTAACAGTTCTTTCTGTGTTTTCACTGTTATATGGTAGGGGTCGCTATTGGTGCATCTTCTAAAAGAGTAGAAAATCTCCAGATCAAATGTTTGTTGTTGTTTAAAAGCAGAGCAGAGGCTCTGAGGCCTGTTGCATGAAGCTAGTTGAACAAACTCTGAATTTCAGAGTAGGTTTAGAGTTGACAAATCAAATCCAACCTGGTTTAGATCAGGCTTAACAGGCTCACAAGGCTTGGTATAAACGTTGTCAACTCAGGTTTAATCCAAAGTTTGCGATTAAAAAAAAAAATTCTGTCATCAATTACTCACTCTCATGCCGTTCCAAACCCATAAGACCTTCATTCATCTTCGGAACACAAATTAAGATATTTTTTTGACGTGAAAATATTTTCACGTGAACAGCATCAGCCAATAATGAGTCGGCATTCTGACGTAGAACCTGGAAGCTCTGCAATGTGCCTTCAACATAAACTACATAGGAGAATGACAGGGTATAGAGCAAAGATTAAAAAAAAACCTCTCAGATTTCATCAAAAAATGTCTTAATTTGTGTTTTGAAGATGAATGAAAGTCTTACAGGTTTGAAACATCATGAGGGTGAGTAATTAATGACAGAAATTTCATTTTTGGGTACTAACCCTTTAAGAGATCGTTATGAAAAATATTGTGAAATTAAATGCATTAACAAAGCAGGAATAAACACTGCTGCTGCAGTGAAAGTTTGAGAAGGCAACTGAAAGAAAATATCTGAGTACATCAATGCATGTGAATCAAACAAATAGGTCTTATAATTTATATCGTTTCACAAAGACCTCAAAAGAATACATGTAAGATTAATCTGTTTTAAAGCGTTATATATTAATGCATGTATTATATTTAATTTAATTTAAAAGCAAAGTTGGTCCAACTTTATATTAAGTGGCTTTAACTACTATGTACTTACATCAAAAAATAAGTACAATGTACTTATTGGGTTCATATTGAATTGCAAAACACTTTTGCTGCTATTGAGGTGGGATACGGGTAAGGTTAGGGAAAGCTTTGGTGGTATGGGTTGGTTTAAGGGTAAGGGTAAGGGTTAGGTGTAAGGGATGGGTCAACAGTGTAATTATAAATGTAATTACAGAAATTAATTACAGATGTAATTACATGCAGGTGTTTTTAAAATATAAGTACAATATAAAAACATGTATGTACACAATAAATGCATTGTATCAAATGATTAATTTAAATGTAAGTACATAGTAGTTAAGGCCACTTAATATAAAGTGGGACCGCAAAGTTTAATATTGTCAATTAACATAATTATAATTCATATAATATAATTGTAATAAATAATTAGAAGCAAAAGATGAGCAATTTTGTCTCTAAAATGTTTTCACTATAAACTGATTTAATTTGGAGCGAGAGATACAGGGGGAGTGGCTTTATTGCATTAGATACAGGTCACTTTACTGCTGATTGGTCGAGTTTTGGTCTGTGATCTCTAACCCAGTATAAAACCTGCTTCAGAGCAGGTTAGCCGTGTAGCGTATGAAACCCGCTAAAAACCACCTTCATGAGCCTAAAAAAGAGTTTGAGTTTGCTCAAACTAATCTTTCTGGGTAGAAACTGAAACCAGTTTTGAAACCACTGTTCTTTCTTTTGATATATTGCATGTTGAGATAGTCATAAAACAAAATATTCTGGGGGCTGTGAATTTTTCTTTGTGAAAAACGCTAGCGGAGGCTGGCAACTTAAAAAAAAAAAAAAAAAAAACGCTGGTGGGGAAAGACTTTGTTTTAATTTATTCATTCATTATTTCATATGGATTATTTTGCAATAAGCTTTTTAGGTTAGCAACAGTAGGCTAGACCTTTTTCCAGATGTTGTTAATAAAACCATTTTAATGTTACATTTTAATAAGTATTACAGGAAATTAAAGGGTTAGTTCACCCAAAAATGAAAATTTCTGTAATTAATTACTTGCCTTCATGTCATTCTACACCCGTAAGTCCTTTGACCATCTTCAGAACACAAATTAAGATATTTTTGATGAAATCAACACTTTTGAGGTCCAGAAAGTTACTAGAGACATTGTTAACCCTTAAATGCATGATTGTTTCACCAATCATTCTTACATATTCGGGTCTTTATCGACCCGGATCTATATCTAACACGGAAGGATCTCTACCTGTCGCGATAATATAAAACTCCTCTGATATTAGAGTAACAATTACAGAAGAATAAAATAAATCGTATTTTGTTACCTTTTGGAGCTTGAAAGGGTTCAGTTTGAGCAGATGTTTTATGCCATCATCACTTTCCCCGTCAGAGCTCATTTACCAGTTCATTCAGCAAATAATGGGCTAGTTTTATGTTTGAGGTCACGAATATGAGCCCATTCGCGATCTCAAACGTATTCTCAAAACTATATAATTTTCAGCATCTTCAAAATCAATATTTAGATCGCTAACAGCTTCACCAGATCCATCCAGTAACAGTTACAGTCATATTTGATTGCGTTCAGTACTTGCTTTGCAGTAAATCGCTGAGCCATTTCATGTTTTTCTTATTATTTCGTTTTCTGTCTAAATGAGTCGTCACTTCAGCATTGTGTTTCAGACATTGCCACCTTGTGGAATAAAGGTGAATTGCACTTATTCCGTCATCTAAGATTCAATTATTGTTGCACAAAAAAAATATACGTACACTCATACACACCTCGGGTCGTTAGCGACCCTATACAATTTTTACAAAAAAATGAATACAAAAATAGGCATTCTTTTATAATTTTATGATTTTTTTCTTGCTATATTCTTTATAATGAATTGATTGAGGAATACCAAGAAGGTTGATGTCTAACTTTAAAAAATGAACGAGAAGGAGGGTAGTGAATGACGTCCCGGGTCACTAAAGACCAGAGGTATGCATTTAAGGGTTAAGACAGTTAGCGTGACTACAGAGGTTCAACGACGCATGCGTCTGATGCTGACGCAGGAGCTGGCCAATGAATCAGCGCTCTGACGTAGAACACAGAACGTAAACAACGTAGGAGAATGACACAGAAGAGAAGATATTGTTGAATAAAATCATTATTTTTGTTTTGTTTTTTTTGCACAAAAAGTATTCTCGTCGCTTCATAAAATTAAGGTTGAACCACTGCAGTCACGTCGACTTTTTTAACGATGTCTTTAGTACCTTTCTGGACCTTGAAAGTGTTGATTATATTGCTGTCTATGAACGAGTCATATACCTCTCGGATTTCATCAAAAATATCTTAATTTGTGTTCCGAAGATAAATGAAGGTCTTACGAGTGTGAAACGACATAACAGTTTTCATTTTTGGGTGAACTAACCCTTTAATTTAATAGTAATGTACTATGCTATTTTACACCTATACATATCTCTTTATTTTGATCCACATTTAGACTGTCCCATACAAATCTGTCATCAATGGTGGACTTTACCCTGGAAAAAACATTGTCATCAACGGAGTGGTCAATCATAATGCTCACAGGTTAGACATCTGATGACACAGACAGTTATTTTAATAATTTTATTATTGTAAGATATTATAAGTCCTCTGATCTGCTTCTTCCTGCTTCAGAATAACGTTTAACCTGCGCTACAGAAGTGGGATCGCATTTCACTACAATCCTCGTTTCGATGAGAATGTGGTTGTGCGCAACACCAATCAGATGGAGAAGTGGGGATCAGAGGAACGGTCTGGAGGCTTGCCGTTTCAAAGAGGACAACCGTTTCAGGTGGGCAAACTTACATCCTTGAGTATCTTGTTATATTATTGCTGTTACTGTTAAGAGCTTTCATTGTGACTTGAAACTAATTTTACTCATGAGTTTTGTATGTGTGTTGCAGGTCACCATCTCTTGTAATCCCCACCATTACAACGTGTTTGTCAATGGCAAACAAGTACACACTTACAAACATCGCTACACAAACCTGAACGACATTGATATTTTGGAGGTTTGCGGAGATGTGCAGCTGACTTTAGTGCAGGCCTAACAGGGATCTGTGCCATTTAATCGCTTTTAAAAGAAAGTCAAGAGAAAGCATTGCTAAATGTTTAAGAGGAGTATTGCAGCTGACTAAACATGAACAGCACTGTGACTTTGCTATTTTGAATGAATATATATATATTTTTTACTTCCTGTACTATTTCTTCTGTATTATGCATGCTGCATGTTATGTAGGCTATATAGTAGGCCTATAGAGTAGTTGCCTATTTCTATAGAAACTTTAATCTCTCTTACTACATGTAATGAACTGAAATAATAAACTATAAACCACACATAAACAGCAGATTATATATGAGTATACTTTATATATCCATCAAAAATACATCCTAACCTTTTTTATATTTATTCAAAATAGTGTTTTTACTGTTTCTCCATTAACAAGCTATAATCAGCAGTGCTTCATCTTTCAAAAGTAGGCTAAACTTCTTTTTTTTGTGATTTATTACTTAAATTGTCCAGGCATACTCACCCTGGCTCTTTATAAAGATGTAGGACCTATGTAGTTTGCTTTGATTTATATGTGGCTAATGTGCGGCCAAAATTGAATTGTGGGGCCACATTTTGTAATGTCAAAATTCTTAAAAATGAAGTTAATGAAGTTTTGAATCAAACTGATCAAATAGGATGTAGTAAATACAAATATGCTTCCTGTCTCTGTTAACATTATATCTACATTAAACTCAATGTGGCAGTAGAGATCCATCAGATGATCACTTTGGTCTTTTACTGTGAACTTTAATATCAACCACTATTTTCATGATTAAAAACAAAGTTGTTTTTCAAATGTTTTCTTGTCGCCTCCATTAGTCTATATTTTGTTTATATATTTATTTATTTATTTACAGATGTAAAAAATGTAAAATAGGCTACAGTAACATTTTATATTCATTTGTACAAGTGTAGAACTACTAATAGTTCTTTTTCTCAGTTAATTTGCTAATTGGGTCAAAATCACTATAAAGTGCCTTTGAGACTTCACAATTTCCAAAATAAAAAATTGTGATTTTCCATTTAACTTCATATTTGTTGCATTAAGGAGACCTTAGGCTGTTAGAAATGCATGTCGGTCAAGCTCCAGCACTTTTTGTAAATTAACTGTAAGCAGACAATGCACAAGCAAACCATAAAATATGTCCACCCTGTCATGGACAAAACCAAAGTAATTTAAATATATTTTTGCATAGTGATTATAAAATGTAGATTTTCAGTAAGATACTTTGGTCCCTTTCTCAACAATAAATTTTAGTTAATCAGAAAAGTCTTTAGATAATAATGAAACTGCTGAAAAATATTTGTTTCCCTATAAAATATGCAATACTTGCAATTTCTTTTCTAAATAACATCTAACAACAAAGATATCTGGTAAAACTTTCAAACAATATTAACTGGCCCTGTTTTCTTTATAAAGAAATCACACAAAAGGTTTTGATAAGTTGTTAAAATAATTTGCTAATTTTCATAAAAGATGAAAATGACAGGGTGGACAAAAAAAAATGACAGGATGGACAACAAGATGACAGGGTGGACAAAGACTTTAATGGGTGAATAAAACGGGAATATCAGAGAAACAACAGGAACAAGAAGAAACCCTTAAGCATTATATGATATTCTAAGTATTAAACTAAAACTGCTCACTTGATTTGTTTAAAACCGTGACTTCATTCATAACGAATCACTGCTTTGTGTTTCTCAGAGATGCACAACAGTTCTGCTGTGGCTTTGTTTGGAACTATTTTTGTTGGCAAAATAGAAGAAAAACAGACAATATTGACAATATTGTGTTTATTAACTTGTTTATTTTACCGTTGTATAAAATAATTATCACATTATCAAATCGAGCAGATATTCAGGAAAACAGCACTTTTTCTTGTGTGATTGCTTAACTATATTATATGATATAAATATAAGACAAAAACCCATTCGGGGCTTTTTTATCTTCATATCCTGAATTTAGGCACATTCTAACTACATTCTAACAGGCTTCATCACACAGAGAGTTGTTTGGGTGCACTAAATGCGTTAATTTCGACGTATTATTTTTTCCATAATTAATCACACCAAATTAATATGTTAAATCGACAGCCCTAGTGAAAACATTATCAGAATGTGGACATGTGGAAATTTTTGGCAAAATTTTGCATTTAATGGACACATGGTGTACCTTCAGTTAGCAAAGTGATTCATTGTTGAAGCTGACAGTGTACTGTTTAAAATATATATTTTGAATTTCTGAAAAGTTTTTATATTAATTAATATTTCACTATGACAGGGTGGACATGTTAAGCTTGACAACATCCAACTACAAACACAATATGATGAAAATTAGGAAATTAAAGTGTAGATACTCAGTGTACCCACAGCAGATGTTTTAATCTCCACTGAAGAAAGACCAAATGGGGGTGATGATGTCATTGACTACATCAGTTAGTTTATTAAAGGGGAGTTTACCCCAAAATGACAGGGTGGACAGCAGTGTCAGGGACACGTGTAAAATGCTTAATATTATTATAAAAATAGAATATAAATGATAAAAAAATTCTTGTTTTATCAAATAACTTGAGGACAATAAGAACATTCAAAAAGTTTTTGAATTTTATATCATTTACTCAGTTTTTACACTCCCTGAAGTTAGCTGAGCAGTGTCTGGGACATGCCAAAACCGCATACATCCAATCAAAGAAAATGGTATAAAATGAGAAAAACGCATTTCAAGAGACTTATCATTGTACTTGTATGTGTGTAAATGTTTGGCCATTTATAATAAAACCTCAAAATTTCATTATTTTGCATTATATTCATGATGACTGAGCAATTCAGATGAGGACACCAAAAGGCACTTTATAGTGATAACGACCCAATTATGAGTATGAAAAATCTACACATTGAATAATAAATAATAGTCTGGTAGTTTCTGTTTTGTGATACAATGAAGGGTTTTGCAATCGGTCACTTAATGACAAATGTCAAGAGGCCATTATTGTAACGCGAGAGCACATCCATGTAATGCAGTGGTTTTCAACCTTTTTCAAACTGCCGTTGCGTCAGCTACACTTTTTCTGTAAGTTAGGGAAGGCGTAGGACGTAGCGTCAGACATTGTAAACATTCGGGGCTTAACCGAAATCTATATTTGTCCAATGACATTTTAATTTACTGACATGAAAGGAGCGTTTTTTGTAGTATTCTTGGTTAAAGTTCATAAAATGTACATTATATACCATCATCTAGGGGGGTCCGGGGGCATGCCCCCCCCCCCCCCCCGGTAAGAAATTTTTGTGTATTTTAAGGTTAAATGCATCAGTCTGGTGCACTTTGGAAGCTCAAAACTGAGAGCTTCAACCCATGTACAGAGTGCAAATGGAACAAAGAAACAGCATTGACTTGTACCTGGTCATGAAAGAGGGCTCAAACATCTTTTTAGTTGTGATATAGAGTCTCAGTCTACATTGTATTTTCGGATGCACACTTCTCTTTAAAACACGCAGCACAGAAACCTCAAACCTGAAAGATTCAGGGCTTTTGGAAAAACATTTGGGGTTCCAGCCCCCTTAGCCCACCCTAGCGCCGCCCCTGGATATAATGTTCAAATTATTCATTGTTAACGAAATTACTGAGGAAATGTTCGCTGACAGCTATCTCAGCATGCAGAAAATATGTTCGGCTGATGCAGATGTGATCCTCATTGTGATATTTTTTTTTAGGCTACTTGCTTGAAGATTCGGTGTACACTTGTTTTCGACGTGTTTTCTGATTAATGTTCGTTACTTCCCAGTTCGCATGTTTTTGGATTTTAAGTCCATTTTTGTGAGATTAAATATCATTATAAGCATAATATTCACTTTTTTTTCTGTGATTAAAGTGGCCGATCCTTATTCAATAGATAAGACGTTTTTAATGTTTATGTAGGCTTATTCATTTTTATTGTTGGCTGCACATTTTTGGGGGGGCACAAGGAAATTCTGGGGGGGCAATGCCCCCCTAGCCCCCCCCTAGACCCGGCCCTGGCCTACACTGTTATTTCGTCAGTCAGTCATGAAAGTCAGGTGGTTAAAAGCTTCTGTCAACTTTAAATCCAGGAAAGAAGACCATTTTAGGGACAGGGCAAGGACAGTTTTAAGTTCTGATTCTGAATCTGAGCGAGCGCGAGAGTGATGGAAATCCGAGTTGAGATTTGTGCTCGCTCAACACTGGACGCGCTCTCGACTTTTGCCATTAAAATAACGTCATTGAAACGGCCTTAAATAAACTATATATATAAGGATAGTTTCTGATAGCAATAGCAATCAATTTTTTTTTCTTGTTAAAATCCATGGAGAATATCTCGTAATTTTCCGTGGGTGCTCGACCATTTCCGTGGGTGCTCCAGCCCTCCACCCACGGGATCGGCGCCTATGCCTTGCATCACCAGTGCAGACCACCATCAGAAGCTGAAAGCACGCCTGGCCTCGGCGATTTACCTGACTGAATTTGGTGAGTGATGGCAGGGCTCTACAATAAGGACTGCCCGATGGCCCGGGGCCAGTGTGAACGACGCTCGGGACAGTAGACGCACCGGTCACTTGCCCGATCGGGCCAGTGCTGTAGGGTGTGCGTTATATATCGTCTGTAATATCGTAATTGTTGATTTAACGATCTGAAATTATCGAGTATGTCCCTCACTTTACAAAAACATAGTCTACTAGACATATAGTCTATTAAAGTGTACGCTTTCACTGCGTGATTTAGTCTATTAAAATGCCCCCAAAATTCAAGATAAGGGGCAAAATGCCCCTGTATATATTTAATATATAATTTAATATAGTTAATCAATATTACACAAAGAGCGCCGTTTTTCTCCAAATATTAGCATGATTACAAATGTGATATTGATTTTATTCAGCATACAGTTTTAATGAACAAGAACTTAATATCAAGTGACTTACATTTTAGACACCAAATCGTCTGTTTCGCCAACGAAAATAGTTCCAAAGTCAGATTGTTGTGCGTCTTTGAGCAACACTTCCTGAATGAATCAGACGCTTGAATGAATCAGTTGAATCTCAATGATTCGCTTATTAACAGTGATTCTCTGCCACCTACTGGCGGGTTTAATTTCACAGTTAAAGTGTCTTCATTTTTTTTTTAAATTTCAAATAACAGTATTTAACGTTTTATCTTTTGAACATTAAAAACATTTTTATGCATCTGTAACTGCTCTTGATTAACTTTAATAAAGTTATCTATTCTATAGTTAAACATCAGATTACAATTTCTGTACCTGAAAATCTTCTGTTTAAACCTACATGAAAAACTTGAAAAGCACCATTTATTTAATTTATGTTTGTTCTGTTGTATTTATTTGTGCTATTACCGTAATTTGATTATTTGTTACTATTTTACTACTTACTGTTTATTTGTCTAACAATATTTAAAATATTTAATTTAGCTTTTGGTGTCATAACCTTATTTACTGAAGTTAAATGTATCAAAAACAATGAAAACAATAACTATGCTTATTTTATAGGCCCATTTTCTTGTCTTTTACTTTTATTAATTTTTTTGTTGTGGGGCCCGGAAAATTTCGGCAGGGCAAGTAAAAATTGGGCCAGCAGAAAAAATCCTTAGCGTTGAGCCCTGGATGGTTTCAATAATTTTAATATTTTCTGGTATATCTAAGTTAAGTTACCCAGGAGCTCTGTTGACATAGACTTAGCTAACATTACCTACAGCTTCATGAATTGAGTCATTGAACAGCAGGAGAGAACGCAACGTTAGCTAGCTAAAGCTCTGGTGGAAAATTATTAGCTAACGCTACCGTTTTTGAGGAGGTAGATTTTGAGGTGAGGGGACTGACAAGGCAGAAGGTAAAGTGGTCCACCGTTCTATCAATAAGTAGACCTGCCAACCTGTACGCAATTTGCGTAGCGGATACGCATTTTGACTTCAAAGTACGCTGGTACGATTTGTCACTCTACGCAAAAACCTGGTGACGCCTCTGTGCACGCGCAGTCCTCAAATCAAGCAACAGCAAAAGAAGAAGAGTTCGACCAATCATAGCGCTAAGGTTCTTCCCCCAAATATACTGTAAATGTTAGACCCAGTGACAGGCTGGCATGAAATGGCTTGCATAATACTTAGTAAGGAGGCCATAATAATTTTTGACTCATGGCTGAAGTCAAATTTCTCCAGCTCTCCCCAGGTTGGCAAAAAAAGCATTTCAAAATGCATCAGATTGATGCTTTAAAATATGGAATATTTAAAAAATTTTTACGGGGGAGCATGCCCCCGGACCCCCCTAGAGGGGTAATATCCTTCTCACCTTTTTCACCCCTGACCCGTTTTCATGCCTGTACTATATAAGTAGGCATATTTGGACGCACTATAAGTAGACGCACGTTTGAATCTCGCGAGAATTAGTACGTCACCCAGGTAATTTTCGCCTACTCTTTTTTGACTTATTCGCTCGCCTACTGCTTTTCCCCTACTATGTAGTAGAGAAGTAGGCGGTTTCAGACGCAGCCAGAATTATATTGAAGAACGAGGGAGTTAAAAACAAAGGAAGTCTTGTTTCACTTTGGATGTGCTTCAAAAACGTCTCCTCTGAACACACACAAGTGGGGAGGTTTTTATGTGACAGCCGAATGATACGTTTTCTTATAGTTCTATTGTAGTTTTTATTTTTCATAACAATATTTGCAGAATGTTGAAAGAGAGGTTTTAGTTTGACAACAATGACTGAAATTAGTGCAATGCAGCTCTAGGTTTAATGAAATGTACAAAATGAAGATCACAATGTATTGAGTTTGCTGCCAGAATGAATTGTAAGGATCAGATAAAAGTTATAATGGAAAAATGGTGGAGAAACAGAGCTGTCTCCTCTGAACTACTCCAAACTCTTGGAAATGTAAGATCTGGACAATTTTCAGTTTGTGGTACTGAGATATACAGTATGAATAATCCAGATAATCTAACACGTAAGGGATGAAATCAATCTTACTGATTTCGATTATTGATGTAACGTTGCAGCTTATCGGTTACAGACATGTTCCTGGGATTTAGATGTTAAGAGAACATTAGGGGAACATTCTTATAATTGTCATGTGCAAACTCTTCAAGGCTTTATTTTGCAAATGCTCTGCGAACCAAAACTAAGAAGATTCCTGAAATCCAATAAACAAAATATTGTTTACTGAGATGACAATTTGTAGTCCTTTTCAGAACAACTGAGACGGCTCTTTTAAGAGTTTTTATATAGACTCAATCTTATTTTCATGGCTCTCGGGTCTATTGTTATATTTAAGGTTCCATAATTTGTCTTTGGACTAAATGTTATCTCCTCTGGTTTGCATTTTAGCTGTTTGGCAGATAATGTTTTCATGTAATTTCTAGGTAGGTCTAATTATCTATACAGAAACACAAATATTCTGTATCCTTTAGATATCCAACAATGTCCTGTTTGTGGCTGTCATGCTCTAGTCATATTAACAGTCATGTTCTTCATTATCACTGTTGAGCCAACGGCACTCAAATTTAATTTATTACCTGCAGGCTACTTGATCGTCTCTGTACTAGTGTTATCTGACTTTATCCTGGTTTGCATTTTAGCAGACAATATTCCAGGTAGGTCTATCTATCCAGAAATGTATGTATAATCTAGGTATAATTTATGGGCTGGTTTAATATCACAGGTATATTTAAGCTACTCAACATGCTTCATCATCCTTGGTGCTTCAGCCTTGGTCTTAAATACACAACCGAAGATTCGCTTTGAGACGGAATCAGAATGACAGATCCTCAAAAACAGGTTTTTTACAAAGTAAGTGACACTTTTAATATAAAATTATTCATGTGTACACACACACACACACACACACACACACACTAAATGACATAGGGATTACTTTGAAAAACTTTTTACTCAGAAATTGCTATTTTAGAAATTGAGATAGGAAGCAATGTTTAGGGTCATCTTGTCAAATTAATCACTTTTAATAATCTGCCAAATATTTATAATTATCTTAAATCTTCAAAACAAAACTGCATAAATTGTCTTATTGTATGCACATCTCCAACAGGAAACCCCATTCACTGTTCCACTCCCGGAGGGCTTACAGGCAGGGAAGAGTTTTATCGTGATTGGAAAGATTTCGCAAAAAACCGACAGGTGAGTCATCTTTTATGTTAATCTTAAAACATTAAGATTAACATAAGATTTGTCCTTCATCATATTTACAGGAATATTGTAGGGGCATGACTTGTTTTGTATACAGTTTTCATTCTGTGTTGTGCAGAGGTCGGGTGAACCTTCAGTGTGGTTCTGTATCCAGTGATGATATTGCTCTGCACTTTAACCCACGCTATGATGATGGCGCTGCATATGTGGTGTTAAACACTTTTCTAAATGGTAACTGGGGCTCAGAACGCAGGGGTGACTTTTTCTTACTCAAAGGCGAAACATTCATCCTCCAGATCCTTGTCACCGACCAGATTTACAAGGTATACTACATGTTGTATTCACCACTTGATCATGGTAGCCAGTTCTTTTCAATTGCTTTGGCTTTTGGGAGAACATCACAAAACACTATTGCATGTCTTCAAAATGTGGTAGCTTATCCAAAACATTAATTTCATGCTTCAAAACTTAGCTACTGTTTTGAGAAAAAAACTCATTCAGTGATTAAGAATCTGTAAATGAAAGTCTTTTGCCAAAAGTTAACTTTATAGTCATAAATGGCAGGCAAGAGAATCCTTATCTAGTCCACCACCTTTCTATATTTTTGCTTATTCTACAATGGTTCACCATAGGTACTTGTTAATGGGAAACACTTCATGGACTACAGGCACCGTATTCCTATCGCTAGGGTGAACACTATCTCAGTGAATGAAATGGTGGGTCTGGATTTCTTTGCTTGCAACCAGAAGACTGAGGTGAGAACAAAAATATACTACCACTATGAAGCATATTCCACTATACTGGCCTGTCTTTTTATTGTTGACCCCTTATTTTTCTATATTATTTATAAAATCCTTTACCCTTTTATAATTTGTCTTGCCATCAGGTGGTCCCGTACAGTACCCGAGATCACTGGTGGACTGCAGCCTGGCCAAAACCATTGTCGTTTATGGACGTACTAACGCTGACTATAAAAGGTTACATAACATCCTTTGTGTCGAGAACACACTTATTACATAAACATACATTTTACATTACTCTTCTGTTCCATTCTTTTTTTTTAGCATAGTGTTGAAACTCAATGAAAATGAATTCCAGTACGAATCCAATTTTGGTAATAATTTGGCTGTCCGTACAAAGAATCAAGAAAATAAGGATGGTGTGCCTTTAAAACGAGATGAACTCTTTCAGGTAGGCATACTCACATTCTTATATGTTTTCTATTCAAATGGACAGTGTATAATAGCAATAGATTTTTGCATTGACTCATGTTTGATATAAATCTGAAGTGTCTCTCAAGAAGAAAAGGTTCTATATAACCTTAGAGGGTTCTGTCAGGTGTTTCATGTAACCTTTTAGGGATTTCCATCATGGGATCATTAGGCTTCCATATATGGATTTAGTTTTAATTAAAGGTACACAATGTAACTTTTGGCCCTCTAACAGTTAAAAAAAAAAAAAAAAAAAAAAAAACTTGCATTCAGTGGAAGAACGTTGTTTTGGTTGAGTGTGACTGTGCGGATGAATATGATTATCCTACTGCTCATTAAACATACAGTATTAGGCTTAAGCGATGTATAACCAGTTTAAATAGAAAGTATCTCAAGCTGATTAGCTGAATAGTTTTACCTATTAACAGACACAATATTTGAAAATAAATTCCAGCACAGTACTACAACAACCATAATAAAATGACCCTTCCCAAAAGATAATGCTTATGAACTCTGTTAGCGAGCTGCATATGGCAATTTATCTATTTATATTTAATACCTTACTCACCCGATGAGATATGAAAAACACCACCTCCACTTTGCTTTTACAACATTCCAAATCCACAGTTTTCGCCATCTCTGAAAAACGAAGGCAAAACCGATGTTGATTCTTATTTTATGACGAGCTCTGTGGCGTTCTCTTTCTGCCAGCAGATCTACTCTCCTCTGTTCTGTGTTTTTAAACAGGAGATACATGTGTGACCATGCTCTCACTTCTGCTTCTCTTCTCTGCTTTCTTTTTTCTGCCCCCTCAATCAACCAAACCACACCTTTTATTGTTACCATATTTAATTTTTCATTTGTCCAAATTGAAATAACTATATGAAATTGTGTAGATTTCCATTTAGTGTTATTTAATATGATTATTAATTAAATATTTGTTTTAGCATTTGCGGTAACACTTAACAATAAGGTTCATTAATTCAGTGTTTCTCAACTCCAGTCCTCGGGACCCACTGCTCTGCACATTTTGTATGTCTCTCTTATATGACACACTCAATTCAGTTCATGCAGACTCTCCTAATGAGCTGATGATCTAAATCAGGTGTGTTAAATAAGGGATACATACAAAATGTGCAGAGCAGTGGGTCCCGAGGACTGGAGTTGAGAACCACTGCATTAATTAACCACATCAGTTAACATGAACTAATAATGAATTGCTCTTATAGAGCATTTATTAATCTTTGTTAATGTTAATTTCAACATTTACTAATACATTATTAAAATCTTGTTAACATTAGTTAATGCACTAAAATGAACAATGAACAACTGTATTTTTATTAACTAATGTTAACGAAGATTAGTAAATACTGTAACAAATGTATTGCTCATGATTAGTTCATGTTAGTTAATACATTAACTAATGTTTAACTAATGAACCTTATTGTAAAGTGTTACCGCTATTGCTATAGAGTATAAACACAACATCTTACTGTGAGTTTTGTGTGTTACAGGTCACCATCTCCTGGGATAACATGAATTTCACTGTGAATGTGAATGACCAGAAACCACTTACTTGCAGCCATGGCATTGCTAGACTGCAGGACATTAATCGCTTTGAAGTCACTGGAGACTTACAACTGTTTTTTGTGAAGGATCCAAGTACAAAGGAAGTGCAGATTTAAAACTTCCCCTAATGAGTTATCATATCATATGCTTAAAAATATACACATACTTTCTAACTATACCAATCTAATACTCTGCTGAATATATATCTACATAAATCAAGGTGAAAGATCAATGTGACCTTTAATTATTGTGAAATTTACGAGTGCTATAAGTGATATTTACAGATGTAGATGTCTGAACTTTCAGACTGATTTCACTGAAATAGGTGTCCTATAAAATCACAGCTATGTTTGGAATAACATGCTGCTATACTTCTCATATTATTAATGCAGTACATGAGTATACAGTATACAAACAAACAAACAAACAAAAACAGTCAAAAAATGTAAAAGGTACTTTACGAACATTTCCTTTAACCTTGAAACACAACAATGCATAATTCAAAATGCAGGTAAAACACTGAAAAATCTATACAGAAAATTCCTTTATATTAACATTGGGCCTTATTTTCACTTATACTTCACTACTTTACAGATATACTGTATGCACATTTTCTGCATGTATGCAGACAGACCTACTGGCTATCTTGGCTGTCATGTTGTGTAATGATTATATTCACTTCTGCAATTAAATAAATAATTAAAATAATCTCATAAAAGTTCTTGGTGTGATTTCTTTAAAAGCAAGTGAACAATATGATAATTCACTTCATATCTTTCAACTTTATCTAACTTTAACCCTCATATTCTCCTCATATCCCCCCACTTATTGTCTTTTCATGGAGTCCGTTCAGACCCCACATTTACAGAACGATTGAAAAAAAAAAACTATACTTTTTTTTTTAATACAAATTATTTATATATATATATATATATATATATATATATATATATATATATACAGTGCGTACGGAAAGTATTCAGACCACCTTAAATTTTTCACTCTTTGTTATATTGCAGCCATTTGCTAAAATCATTTAAGTTCATTTTTACACACAGCACCCCATATTGACAGAAAAACACAGAATTGTTGACATTTTTGCAGATTTATTAAAAAAGAAAAACTGAAATATCACATGGTCCTAAGTATTCAGACCCTTTGCTCGGTATTTAGTAGAAGCACCCTTTTGCACCCGCCATTCCTCCTTGCAGATCCTCTCCAGTTCTGTCAGGTTGGATGGTAAACGTTGGTGGACAGCCATTTTTAGGTCTCTCCAGAGATGCTCAATTGGGTTTAAGTCAGGGCTCTGGCTGGGCCATTCAAGAACAGTCACGGAGTTGTTGTGAAGCCACTCCTTCATTATTTTAGCTGTGTGCTTAGGGTCATTGTCTTGTTGGATGGTAAACCTTCGGCCCAGTCTGAGGTCCTGAGCACTCTGGAGAAGGTTTTCGTCCAGGATATCCCTGTACTTGGCCACATTCATCTTTCCCTCGATTGCAACCAGTTGTCCTGTCCCTGCAGCTGAAAAACACCCCCACAGCATGATGCTGCCACCACCATGCTTCACTGTTGGGACTGTATTGGACAGGTGATGAGCAGTGCCTGGTTTTCTCCACACATACCGCTTAGAATTAAGGCCAAAAAGTTCTATCTTGGTCTCATCAGACCAGAGAATCTTATTTCTCACCATCTTGGAGTCCTTCAGGTGTTTTTTTAGCAAACTCCATGCAGGCTTTCATGTGTCTTGCACTGAGGAGAGGCTTCCGTCGGGCCACTCTGCCATAAAGCCCCGACTGGTGGAGGGCCGCAGTGATGGTTGACTTTCTACAACTTTCTCCCATCTCCCGACTGCATCTCTGGAGCTCAGCCACAGTGATCTTTGGGTTCTTCTTTACCTCTCTCACCAAGGCTCTTCTCCCCCGATAGCTCAGTTTGGCCGGAAGGCCAGCTCTAGGAAGGGGTTTTAGCAAATGGCTGCAATATAACAAAGAGTGAAAAATTTAAGGGGGTCTGAATTTCCGTACCCACTGTGTGTATATATATATATATATATATATATATATATATATATATATATATATTTCTCAAATATACATTTATGCCGTGTTTTGGGGGATATATGGTACGTTTTACTATTTATTTTATTTTCTATTTATTACTCAACTACACCATTAGCGTGCCTATGAAATAGGCCTATGACATTTTTCTGAAAAAAAAAAAATATATACTTTAATGATGATCTAAATAAAATGCAAGTTGTTTCTGGATATTGATCTAGGTGTTGCATGAAGAATTCTGCCATCTGTTGGTTAGAATTTTTTTTTATAAATATATAAATACATTTTTAGAACTAAAGTGCTTTGAGAATATATATCCAGCAGAGGGCCATAGAGGTCCATTCATTTTTCTGGATGTGGCCAACTAATTATATGGCAAGTTTTTTTTTTTTTTTTTTTTTTTTTGTATGTGTTTTGTGAAAATATATATTTAAACACATAATACATTAAAATAAGTAATTTTGTGAAAGTTTAGAATTTGCTGTCTTGGGCATGTGTCTTTGCAATAATGCAACATAAAAAAAAAAAAAACCTTTAGAATAATAAATTATTTAAAAAATATGTAAATACAACCAATAGCAATAAGCAGAAATGAACAGAATTTGTGTGTTTTGTGTGTGTTACATCTCAAGCCTTCATATCTGCATTTTTTTCTGCATTTGTGACTGATTTTGTTTGACATTCTATATAAAGTTATTGTTTTTCAAATATGTTTTGTTGTCATTTAGTCTATATTTTGTTTATATATTTATTTATAGGCCTATTTTAGGCCTAAGTTAACTATCACAACAGATCTGAAAAATGTAAAATAGGCTACAGTAACATTTTATGCAACATATTCATTTGTACAAGCATTTTTTTCCTCACTTAATTTGCTAATTGAGATGTTTTTATGATTATGCAAAATCTACACATCATATAGTAAATAGTAAATAGTCTAGTATATTTTGTTTTGTGATGCGATCAAGGGTTTTGCAATCGGGTCACTGAAACCACATTCTGAGGTAGCCTAATTTTTCAACGTAATGGTCTTGACAAAATCCAAAGTCATCAAAGGTCTTTTTAGTTTTTTCTTCAAATACAGAATATGCAAAGCAGCAGCAAGTTTTTTTTTATTTCTATTATTTATTTAGCAAATATTCCCAGAACATTGTGGGGAGGATTTTATGTGACAACCTAAGTTTTCTAATAGTTCTATTGTAGTTTTTATTTTTCATAACAATGTTTGCAGAATGGCCAGAATATACAGTGGCATGAAAAAGTATGTGAACCCCTTGCAGAATCTGTGAAAATTAGAATTATTTTAATAAAATAAGAGGGATAATAAAAAATGCATGTTATTTTTTGTTTAGTACTGTCCTGAGTAAGATATTTTACATAAAAGATGTTTGCATTTAGTTCACAAGACAAAACAATAGCTGAATTTATTAAAATAACCCCATTCATAAGTATGTGAACCATTGATTCTCAATACTGTGTGTGGTTATCTGATGATCCACGACTGTTCTGTCTCTTGTTTGTCCTGAGCATCCTCCAGCTCCTGCAGATTCATCAGTTTTCAAGCATTTTTGCATATTTTAACCCTTTCCAGCAGTGACTATAGGACTTTGAGATCTGTGTTTTCATACTGAGGACAACTGAGGGACTCAAACACATCTATTAAAAAAGGTTCAAACATTCACTGATGCTCCAGAAGGAAACACGATGCATTAAGAGTCGGGGTGTGAAAACTTTTGAATAGGATGAAGATGTCACAATTTTTCTTATTTTGTTTAAATATCATTGTTTTTCATTTAGTACTGCCCTTCGGAACCAACAGAAGATACTTGCATGTTTCCCGGCAGAAAAATTAAGTACAATTTACCTTGATATTTGAATTCAAAAGTTTACACCCCTCGGCTCTTAATGCATCGTGTTTCCTTCTGGAGCATCAGTGAATGTTTGAACCTTTTTTAATAGTTGAGTTTGAGTCCCTCAATTGTCCTCAGTGTGAAAAGATGGATCTCAAAATCATACAGCCACAGCTGGAAAGGGTTCAAATATGCAAAAATGCTTGAAAACTGATGAATCTGCAGGACCTGGAGGAATTTTCTGAAGAACAGAGCTCAGTTTAACTGCTCAGGACAAACAAGACTCATGAACAACCATCACAAAACAAAAAAACAGTCGTGGATCATCAGGTAACCACACACAGTATTGAGAATCAATGGTATGAATGGGTATATTTTAATAAATTCAGCTATTGTTTTGTCTTGTGAACTAAATGCAAACATCTTTTATGTAAAATATCTTACTCAGGACAGTACTAAACAAAAAATAACATGCATTTTTTTATTATCCCTCTTATTTTATTAAAATAATTCTCATTTTCACAGATTCTGCAAGGGGGTCACATACTTTTTCATGCCACTGTAGATGTTCTGGGTGATTGCTAAAGTGTTGTTAGGTGGTTGCTAGGAGATTCTGGGTGGTTGCTAGGCTCTTGCTATGCAGTTGCTGGGCTTTTGCTAGAGTATGTAGCTGATAGGGTCTTCTGGGTGAACACACAGACATTACCACCTCTGTTAAGAACAGAAACTCAAAAATTGTTAGTAAAAAACAAGTTTTTGTTGCTCTTTAACTTGCACTAAAACATGTGTTTCATACCATCAAAGTAGACTGTGTAATAATAATAAAACTGCTCATCTCCTTTAGTGATACAAGCTCAGATTCATTTAGAATCTTGATGTTTTTCAGAGGCGTAAATTTCATCTGACAGTTGCGGGGGACAATAAACATAAAATTTCTCAAGAGCAATTTTGGAAGGGAAAACAAATAATATAGCCAAAATTGTACTTATAAAGGATATATGAAGAAAACCTTACTACTATTATTAGTTTAGCATGGAGACTGTGCCATTATGCTCAATGTTTCTCTTTGGTTCAATGAAAAAACTGACAAAATAGACCAAAATATTCTTCAAAACCATTTATTTATTGGAATATTTTTGAAGTTGTTTATAACCAAGTCACCAAAATACGATGAATACACATTGAGCAAAACCCAACACACAACAGTAAATCTATTAGCCTTATTACAGTTCACATTTTTATCACAATGTTAGTTGTTGTTGGTGAGGGTCACCATTTCTGGACTACATTTCCCATAATACCTCCATGATCTCACCTGCACTATTTCAGCCATCACCCGCACCTGTTACTCATCACCCTCGCCAACAGGACCTCGTCAAAAGCATACACTCGTCTCCTCAGATTGTCCAGTCTTGTTAAGACTTTGTTGGACTATTGCTTATCTCCAGCATCTGTTCCCCTTTGTGTCTACCTTCCATTCCTCTGTGTTCTCCATTATTACCAGTCAGCGAGGTGTGTGCTCCTGCCATCCGTCTGTCCAGACATCCATGATCTCCAATATCTGTCAGGAAAAGACATTTCATTATCATCCATCTCAAGTCATCTCACTGTCTACTCAACGGTTTCCTGCTTTAACGCTCATTGCTGCAAAATAAAGAACCTGTTACTGCATTTCTCTGTCTCTGAGTTTGTATTCCATTACAATATTGACATATTCTCTTTTGTGGTCTGTGCTGTGCGTAAATAACATATTTCCCTTCATCTCAGTGGCATGAGATTTTGTAACTTTTGTTACATTGTCTGTAAAAAAAAAAAAAAAAAAATCATGTTTTTCGGACCCCACAATGAAATGTGAAAGATGATAATTTAAGAGTTTTTTTATTATTAATTTTCTCCTTATTGATTTCATGTTAGCCTACTGTTTCGTCGGATGGCAATAATACCTTTATCCATGATGAAAGTGGAGCGGGCGGTCGGTGAATCAGCTCACCAAACAATTTCGAAAATGAATCTCAGACATATTCGGATGGGATTAGATTTCTCACAGGACTTCTGAGTTAGCCGAGAAGCAGTATTTTTCCGATTCGCGAACAAATGGAAAATACAATTCGTAGGCTACCTACGTGAACTTGGCTCCGCTGTTTGGTTTTGGACTCCCAAAGAACCGGTTCATAAGAGTCATTTGTTAATGAAGCTGACTACACTGGGCGCGCTGCGTGCAACCATCATGCAGTTTATTGAAAGACATGTTTTCTTGTTATTGTTTTGCGTTACGCTGTCTTTTTAGGTCATCACATTGAAGCGCCGCTGCTGAAAAGCAGTACTTGAAACACTGCTTACATTTATATTTTATTCTGTGATAAATTTGGGTGGCAAAGCTTTTTCTTAGGGTGGCAGTTGCTGCCCCTGCTAGACGAAATCCAAACAGTGTTCAGAGGAGAGGATTTTGAAGCGCATCGTACCAAGTTGAAACAGGACTTCCTTTGTTTTTTTTTTAACTCCCTCACTCTTCAATATAATACTCTTTTGCAAACTCTATGCTGTGACACTATAACAAAGATTAACAGACTAAAATGACAGGGGACCTTGTTTAAAATCAACCCACTCGTTTTAGTTGTTCAAATACAGATTATGCAAAGCAGCAAAAAGGGACTTTCCAAAACATTGTGGGGAGTTTTTATGTGGCAACCTGATGATAATTTTTATAATAGGAAACAAAAGATCTGGACAATTTTCAGTTTATCTGCTCTTACCCTGGTTTGCATTTTAGCTGTTTGGCAGACAAAGTTTTCATGTAATTTCAAGGTAGGTCTAACTATCTATACAGAAACACAAATATCCACTGTATCCTTTAAATATCCACCAATGTCCTGTTTGGGGCTGTCTTGGTCATATTATAAGTCATGTTCTTCATTATCACTGTTAATCCAACACCACTCAAATGTAATTTATTACCTGCCTTTAAGAGCAAGTGAACAATATGATAATTCACTTTGTATCTATTTTTCTTTAAATCTCTATGGTGTTTTGTCATTTATAAATGATGCAGGCAAAAATACTGCCCAAAAAATTAAATCTATGTGCTTTTTTCAGGCAGTGAAGTTGGATCTGAATTTGTAACTCAGATTATATTCGCAAACTATTTATTTCAATAAACCAAAAGTTAAAAAAATAAAACTTTAGGATAATAAATTATATAAAAAAATATACAACCAATAGCAATAAGCAGAAATGAACAGAATTTGTGTGTTTTGTGTGTGTTACATCTCACTCCTTCATATCTGCAAATTTAGAACAGACATGCTCACGTGCCACACACACACACACACGCCTGCCACATAAAGCATTTATATAGAATTTGTCAAACAAAATCAGTCACAAATGCAGAAAAAAAGCATTTGTGACTGATTTTGTCTGACAAATTCTATATAAATGCTTTATGTGGCAGGCGTGTGTGTGTGTGTGTGGTACGTGAGCATTTCTGTTCTAAATTTGTGCTCTAGTAACAGGCCTTCATTTCTGTGCTGAAATTCAGACTTCTGCCAGATTTATTTTATTAAAAAATTAATAATAAAAAAACTCTTAAATTATCTTCTTTCAAATTTCAATGTGGGGTCCAAAAAACATTTTTTTTTTTTTTTTTTTTTTTTTTTACAGCCTACATTCAGAACAACTGAATCAAGCCCAGTTTGTGTGTGTTTAGACAGACAATGTAACAAAAGTTACAAAATCTCATGCCACTGAGATGAAGGGAAATATGTTATTTACGCACAGCACAGACCACAAAAGAGAATATGAGGGTCAATATTGTAATGGAATACAGACTCAGAGACAGAGAAATGCAGTAACAGGTTCTTTATTTTGCAGCAGTGAGCGTTACGGCAAGAAACCGGTGAGTAGACGGTGAGATGACTTGAGATGGATGATAATGAAATGTTTTTTCCTGACAGATATTGGAGATCATGGATGTCTGGACAGACGGATGGCAGGAGCACACACCTCGCTGACTGGTAATAATAGAGAACACAGAGGAATGGAAGGTAGACACAAAGAGGAACAGATGCTGGAGATAAGCAATAGTCCAACAAAGTCTTAACAAGACTGGACAATCTGAAGAGACGAGTGTATGCTTTTGACGAGGTCCTGTTGGCGAGGGTGATGAGTAACAGGTGCGGGTGATGGCTGAAATAGTGCAGGTGAGATCAAGGACGGATTATGGGAAATGTAGTCCAGAAATGGTGACTGTGACAAATATCTATCAACCACTATTTTGATGTTGAAAAACAATAAAGTTATTGCTTTGGAATTCCAAATGTTTTGTTGTCGCTTACATTAGTCTATATTTTGTTTATATATTTATTTATAGGCCTATATTAACTATCACAACAGATTTAAAAAAAAATGTAAAATAGGCTACAGTAACATTTTATATTAATTTGTACAAGTGTAGAGCTACTAATAGATTTAGACAAACAGGCACTTATTTTCTTTTTCTCTGTTAATTTGCTAACTGTTTTTATGGTTACGAAAAATCTACATATCGAATTGTACATAATAGTCTAGTTTCTGTTTTGTGATGCGATTAAGGGTTTTGCCTTGGGGTCAGTGAATCCGCATTCTGAGGTCGTTTTTCAACGGGAATGGTCTAGACAGACGAAATCCAAACAGTGTTCAGAGGAGAGGATTTTGAAGTGCATCATACCAAGTTGAAACAGGACTTCCTTTGTTTTTTTAACTCCCTCACTCTTCAATATAATATACTCTTTTGCAAACTCTATGCTGTGACACTATAACAAAGATTAACAGACTAAAAAAGACAGGGGACATTGTTTAAAATCAACCCACTCGTTTTAGTTGTTCAAATACAGATTATGCAAAG
Organism: Megalobrama amblycephala; assembly: GCF_018812025.1. Lineage (NCBI taxonomy): Eukaryota > Metazoa > Chordata > Actinopteri > Cypriniformes > Xenocyprididae > Megalobrama > Megalobrama amblycephala. The sequence continues at coordinate 14,398,266 of NC_063059.1, read as the reverse complement.
CATCAAAAAAGAGAATTTCCAGAACGTTGTGGGGAGTTTTTATGTGGCAACCTGATGATACTTTTTCTAATAGGCTTTTTATATGTAGCTTTTAATTTCCATAACAATGTTTGCATGTTAAACAACAGTGACTGAAATTAATGCAATGCAGCTCTAGGTTTAATGAAATGTACAAAATAAAGATCATAATGTATTGGGTTTGCTGCCAGAATGAATTGGTAAGGATCAGATAAAAGTTATAATGGAAAAATGGTGGAGAAACAGAGCTGTCTCCTCTAAACTGTCTTTAACTCTTTTGGAAACGTAAGATCTGGACAATTTTCAGTTTGTGAGATATATGAATGATCCAGATAATCTAACACATAATGGATGACATCAATCTTACTGATTTAGATTATTGATGTAACATTGCAGCTTATTGGTTACAGGCAGTTCCTCAATTTTAGATGTTAAGAGAACATTAGGGGAACATTCTTATAATTGTCATGTGCGACTCTTCAAGGCTTTATTTTGCAAATGCTCTGCGAACCAAAACTTCCTGAAATACAGTAAAATTTGTAGCCCTTTTCAGAACATTCGAGACGGCTCTTTTAAGAGTTTTTATTTACTGAATCTTATTTTCATGGCTTTCATGGGGTCATTTGTTATATTTAAGATTCCATAACTTGGACGAAATGTTATCTGCTCTTTCCCTGGTTTGCATTTTAGCTGTTTGGCAGACAATGTTTTCATGTAATTTCAAGGTAGGTCTAACTATCTATACAGAAACACAAATATCCACTGTATCCTTTAGATATCCACCAATGTCCTGTTTGAGGCTGTCTTGGTCATATTAACAGTCATGTTCTTCATTATCACTGTTAATCCAACACCACTCAAATTTAATTTATTACCTGCAGCCTACTTGATCGTCTTTGTACTAGTGTTATCTGACTTTATCCTGGTTTGCATTTTAGCTCTCTGGCAGATAATATTAAAGGTAGGTCTATCTATCCAGAAATGTATGTATAATCTATGTATAATTTATGGGCTGGTTTAATATCACAGGTATATTTAAGCTACTCAACATGCTTCATCATCCTTGGTGCTTCAGCCTTGGTCTTAAATACACAACCGAAGATTCGCTTTGAGACGGAAGAACAGTAAGAATTGGCAGAATGACAGATTCTCAGAAACAGCTTTTTTGCAAACCAGTAAGTGACATTTTTAATATAAAATGATTAATATGTGTACACATAAAAAATTATATAGGGATTACTTTTGCCATTCTTACTGTATGCACATCTCCAACACAGAAAATCCCATTCACTGGTTCACTCCAGGGGGGCTTGCAGGAAGGCAAGAGCATTATCGTGATTGGAAAGATTTTGCCAGATGTTAAAAGGTGAGTCACATTTTATGTTAATCTTTAATATGTTAACGTTTTATCATATTTTCAAGAATATTATAGGGGCATCACTAGTTTTGTATACAGTTTTCATTCTGTGTTGTGCAGATTTCACGTGAACCTTCTGTGTAGTGATGATATTGCTCTGCACTTTAACCCACGCTATGATGATGGCCCTGCATATGTGGTGTTAAACACTTTTCTAAAGGGTAACTGGGGCCCAGAACGCAGGGGTGACTCTTTCTTACTCAAAGGCGAAACATTCATGCTCCAGATCCTTGTCACCAACCAGACTTACAAGGTATACTGTACATACATCTTGTATTCACCACTTGATCAGATAGTTTTTCTCAATTGTTTTACCTTTTGGGTGAAATTGTTTTGTGGGACATCACAACTCTATTGCATGTCTTTAAAATGTAGTAACTCACTCAAAACATTAATTTCATGCTTCAAAACCTAGTTATTGTGGCAGTTAATTTGCCATTACCACCTAAATGAAAGTTTTTATATATTAAAAAAATAAATAAATAAAAAAAATAATTCATGATCTGCCATACCAGTTAAAATATTTAGTTCAAATAGTTTTTCACCATGGCAGTCAACCCTGGAAATGTTTTTTCATATACAAATTAATTTTTTGTTGTTGATGTTGTTGACACTGACTATTTGCTATACTGTACAAGTACATAATTTTTGTCTAGGTGAATACTATGGTGTATCACACTGAGCTTTTTAGATACAGATTTCAACAACAGATAAAAGTTTACTGGCAGAAGTCTATAATGTAGTACACAGAAAAATAATACATTTTTGATGCATACAGTACGTTTATTTTTCTAAACAATGTGTTATGTGCAAACAGAAAACTCACATTTGCATGGCCATTTTTACACATTTCTTACATGTAAGTCATATAGTGAAGAGAAGATTGCCATAAAATGACATTCAGGCAAGCTCCATATGGAAACTTAATCTTCTGGTGTTGTTTATTTTAGTGTTGTTAAAAAAGTTTTGAAATTTTAAAAATGGCTACTTTGTCCGAATAGTATGAAACTCTGTGACTTTTGCGGCAGCTGCTGTATGACCACACACACACACACACACACACACACACACACACACACACACACACACACACACACACACACACACACACACACACACACACACACACACACAGACACTAAATGATTTTATTAGAAAAAGCTAAATGGTTGTAAAAACAAAAAAAAAACAGTCACACTTTTGTTATTTGCAGTCAAAAATGAGCACCATAGAAAAAGAATGGGAAATACGCAAAAATAGACAAAATGCAAAAAATATGAAAATGCAGAGAATTTTTTGTTTGTACAATCTACAAACCAGCCATGAGGCAGGGAAAAAGCACACAGCAGTGAAGGGACAGACACACATATATGAACTGGTTTAACTCATAGGTTTAACTGTAACACTATTCATATTTATACCAGTGGTGTGGGGTGGTATTAAAATAAGGAGGAAAGGTTTTATATATACTGTATATCAAAAGTTTATACTATATATTTTATATACTATATATCAAGTTTATACTGTATATCAAATTCTTAATTTTCCTGGTTAAATAAAAATTAGCCTACATAATAAAGAGAGGCCAAATACAATTCTATTTTGTATATTTTTTGCAATAAGTATGAAATTTTCTATTTATTAACCCCAGTATAAATTTCAAGTTAGTGTTTTTACGCAGTTTTACTTTTTTTTTTTTCTTTCTTTCTTTTTTTTTTTTTTTTTTTTACAAAATAATAACTAAAAGCAGTAACCATTTAAACAATATATATTATTTGTGAACTAATGTTCAGCTTTTCTTTGTAAAGGGGAACTATAATGCCCCTTTTACAAGATGTAATATGCAGTAAGTCTCTGGTGTCACCAGAATGTGTCTGTGAAGTTTCAGCTCAAAATACCCCACAGATCATTTATTATAGCTTGTCAAATTTGCTCCTATTTGGGTGTCAGCAAAAACACGCCGTTTTTGTGTGTGTCCCTTTAAATGCAAATGAGCTGCTGCTCCCTGACACTTTCCAGAAGAGGGCGGAGCTTTAACAGCTCATGCTTCGGTTGCTCAACAACAACAAAGCTGGAGAATCTCATGCAGCCAAAATGACAACTGACAGTAACAGTGTTCAGCCTTACATTGTTCAAAATGGACACTGATGACTCAGGAAGAAGTTCTAACTTTTAGAGTGCATCTGGATGTTTCTGAACGGTTAGTGGATAAATTTATGTAGTTGCTGTGGAGTTGATTCAACTCATCAAATAGCATGTGCCGTCATGTTAATCTTTTGTGCAAATACAGCATTGAATTAACCCTCGTTTGTGAAGCAGTCATGGTAACAACAGTCTAACTACAACAACTCTTCCTCTTCTCTAAAGCATCCCAACATGGCCTTACCCCCTTTGTAGCGTGTTCTCAGGTGCAGGGTTTATGTACATTTTAGGGTTTGTTATGTCATGACAGAGCGGTGAAATGGCTGATATGTTTACTTCCCCCTATTCATTCTCAAATACCTCCCACGAAACATACCGCATGATTTAGGGGTTCTGTTTTTAACTCAGTGAGGACACAAGAGGCAAGCCTCTCGCTGTAACTTCACCTGTGGGTGTAGCAGTTGGACAGTGTTACTTTATAAAAACTAGTGGCTTTTATACTTATTAATGTCACATTTTGTAATATTTGCATTGTTCTTTTGTAATATAATTTTTTTTCTCGAATGAGGTCGTATGAATTTGTACGAATTAGCCGCCTTGTAAAATAAGTACAAATTGCCGTGAGATCGGGTTGGTAAGACTGTAATTGGTTGTTTGCACATGATGATTTCATTGCTGTGGCACGAAATGTGGCTGGAGGGCAGGATGTGATTTTTCTATTTAGGAATCGCTATCACAAACCTAAAATTTCTATGTTTTGCATTGTTTACCGTTGCTTAAATCTATCAAACCGAGAAACCACAAGGAGCTTTTATCGTTTATGTAACTTTTATCATTTTTTAACTTTAAAAATTGTTGCCTTTAATAACGTTTTGCGTCAGCTGAATTTCACACATCAGAACCATGTGATTGCAAACAAGCTATTCCTATTTCATTACTGTGGCAGCTCATTTGCCAATTTAGTAGACACCATAAACATTCAATGTTATAGATATTAATGGAATTAATATGCATGTCAGACACATTTTGACAATTGAATTGATAATTTCACAGGTGATGACTCAATAATAAAGAAATGTTTAGAAGTTGTGAAAAGTGTGGCAGTCTCACTGAGAATCACACATCAGTTTTGATCAGCAAGCCATTTAGTTATTGTGAAAATTGGAGAAATTGTACTTATTTTTTCACACATTGCAGATTGTGTGCAGTTTGGTTGAATGAATGAAGAATGACGAATTTCATATCTGGTGTGAAGAAGAAACTAATTGTTTAGAGAACCATACTAAACTTATTGTTTTGAGGGGAAAAAATGCAAATGAATAAGTCTTTTTGTTACCAACAAAAAAGGTTAACCTAAATGTGATAAATGACAGGCAAGAGAATACCATCCTTCTACCATTTTGCTTATTCTTCATTTCTCCATAGATAAGTGTCAATGGGAAACACTTCATGGACTACAGACACCGTATTCCTATCACTGGGGTGAACACTATCTCAGTGAATGAAATGGTGGATCTGGATTTCATTGCCTACCAAATTCCTGAGGTGAGGACAAAAATTTACCAACACTATTAAGCATATACACTACTGGTCTGCCAATTTTATTGTTAACCCCTAATTTTTCTATATTACACAATTTTATAAAAAGCCTTTTACCCTTTTATGATTTTTTTTGTGCAATCAGGTGGTCCCATACAAAACCCTGTTCAAAAATGGACTACAGCCTGGCAAAGACATTGTCATTTATGGACTTCCTAACCCTGACTGTAAAAGGTTACATAACATCCTTTGTTTCAAGAGAACACACTTATTACATAAACATACATAAACTCATTTACATAATTTTTTTTTGTAAACATACATTTTATGTTACTCTTTTGTTCCATTCTTCATTAGGATTGAGATGAATTTCCGTCACAGATATGGGATTGCATTTCACTACCTATCCTACTTTAATGAGAATGAGGTTGTCCGCAACACCTTTGAGAATGGGGCGTGGGGAAAAGAAGAAAGGAGTGGAGGTGTGCCGTTTAAAAAAGATGAACTCTTTAAGGTACGCATATATTCTTATAATAGCCTACCCAGTTTTTCTATGCAAATGGACAGTGTATGACAGCAATAGATTTTTGCACTGACTCTTGATCAATCTGAAGTGTCCATCACTCTTAGAAAAAACGTTCTATAGAGCATTAAAGGGTTCTGTCAGGCGCTTTATATATAGAATCTTTTAGGGTTTCCCACCATTAGATCATTACCATAATTTCTGTCATTAATTACTCACCATCAAAATGATGAAAGAATATAAAACAAATCTTCATTTATGTTCCAAAGATGAACAAAATCTTATGGGTTTGGGATGGCATTAGGGTGAGCAAATTATGAGAGAATTTTCATTTTTGTATGAACTATCCCTTTAAGATTTAAGAGTAGAAGTTTGTGACATGAGTACAAACACAACATCTCACTGTCAGTTTTGTATGTGTGTTACAGGTCACCATCTCCTGCGATAAAGAGAAGTTCACTGTGTTTGTGAATGACCAGCAAGCACATACTTACAAGCATCGCTTTGCTAAACTGGAGGACATTGACGTCTTTGAAATTTACGGAGACTTACAACTGATTTTCTGAAACCCCTATAAGCATCCAGGTTTATAGGAAGTGCATATTTAAAACTTCCCCTAATGACTAATGATTTATCATATCATATGCTTAAAAATACACACATAAAGTGCTGGGCAGATTATTTACAAATTATAGTCGGTTTAAGCAATATGCTTTTTTAGAAAGGAAAATTTTAAAGATAAAACGTAGTAGTATAGGGACAAACAAATAAATTATGAATGATTTACTACAATTGTGAGATTAACATGTAAATCTAAGTACTTAATTTTTGGGATCTGATTGCATAATCCAGATTCCATGTGATCAGTTACTACCCAGCACTGCACACACACTTTCTAACTACATATACCAATCTAATACTAATACTCTGCTGAATATATATTTACATTTATATCAAGGTGAAAGTAGAGATCTACTCAGTCTCAGAGTATCAATGACTTTTTAATTATTGTGAAATTTAAAGGTGCAGTAAGTGATTTTTACAGATGAAGATGTTTGAACATTTCCTTTAACCCTGAAATACAACATTGCATAGTTCAGAATACAGGTAAAATACTCCTTTTATTAACATATTAACACTTTACATCAACAAGCCCCATTTTTACTCCACTCAGAGTGTACAGTTGGTACTGTATACACATTTTCTGCATGTATGCAGATAGACCTACTGGCAAAAAGTGACCCTATCAACCTGAATTCACTCTACATACAAACATTTAGCATTGTTGAAGTTATCAGAATGGCTGAAATTGCTTACAGCACCTTTAATATTGTTCCTCTAATGTTGGTGGGCTAAAAGAAAAAAAAAAGTTGCTTGGCTATCATGTTGTATAATGATTATATTCACATCTATGCAAATAAAAAACAATTAAAATAACCACAAAAAGTTTATGGTGTGATTTTTTTTTTTTTTTTGTAAGAGCAAGTGAACAGTATGATAATTCACTTCGCAAGTACAATAATAAGTAGGGATTTCTAATCTGAAACTGAAAAGAGTTGCAATTAAAAGTTATTTTCAGCCAGTAGAAAGTCTGTGGGGTGTAAAAGACATTTAGCAAATAGAATAAAAATAACATTATATTTCTGTTAGGAAAACTTTCCTGGCTAACCAAAAACAAAATGTGAAAAAAAGAACACTGGGTGGGAACCAAAAACTAATGTTCTGGCAACCAAAAATTGTTAGCTGGGCCACAGCAAAAAAAAAAGAATGTTCCCCTAATGTTAGTATTTGGTTCCTGTTTGTTTTTTTTGTTTGTTTTTGAGAATCAAATAATAACGTTCTGGGAACATTCTTTTTAGGTTTTCTTTTTGCAACCAAAAAATTAAGTTGGCAGACCGTTGCAGTGTGGTCATCTTTCAATAACCTAAAAATAACTTATATAAAACGTTTATTATAACATTGATGATAAGTCTCCATACATCCAATTTCCATATTGCTTATACTATACTGGGTTGCGGGTGAGCTGGATGATTACTGATGTACAGCATTACTGACGTTGGAACATTAGAATATCGTTAGGGGAACGTTAGTACAACATTATAGGAATGTTAGAATAATATTAGGGGAACGTTAGTATAACATTATAGGAATGTTAGAATAATGTTAGGGGAACGTTAGAGGAACATTAGAATAATGTTAAGGAAATGTTAGAATAATGTTAGGAGAACGTTAGAAATACATTATAGGAACGTTAGAATAACATTAGGGGAACATTAGAATAGCGTTAAGGGAATGTTAGAATTAGGGGAATGTTAATAAAGTTAGGGGAACAGAATAACGTTAAGGGAATGTTAGAATAACATTAATGTTATTATAACATTCCCCTAATGTTATTCTAACATTCCCTTAACATTATTCTAAAGTTCCCCTAACGTTTTTATAACATTCCCCTAATGTTATAATAATGTTAGGGGAATGTTATAATTATATTACAGGAATGTTAGAATAACCTTATGGGAATGTTATAATAATGTTAGGGGAACGTTAGAATAACGTTATAATTGTTACAATACAGAAGGGGACAGAGACTCTGGAATGCAGGTAATGATGTTTATTGAACCAGGAGCGAGACAGGAGTGCAGGTAAGTGAGGGCAGATATGACAGGTGGCAGATATGGGTACTTGAGTGATACTTGTCTTTTTCCTTTGCAGAGGTCGCAGGCTGGTGACAGATTGGAGCAGAGAAGACACAGATGAACTCACACGAGACGAGGAACAACGAAGGAGACTTGGGAACACAGCTGGAGACAGGTAAGTATCTGGAAGAAGTCCTTGAGGTGAGCATGTAGGTAAGTCTAGATGCTAACGAGACCGGACAGTGACTGTGTGAGTGCGTGTGTCTTTTGTGCTGCTGGTAATGACTGTGCTGATGGGATGCAGGTGTGCATGATTAGAACTCGGGTGACACAGAGTGCGCTGTGGTTGGGTGATGGTAGAGCCTGGCGTGTCTGTGACATTACCCCCCCCCCCCACGGCCCGCTCCTGAGGGCCGTGGACACCAACGTTGTGGAGGCCGGCCTCTGCCACGGGGTGCAGGTCTCTCTGGATGAGTGGCATGGAATGTGGTGAGCAGTCTTGGATAGAGTATATCATGTCTGGGGACCCATGAGATTTCCTCGGGACCGTAGCCCTCCCAGTCCACGAGATATTCAAGAAGACCACCACGGCGCCGAGAGTCCAAGATGTCACACACTTGATAAAGCAGCACCATCATCCAGGATGAGAGGAAGGGGGATACTTCGGCTGCGCCAGCCTCTGTGGAAACAGAAACAAATGGGTGGTGAGGCTTTAGCACTGACATGTGGAAAGAGGGGTGAATTTTGCGTGGTAGCTGGAGCTGATAGGTGACGGGGTTGATCTGCCTGATGATGGGAAAGGGTCCAATGAATCTGGGACTCAGTTTTCTGCAGGGCAGGTGCAGCCTGATGTCCCTCATTGGTAGCCAGACCTTCTGTCCTGGTTGGTATGCTGGAGCGTTGGAGCAACGAAGGTCGACTGTCATTCTGCGCCTGCGTAGGGCCCGGTGGTGGCCGGAGTCCCAGAACCTCTCGCTCTCTCGGAACCAGTAGTCGACCACTGGCATGTCCGCCTGACCAGGGGAACAGTGGGGGTTGGTAGCCGAGTACGCACTGAAATGGGGTGAGTCTGGTGGTAGGCTGTCGCAGGGAGTTCTGGGCGTACTTGGCCCAACCCAGGAACTGGTTCCAAGAGTCCTGGTGGCCGTGACAGAAGGTATGGAGGAAGCGACCAATCTCTTGGATCTTCCGCTCCGTCTGCCCATTAGACTGCGAGTGGTATCCAGAGGAGAGGCTGACAGTCACACCTAGTAGTGAGAAGAAGGCTTTCCATACCCTGGAGATGAATTGCAGCCCTCTATCCTATACGATGTCCTCAGGAATTCCAGAATATCTGAAGATATGGTTGAACATAAGTTCAGCAGTCTCCATGGCCGTGGGCAGTCCCCTTAAAGGAATCAGACGACATGATTTAGAAAATCTGTCAATAACCTCCAGAATACAGGTACAATTATCTGAGGCAGGGAGGTCGGTGATAAAAATCGACTCCTAGGTGTGACCAGGGTCTGTTGGGAACGGTCAGAGGATGGAGTTTACCGGAGGGAAGATGCCGTGGACTCTTCGAGATGGCGCATTCCTTGCATCCCTGCACATACCTTCTGATGTCAGATGCCATGTTTGGCCACCAGAAGTGCTCTTTTTTCATTGTTTCATTGACCCCAGGGTGGCCATTGGCCAGTGCCCAGTGACGTGTGAGAGGCGTGAATGAGAGGAGTGCACCGTGTCCGGGTGATGTAGAGCAAACCTGATGGACAACCCGGCGGAGTGTTGGTGGAGGCATTGGACTCAGGCAGGGTCTCTTCAGACCAGACAATGGGATTACCGAAGAGCTTCTTGGACAGGATCGGTTCAGGAGTTTCAGTGTTCTCTTCAGGGCTGTGGATACGGGATAAGGCGTCTGCCTTTACATTCTTTGATCCAGGACGATAGGAAATGGTAAAATTAAAGCAGGTGAATAACAGGGCCCATCGTGCTTGTCGTGGGTTTAGTCGTTTGGCGTCTCGAAGATATTCCAGGTTCTTGTGGTCAGTTAGAACAACGAATGGGTGTTTTGCTCCCTCGAGCCAATGTCTCCACTCCTCAAGGGCCATCTTAATGGCAAGAAGCTCCCTGTTGCCGATGTCATAGTTGACCTCCGCCAGGTTGAGTTTGCGGGAGAAGAAGGCACATTCCCCTGCTGCTGTGACAAGACCGCTCCCACTCCTGTGGTCAAGGCGTCGACCTCCACAACAAAGGGCTTATCTGGATCGGGGTGAACCAGGAGGGGAGTGGTGGTAAAGGCTTCCTTTAGGGTCTCGAAGGCTTGGGTTGCGGCTGAGTCCCAGGACAGAGACTTGGGATTATTTTGCAGGAGGTTGGTGAGTGGGGTGGAAATGATGCTGTAACCTTGAATGAACCGGCGATAGAAATTGGCGAATCCTAGGAATCTCTGAAGTTCTTTGACAGTCGTGGGAATGGGCCAGTCCTTGATTGCATCTACCTTCCTCTCGTCCATCCGGATGCCACTGCTATCGATGTAATAGCCAAGGAACTGCACTGAGGGCTGATGGAAGGTACATTTTTCTGCCTTGAGGAATAGGTGGAATTCCCTCAGGCGTTTCAGGACCTCCGCAACATGGTGGCGATGTTCGGCCATGCTCCGGGAGTAAATTAAGATGTCATCGATATACACCAGGACAAACTTGTGGAGGAACTCCTGGAGCACCTCATGGATGAAATCCTGGAATACGGAGGGGGCATTGACAAGTCCATACGGCATGACAAGGTATTCATAATGGCCAGTAGGGGTCACGAAGGCGGACTTCCACTCATCTCCCTCATGTATCCAGATGAGGTTGTACGCGCTGCAGAGGTCCAACTTGGTGAAGACAGTGGCACCCCGGAGATGTTCTAGCGCGGATGGGACGAGAGGAAGTGGGTAGCGGAAATTTCACGGTGATCTTGAGTGCTCTGTAATCGATGCAGGGCTGCAAACCTCCGTCCTTTTTTGCGACAAAGAAGAAGCTGGAAGCAGCAGGGGGAAGTAGACTTAATGTAGATGTAGATGTAACCTTGCGATAGAGCCTCTTGGATGTAATCCTCCATGGCCTTCTCCTCCGGTATGGACAGTGAGTAAATCTTTCCGCGGGGCACTGGCTCACCCGGAAGCAGATCAATGGCACAGTCCCATGGCCGGTGTGGAGGCAGTGTGGAGGCTTTCTTGGGGCAGAAGACATCGCTGAAGTGGGCGTAACATGGAGGGATATCCACTGAACATTTCTCTACTGGACTTTCAATGGACGTGGCACAGACTGATAGGTCTTCGGAAGGTGGAGAGGTAAGTACCGGAAAATCAGAGAAATAATTCGGGAAACAGCTGTTGCCCCACTTCAGGATTTCCCCAGTTTTCCAGGAAATCATCAGATTGTGCTGCTCCAACCATGGGCGCCCTAGAATCACGTCAGCGGTGGATTCCTCCAGAACCAGCAGATGTTGTTGCTCCACATAGAGGATGCTAACTTGAATCTGGATCGTGCTGACACTGGAACGCACTTGTTTTCGACTGAGGGGCCTTCCAGTTACCGAGTGGATCTGGTAAGTCGATGGCGTTGCTGTGGTCTTGAGCTTGAGCTGACGGCCAAGGGCGCCAGAGATGAAGTTGCCGGCTGACCCAGAATCAAGGAGGGCACTGACTGGAAGAGATACACTGGCAGCAGTAAGGTTTACAATAGTGGTGAGTGGTTTCATCTTATTTATAGAAGGAATAATAACACTCACCATTGGCCGAGTGGGGCATTCAGAGATGTAATGCCCAGATAATCCACAATATAGACAGGTTCTGGGTCAGCTGTCTCTGTCGTTCAGTCATTGTTACACGAGTATTTTCAACTTGCATGGGTTCGCTGGCTGGTTCTGGAGAGCTGACGGATTCTGGTCGGCGGAGGGATGATGGAAATAACGGCTGGCCCTGGTGCTCTTTGAGACACGACTGCATACGAGTGGTGAAGCGAATGGAGAGTTGGATAAAGCGTTCAAGCCCGATGGAATCATAGTATGCAGCGAGATGCAACTGTGTGAGTGGATCCAATCCCTGATGATACATGGTCTCCTTGATGTAATCCTCCATGGCCTTCTCCTCCGGTAGCGACAGGGAGTAGATTTTTCCACGGGGCACTGGCTCACCTGGAAGCAGATCGATGGCACAGTCCTATGGCCGGTGTGGAGGCAGCTTAGAGGCTCTCTTGGGACAGAAGACGTCACTGAAGGGGGCGTAACATGGAGGGATGTCCACTCAACGTTTCTCTCCAGGGCTTTCGATGGAGGTGGCACAGACTGACAGATCTTCGGAACGTGGAGAGGATGGCACAGGGAAAGCAGAGAAACAGTTCGCGAAGCAGCTGTCGACCCTCTTCAGGATCTCGCCGGTCTTCCAGGAGATGACGGGGTTGTACTGCTCCAACCATGGGCGCTCTAGGATCCCTAGAGTGAATCAACCTGAATTCATGCAAATCTTATTTGTCTATGCAAATAAAAAATTATTAAAATAAACACAAAAAGTTCATGGTGTGATTTTATTTTTTTTTAAAAGAGCAAGTGAACAGTATGATCATTCACTTCATGTGTGAGAGTTGCAATTAAAAGTTCTTTTCAGCCAGTAGAAAGTCTGTGGGGTGTAAAGGACATTAAGCAAATAGAATTAAAAAGAGAAATGCAGAAAATTGTATTAAAATCATGTTATTCCTTTAAATGAACTCATGATCAAGTAATTTGCATGAGTCTTAAAAAATAAATAGGCCTATATTGTTCAAAAAACATTTCAACCAGTCTTTATAACGCATACGCCCTCTGGTGATTAGAAGTATAGCTCCATTAACACTGCTCTCTGTTAGATTCATCTCACGGTGGCAGTAGAGGTCTGCTTAACTTTCTCATTAATGCCTACTGCGGTCTTTCATCTTAAAACACAATAGTTTCCGGCTAAGACTATTTCTGGCTTTCATTTACACAATTACACTTTTTATTATTTATTTAGCACGCTTTTATCCAAAGCGACTTGCATATGAGGAATACAACAAGAGATTTGTCTTAAAAAGGCAATAAACATGAGAAGTGCCATAGCATCACAAAATTTCAGCCATCGTTTAGATTAATAAAAACTAGAACAGTGAGGGATTAAGGAATAGTGAGACAAAGGAATAGTAAAATAGAATCTTTCACTGAAGGGGTATCATAGAGTATCATATAACAGCACATTTTAAGAATAAAAAAAAAAAAAAAAACTATTTATATTTGCATGTCCGATGTAGGCCTATGTGCATCTGAAAGTAGCCTAATTAATTTACCACAAACATCAAACTCTATTAGTTGTTAGACAGATAGACAGACAGACAGACAGAGAGATAAACAGACAGTCAGACAGACAGACAGAGAGATAAACAGACAGACAGACAGACAGATAGATAGATAGATAGATAGACAGAGAGATAGACAGACAGAGGGATAGACAGACAGACAGACAGATAGATAGATAGATAGATAGATAGATAGAGAGAGAGAGACAGACAGAGAGATAGACAGACAGAGGGATAGACACAGACAGACAGACAGACAGACAGATAGATAGATAGATAGATAGATAGATAGATAGATAGATAGAGACAGACAGAGATAAACAGACAGACAGACAGACAGATAGATAGATAGATAGATAGATAGATAGATAGAGACAGACAGAGATAAACAGACAGACAGAGAGATAGACAGACAGACAGAGAGATAGATAAACAGACAGACAGACAGAGAGATAGACAGATAAACAGACAGATAGACACAGACAGACAGATAGACACAGACAGACAGACAGACAGACAGATAGATAGATAGATAGATAGATAGATAGATAGATAGAGACAGACAGAGATAAACAGACAGACAGACAGATAGATACAGACAGATAGATAGATAGATTGATAGATAGATAGACAGACAGAGAGAGAGAGACAGACAGAGAGATAAACAGACAGACAGAGAGATAGACAGACAGACAGAGAGATAGATAAACAGACAGACAGACAGACAGACAGACAGAGAGATAGACAGATAAACAGACAGATAAACACAGACAGACAGATAGACACAGACAGACAGACAGACAGACAGACAGACAGATAGATAGATAGATAGATAGATAGATAGATAGATAGATAGATAGATAGATAGATAGATAGATAGATAGATAGATAGATAGATAGATAGATAGATAGATACCCAAGTGAAACCACATTCATTGCTCTTGTAATGGTCCAGTTCTTCAGTAGCATTTCTACGCATGCGCAGCCACCCAGACTGAGGCCAGGGAGAGAGAGGAGGATTCAAACTTCCGGTGGTGTGTCATGGCGGCGTGGTGGAGTATGCTTGAAGTGAAAAACTAAACCAAACCCCCCTTCTCCCTCCACCTCCTCCTCTATTCTCCTCCTTGATTATTTTGCGGAGCGGTTTAGGGGGTATTTGTTGCACCCGGGGCAATTCGGGAGCAGGAATCGGGATCGCAAAAGTGATTGATAGGAGGCATAGCGGAGCGCGCATCCGCCTGAGCATGGCGGCGCACAAGCCCGTGGAATGGGTCCAGGCCATCATTAATAGATTCGACGAACAGGTAAAGAAAACATTGGTGGGGGATTTGACATTTCAAGTCCAAAAAGCGAGCGTGCAAACGATGAAATGCTTGGTGCATATGCATGCGTACGCGTTGTTTGTGTTGAAGATGTGAGGTTGGTGGTTTTGGGCTTGCACTGGCCAAATACAATACGTAAATGTTTTGATTCAGGCCTGATGTGTTGCATTTGGCCAGCAAAAGGCAAATATTGGGTAGCATAACGTCGTGATTGATTTGATGAATGTTCAGCTGAGTCGCTCGCGCGCACTGGCTAAATATAAACAAAAGGAATCAGACTCCCTCCGTGCTTGTTGACATACAGAGAGATGAGATTGCATAGCTAGAGGAGCCTTACAGGAACATACAGTCCTGTTCCCGTTGAATCAAACTTAAACAAAATAATCGTGTCAGTTATCAATGCTTTGTTTTTTAAAGTTGTCTGAAACTTTAAGACGGTGTTGAATGCAGAATAACGCATTTTATGAGCCTGAAGTGGCAATGACAGCACAGTGTTTTTGACAGGTTCTCGAGCATGAGCAATTTATCATGGGTTTAATACGATTGTCTGTCTGTGGATTCTGGTACATGTGACCTTAAAGGCTTCTTTACTAATCAAAAAAGTTTGACACCTAAAGAAATGAACAGCAATTTTGAAAAATGACTTTATAGTGATCCACACTCACATGAGATGAACACTCATATATGTCCTCTAGACAAAATGTTTTATTATACTATTGGGACAAATAAAAGACATAAACGTACTAAATGCTCCATTAATAAGAGTCCATACTAAATAGCTGGGCATTTATAAGCTTCTTTTAGTGTTTTGATATGCATGTATTCCTCTGACTGCTCAAAGCGGTTGTGTTTTGTTCATAGCAGTTTTGTTTCTGTCCCTGTGAAAAAAGAGTGCTTATTTGTGTGGAATGTACACTTGTAGTGTACTTAACCTTAAAAGTACATTTTTAAAAACTGTACTTGAAGACAATATGATATTAATGAAATAAAAGGCCATTTAAGTGAATGTTTCTTAACACACTTAAATAGTGCACTTTTAATAATGTAAAATTAAAGATTTTACTGGAAAGTACATTTTAAATCATAGTTTTAATAATCTTTTGTCATATGATTTAAAGTACACTTATGTTGAAAACATACTAAAATACATGTAAAGTACTCTTTTAATTTTAACTTGTGTTATTCTGTAATACATTTAAAGTAAATAGATTTTAATTTACTAAATTGAAATGTCATCATTACAAATATATTTAAATGTGTGACATACAAGTTTCAATAAAAATATCATTAAATTGCAGTTGCTTGTTTGAATTCCATAGACAATATTAGAAGTGATTAAGAAATTACGCATAAGATGTATAAAAGTTCTACTTAATTGTCATTTAAGCACTCTTAAGTAAAACTAACTGATTTAATATAAATTTAAATTATAACACATTTTCATTTAATTGCAAATAACATGCGTTTTATTGTCCAAAAACATTACATTCAGTTTGCACTTAAAGTATACTCTTTTAAAGTATATTATTTCCATAATAAGTAATAAGTACTCTTTTTGAAAGTATGCTAAAGTACTCCTCCCCCCACCAAGTGTGTGCTTGTTATTTTCTAGTTTAGAGGCTTTTCACAGGGTTTGGCTTCTCATGCTGCAGATTAGGGGCTCATAACAGTTTAATGAAAGTGTAAAAAGGAGTTTAGGCTGTTTTATCGGTAAGCCAGTTTAGTTCATTTTAAATTAGAGAGCTTAAGGCACTTGATGGTGGAAGCAAAATATGCTGCTCTGTATGTTCTCATGATTTGAATGACAGCTGCTCACCACAATTGCAATTACAAGCAGATTATAAGTTGCAGGATTCCTGAATGGAAACTACCGGATAACACAAGGATCGATTGTTTAAGCTGATCATCAGTGATGTGTGGCTTTTTCTTGCTTGCAATAGGCAAGTTCTCAGTGGTGGTTATTGCCTTGTCAGCAGCTGTATGAATGCAAAGAGCACCTTGAAACAATGACCTCACAGATGCCATTGCATGGTCATGGAAAACTAATCTGTCCTCTCTCTGGGGAGAGCTCTGAGTCAGGAATGAGAGGTTGATGAGGCATTGTGTTCTACATAGATGCCAGTTTGAGAGATTTTGAAGAGCGTTTACCTGAATTAAGATGACGCTTGTTTTCTCTCTTATATGGTAATTGAATTTAAAGAACATTTTGATGTGATGTTGTTGGGTAGTTTCTGGTCACTTCTTTTTGTCATAAAAAGCTTAAACAGATGGTGAAAATTGTCATCATTTACTCACCTTTATGTTGTTCCAAACCTGTATGACTTGAATGATTTTTGATTGAAAGTCAGTGAGGTCCAATATTGTTTGGAATCCAATGTTCTTCAGAATGTTTTCTTTTGTGTTCCACTAAGTAAGGTTTGGAACGACATTAGGGTGATACATGATAAGAATATTTTCACATTTGGGTGAACTATCCTTTTAACATTAGTAGATTTGGTTGTATTGTAGCAATATCCAGGAAAAAGATTAAATGATAAAATAATATATGTGCAAATTTTCCTGCAGTTTTGAAAAGATTAGCCAAGAAGACCTTTTTAACTGATGTGACAGGGGTGAAAAGTCATATTTTTCATAAATGGTGGCCAATTAAAGTTTCATTAAACTGTAATTTGTAAGTTGATTTATATGATATTTTTAAGGATTATTTCACTTCAGAATTAAAATTTCCTGACAATTTACTCACCCCCATGCCATTTAAGATGTTCATGTCTTTCTTTCTTCAGTTGAAAAGAAATGAAGGTTTTTGAGGAAAACATTCCAGGATTTTTCTCCATATAATGGAGTTTAGTGTGGTACAACGGGTTGAAGGTCGGGATGAAATTGCTGTTTCAATGCAGCTTCAAAGCACTCTACATGATCCCAGCCGAGGAGGAAGGGTCTTATCTAGCAAAACGATCGTAATTTTCTAAAAAAACGCCCAAAAAACATTTATATACTTTTAACCATAAATGCTCATCTTGCACTAGCTCTGCAATGCGCCACGCATTACGTAATCACGTTGGAAAGGTCACACGTGACGTAGGCGGAAGTACCAATCCAGTGTCTACAAAGCGAACATGCAAAGGCTAAGTCAAACACCCTTCACAAAACAACTATGATGTTGGACGATTTTTAAGACGGAGGAGAGTTTTTCAGTGCAAGATGAGCATTTGTGGTTAAAAAGTATATACATTTTTAATATTTTTTTTTAAAGAAAATGACAGTTTGTTTCGCTAGACAAGACCCATGTTCCTCGGCTGCTGCTTTGAAGCTGCATTTAAACTGCAATTTGGACCTTCAACCCGTTAAACCCCATTTGAAGTCCACTATATGGAGAAGAATCCTGGAATGTTTTCCTCAAAAACCTTAATTTCTTTTCGACTGAAGAAAGAAAGACATGAACATCTTGGATGACATGGGGGTGAGTAAATTATCAGGAAATTTTAATTCTGAAGTGAACTAATCCTTTAATTGTCTTTGGACGGTATATGAACCGAAATCATTCTCCATAGCACACATGAGTACGGCCTGCTCTGCCAAAGTGCACATAAGGGAAGCGATTGGTCCCTGACCTTTCTGGAATTTTAAACCATTCCTGGGAAACAAAGTGCTCACTGTCCATCGGCATCCTGCATTAAAATGGATGTCAATAGGGCTGGGCTATGCATGCTGTGAGAGTGCATGTGTTTTATGTGTGTACAGACAGTGTGTGTGCCGGGTTCTTCTCCGGTCTTGAGACTTTCATTTCCAGCCACGCGCTTTTCTCTTAGGGCCACACAGTAGTGGGCCGGAAAGAAGGAGGGAACCTCAGGGTTTTTCTGACATGCCGTCACACTGGCCATTGCAATTGTCAGACCACTTAAACAGTGCAACCAATAGTGCCTGCCTTGCACCACAAATGTTGGCCTGCTTACCTAAAGCAGATTAACAGCTATGATTTGTTCAAATATAAGATTTGAAAAAGGTTTAATCTTGCTTGGACTACTTTGACACATTTGTAGGTGATGCTAAGTGTACTACTTACAAGTAAGCCTATTCCTGGCTAGTCTGCTAAATGTGTACTTGTTAAGTTGGCACCTTTGGTGGTCTGCTCTTGGGTTTTGTGCGACTATTTCAAATATTCACAGTGTATTCACACTGGTTTTGTCGGTGATGAATTGGTAGGTTGGTAGGACACTTTAATATTTTTGAGAAAGGTCTCTTATGCTCACCCAGCCTTCATGTCTTTGATCAAAAATACAGTAAAACAGTAATATTATGAAATATGTTTACAATAAAAAGAACAGTTTTCTATTTAAATACATTTTCAAATGTAATTTATTCCTATGATGGCAAAGCTGAATTTTCAGCACCATTACTCCAGTCTTCAGTGATTTGGTGCTTAAGAAACATGCATTATTATTATCATCAAAATATCAATGTTAAAAACAGTGCTGCTTTATTGTGGAAATCATGATACATTATTTTCAGGGTTCAAGGTAAATGCATCCTTGCTGAATAAAAATATAAAAATGAATAAATCTTACTGACTCAAACTTTTTAACAGCTGTGTATTTACTGAAACGTAATACATAGGTAAATATAGCTAAGTATTATGGATTGTTAATGCATAAATGTTTCAGTCATACTAAAAAAGAATCGTTTAAAGAATTTGTAGTGAAGTTTTATAAGGAGATGTTTTAATGGATTGTTATAGGAACTTTTTCTCTCTCTTAATTGGATAGAATGTACAGGAAAGATTTGAAATGATGGAGAGAGAGGGGAGGACAGGGCTGGGACATGCTGCAAGCCTGGTTCAAATTTGTTTTGCCAAGTAAACACCACAGATCACTATATCAGAGCAGCAAGTTGGCGTCTGTGAGCTGTTCGCAAGCTGTATAACTTCTAGCGCAGTCAAAGTTCTTTTGATCCAGAGAAGAGCCATAGTACTCGGAAACAGTGAAGACCAATTCCTCATCAGGGAACGCTTAGAGGGGGAGAGGCCTCCACCCCCTCACTCCACATATGCTTCATTAAGACGGCCAGGCCATGTGTGCTTTCAACACTCCCACTGCACAGACTTTAACTGCTTGTGTGTGTTGGAGAGAACAAGAGCAGATGTGCTGGCCCGCAGGTGTGCGGCACAGGGCGGAAGTCTGGAGAGCTGGAGGCGCTTTGTTTTAACACCTAAAGTTTGAGATTTTAGACCCAAAATGGGTGGGTTGGTGCTTTAAATGCTTGGATGTTCTCTCAGGGGTGGGTGTGTCAAATTTAAAACCATTCGACCTCTCACTCCACGGTCTGTGCGTCCCACATGTTACAAGCTGTTCTCCACCCAGTGCTTTCAATAAAGTCATAACAGAGCCTTTGAAAGCTGGGCCACAGGAACCCAACATTCACACCTGTTAACCAGACCTGTTAACCGGCCCTCTATCATCCTAACTTCCTTTGATAAGATTAAATATATGGGTTATTTTTGTGACTTTAATTTAATTATACTGTATTTTTTACATTTTTATTTACTTGAAATTCATTGAAAGTTGAAAACAAAACCAAAGACGTCACTTCCGTGATGCTCGCCTGCCATTTTTGTGTCCGACATGGCAATGAACACAGCACATTCTGAATAAGATGATTTGAAAAAACAAAAAAAAACAAACAAACAAACATCTATTCAGTGCTTCCCACAGGTTTGAAATATACTTGCGGTGGTAGCCGGGCGAAAAATCCTCCTATTACCCACGGCCCAAAAATGGTCTACTACATGTGACAAACAAATAATGTGTGATTTTTAACAGTATTTTTATTTATTGAAATAAATTTTAATTACATAGCATATTACATTTAATTACATACTAATATTATGCATTATTATGCATTGTAAATTATATAAAATTACAGCATTTAAATGGTTCACCTTTTCGTATGTTCTCCTTGCTGTCATATAGTGTCTCTCTCAGTAAATGGGACACAGATTTTACTAGTAAAATTTATAAAATGAATAATATATGTGTCAAATAATGTTCTTAGTCTTTTCTTCCTGTGGGGTAGACTGCAATAATTTACTATGAATTAAATGGAAATCAAATTAAATACAATTTATTTTGTAACCAAAATACCAATAATGCCCAAAAGAAAAAGAAAAAACTTAGCGTGTGACTTTTAATTATAAACGAGCCTGAAATACACCGGGACTCTTATTTTGAAATGTCTGTACTATTGCAGGATGATCCTTCAGATTCTTACAATCGTCTAAAACTTTTTATATAAAGGCCATGAAGTAGACTTTGTAATAATTCATCAACTTGAGTTCATTAGCAATCGCTTGGCATAAATCTGCGCTTTTCATTGATTGAGAATCACTTTGAAGCAGTCTGAGGCACTGTTGCGCGAGCTTGTAGAACGCGCAACAGCGCCGCCTTGTGACTTTGCAACATGCAGCGCCTGTGGGAATGCTAGCGGGAGCAAACAGTTCTGACGCACACATAATGAGCAGGTACGAAACAACTAGTTATTCGATCGCGAATGGTTTCAATATCTTGTATAAGAAGATAAAAATAATAAAAGCAAAAATGTGTCTCCAAATATACTTGGGCGGCAGTTATTATACTTGGGCAGCCCGCCCAAGTAAAGTCTATGTGTGGGAAGCACTGCTGTTATTGTTGATCTTTATTTATTACCTCCAACTATGTTTTGTCCATTTCTACAAACATTTCTACAGTAGTACCCCCGAGAATAAGGTGGATAATCCATCGCAATACACCAGAGAAAGTGTTACCAAAAAATCTATTGCGTAAAAAAAATAAAAAAATAAAATAACATAAAATACCTAAATGCAAACAAGTCATTGGACAACATTACTTGGGCTACATATAAAGAAACAAAATGCATGTACCTTGGATAAATAAAATTAAATAGCCTCCGTACGGACAATAAGGAAATTATTTTAATCAAACCATATTGTTGATGAAGAAATATGAGAACAACACAAGTGCTGGTTATTTAAAATAATGCATCAATGTTTTTGAAAAAATATGAAACATTTTTAATGTTACAGTAATAGTAAACATCTTTAATTACTGTTTGAAATAACACCATTGCTCTTTGAGCTGCGCATGCTGAAGCTGAGGAGAAAGAACACCCGTAAACTGAAGCACTTTGCTAGAAGGTTATCAACTCAATGGAACACATCCTATAGGATAATTCAGATATTTATACAAAATAAACATAATATTACAACTTATTTGCACAAAGTCATGCACAGGTGAACTTGAACTAAGTTCAACAGAATGTAGCTCCTGTTGTGGATGTAACACACAACGTTATATTACAATAGTGTATACCATTATAATGTTATGTTTATGACAGCCCCAGTCATAGTTATTAATGTTTT
Organism: Megalobrama amblycephala; assembly: GCF_018812025.1. Classification (NCBI taxonomy): domain Eukaryota; kingdom Metazoa; phylum Chordata; class Actinopteri; order Cypriniformes; family Xenocyprididae; genus Megalobrama; species Megalobrama amblycephala. The sequence goes on along the minus strand of NC_063059.1, from coordinate 14,375,928 downwards.
GCGTTGATGTTTGTGCGCTCACGCTGAAACTAAAGATGATCATCAGTACAATGAACAGCTGCGGGTTATTTAACTATATAAAACGCATCCTATATGAGATTAATCAGTTATTTATACTACATAAATGTAATATTACGACTTATATCTGCACAAAATGACGCAAGTGCAAGATCGTGCAGCTGTTAACGGGCACAAAAATGGCGGAGATAAAGCACTGTGATGTTACATGGTCCAAATGAATTGATCAAAAGTGACAGTAAAACATTTATAATGTTAAAAAATATTTGTATTTCAAATAAATGATGTTCTTTTGAACTTTCTGTTCATCAAAGTATCCTGAAAAACATGTATTACCATTTCCACAAAAGTATTAAGCAGCACTACAACTGTTTTCAACATTGATAATAATAAGAAATCAGCACATTATAATAGAAAACCGTTATTTTGGATTGTATGAATATTTCAAAATATTACTGTTTTTAATAGATTTTTGATTACATTATTGCAGCCTTTGTGAGCATAAGAGAATTCTTTCAAGGACATAAAAAAAATCTTGTCGACCCAATCATTTCAGTGCTAATGTATAAATCCGCATTTTTACTGGCCTGCTTTCTGGTCTAGATAACAGCATCACACACTGAAAACCCTATTATTAGTTGACCGTTAGTCAAGGCTATGATGGCTGTTTTTGGATGCTTTGGAAAGTTTGTTGGTTTTAATCACTTTCCTTTTCTTTCTGTCCCTCGCTTTCCCTGTCTGTCTCTTGTTTACAGCTCCCTATTAAAACAGGACAGCAGAGCACCCACACCAAAGTGAGCACAGAGCACAACAAAGAATGTTTGATCAACATCTCCAAGTACAAATTTGCCCTCGTCATCAACGGCCTGACCAACATCCTCAAAAATGTGAATAACATGGTAAGTTCACATCTATAACAGTGAAGTTTCCCAATTTGATAAAGTTCTAGTCACTCTGTTACAAGTGAACTGCTGTGGAATTGATAAAAATAAATCCAAGATGGCAGATAAAGCGAGAGAAGTGTTGAATGTAATTTGACTGTTTTATTCAGTACTGAAAAAGGTTTTAAAAAAGTACAATTTTACGTAATATTTTTTTATGTTTATTAGAGTATCGCATTGTTAGCAGGATGTTAACTTCAAACTTTATTGAAATCACTTTTGAGTAGTATCTTCTGTACAAGTTGCTGTTTATGTAGAGAGTTATAATTCAGTCACTTATAAGGTTCCATCTGTGATAGGATACTGCCTATGTAGGCTAGAGAGGTAGCGCTCTAGATTTTGGAACAGAGCTAATATCACATTACTGTATATTTCTCATTCATAGCGGATCTTTGGCGAAGCTGCCGAGAAGAACCTCTACCTCTCCCAGCTGATTATCCTGGACACACTGGAGAAGTGTCTGGCTGGGGTGAGTAGCTCGTCCTGTTCCAGAGTGAACTTTGTCCGACCTATCGCTTGTTTTTTCTGTCCTATGTTCTGGCTTTTACAGCATTGTCCCACGCTGTGGTTTCAACTTTATTGCTGAAAGCTACGCAAAATTGCTTTACAGTCACAATTGTTCTAGTATTGCCTGTCCACGCCCTGACCTGTAACACCTGAAAGACTTCCAGAGATAACATTGTAGATTGTTCATTATTTCATAATGGATATTGAAAGTATTTTTTGGTTTATATAGTCAAAAAGGGAAAAAGGGTTTTCAAGCATCAAAACAATAAGTGTAATACAGCTTTGAATTGTTGTTGTTTTTCCAATACGTCGGAATACATACAATACATACATGGGTCCTGTTTAATTTGTTTGTTTTTTTCTGAGCAAAAATTAAATATACATTTTTACCATGATTTACAGAAGACACACTCTAAAATGTTATACAGTGTAACAATCTTGTCAGGGATATTTACAAAAAAAATCTATTTATGCCATATTAAAGACTAATTACTTTTACCCCAAATGCTAATTACTTTTTTACATTGTAATTTTACATTTTTAAACTTTGACACTATCCTAGGTTTTGCCCATTTGTCAGCAAGAATTTGTACTCATTTAAAATGCAATAAAATTTAGTATGCTCACTTATTCTTTTATTTATTTTAATACATACATGTCAGAATAAGTGTTTCAGTTTTTACATAAATGTAAGTGTTACACTGAATGACAATGAAACATTATATGCCCACATTGATATATATATCTCCACATTTTGACATTTTATTCTTCTAAAACTTATTTGAAACCTTAAAAGTAGATATTTTAGTTGCATTTAATGTTCTAATGTATATAATAATTTAATGTGTATTATGTATTTAAAATAAATAATTTTTTGTAAATTTCTGTTGATGCAGACATCTAAATGTCTTATATATATATATATATATATATATATATATATATATATATATATATATATATATATTAAATGCATATATAAATATAATATAATATATAAATATAATATATAATATACAAATATAATATATATAAAAAAAAAAAAAAAAAAAAAAATATATATATATATATATATATATATAAAAAAAAAAAAAAAATATATATATATATATATATATATATATATATATATATATATATATATATATATAAAATCTGTGTGAATATATAATTTACTATGGTAGGCTGTATAGCTCTATGAAATAAACTGAATGTGGTGAAACTGGAACTGCTTCATAGCTGCATGATAATAGAAAATGAATCAACATCTTGGAATCTCATCTGTCAGCTAACCAGAATAAAGTTTTCAACCATGCCATGGTATAATCAAAACTAGATACACTAGAGCAGTTGTTTGGGGTGAGTAAGAATTTTTAAAATACTTTAATTTATCAAGGATGCATTAAAATTGATAAAAAGTGACAACATTTATATGTTACAAAATATTTCTATTTCAAATAAATGCTGTTCCCTTGTGAACTTTGTATTCATCAAATAATCCTGAAAAAAAAGTATCACGGTTTCCTCAAAAACAACTCTTTTCAACATTTATAATAAGAAATCAGAATAGTATAATGATTTCTGAAGAATAATCCTTTCTGAAGGATTTCTTATATAAATTACATTTTTAAATAATTAAAATAGAAAACACTTATTTGAAATTGTTACAATATTTCACAATGTTGCTATTTTGCTGTATTTTAGATGAAATAAATGCAGACCATAGCTTTCTCAAAAACATTTTAGAATCTTACCAACGCCAGATTTCTCAATGTAAAACGGCTGTAACGTGTATTTAGATGATTTTATTTGGGACTTTATAGGATAGATAAATTATTTTGGTCTCATGAACTGTCCAGAAATGTTTTTTGAAACAGAGTTCTGGTAAAACAATTAAATCTTTAGTTTTTACTCCCAGACAGAGCTCTCTGAACCGGCCCAGTCAGGAGATTATTACATTTGCAGGTGTTTCCTCGTCTTAAAATCGTCTGGCTTTTCCTGTATAGATTATGAATTTTCGCTTGACCAGATGCTACACAGCTGTTCTGTCCTGTGCATTTGGTTTTGTTTTTGCAAAATTCGTTTTATGTCATTTCCTTTTGTATCATCGAGATGGGGACGTATACTTACAGAAAATACAGTTTACTGCTGTTCACGATTCAATTCTTTCACTAAAATTTGAGAACCTTCTTTTTTTTTCAAACTAGTTTTGGCAGTCATGAATTTTTGCCTGATGGTACAGAACCTCCCCTCTGCCATTACTGTTACTCATTTAGCTTGACCCAGTATGCGTGCAGTGCATTGATCCACTAATGTGTTAGTTGGGTGCTTTGTCATTGGATTTAATTTCTGTTCTCTTCCCCCTTTCCTGCTTGCTGCTGATCCTGAAGTGCTTTCAACTTGCTGTAGTTTTACTGCGGTTTTCAGCTTGCTGAATACTTTCATAAGACATTCTCTTCATTTTGACAAATGTTAGCCACCTATAGACAACCCCATTTTTATGCTTGTTTGTGTCTTACAAAAACAACAGACACCGCAGCAGTAAATTTAATGTATACTATAAGAATTAGCATTTAAAACACAGTACAAAAGAGAATATAAATAATAAAGTATACTGTGTGTTTGTGTGCATCATCAGCAACCAAAGGACTGCCTGAGGCTGGATGAGGCCATGTTAGTAAAACAGTTGCTGCCTGAAATCTGTCACTTCCTGCACTCGTACCGTGAAGGCCAGCAGCACGCCGCTCAGCTGCGCAGCTCCGCCTCTGCCGTGCTCTTCTCTCTCAGCTGCAACAACTTCAATGCTGTCTTCAGTCGTATCTCCACCAGGTACCTCTCTATCTAACACACTGGGGGTTCCACAGGGCTTTGTTCTAGGACCTCTTTCAATGTGCGAATCGGCCTCAAAAATACCCCCATAATAACTAATAAAACTTGCTTATTGTAAACATCGTAAGCCTATTATAAGTCCTATATAAGTCTTTGTGATTTGTATGAATGCTGGACTGGGTTTTGCATAGTTAACTTGCATAGTTAAAGTCTTCACAAATTATTAACATTAATGTACCAATGTCGTCGCATAGGTTGCAGGAGCTCACAGTTTGTACAGAGGACACAGTGGACGTCCATGACATTGAGCTTATTCAGTACATCAACGTAGACTGCTCCAAGTTAAAGAGACTGCTACAAGGTAAAGCATGCTATGTTTTATAGATTTTGTATTCTGAAATTGATTAATGGTTTATGGGTAATTTCGGGCTCCACAGTTATAATCAGAATCACAGTATGGCACAGTGCAAGTATTAAACCACAAAGGCAGTGAATTAAATAAATATATAGTCTTGAATTGCTTGATAACTTCCTGTATATTCCCTTTAGAAACAGTACTTAAATTCAAATCTTTGAAAAAGCCGGCCCAGCTTGCAGTAATCAGCAGTTTGGAAAAGGTATGTGCTTTGTAAACAGTACAATAGTGTATGTAATGTATTTTTTACTTTCTTTAATAATTCTGATCATATGGAAGGTAATAATAGTAAATATATCTGATATATTTGTGTCAGGCCTTCTGGAACTGGGTTGAACACTATCCTGATGAGTTCACTATGCTCTATCAGAGACCTCAGGCTGACATGGCCGGTGAGTGGCACAGTAAATCCATATCCATATTGACTTCTTTGCTATATTGTTTTAAGAAGTTTTGACAGAGGTTTAACTGTGCGTTTCTGTGTATGCAGACTGTGCAGAAAGACTGTTCGACCTGGTGGACAGTTTTGCAGAGAGCGCAAAGAGAAAGGCTGCTGTGTGGCCGTTACAGATCATCCTCCTCATCCTCTGTCCAGAGATCACTCAGAGCATCACCAAAGAAGTAGGAGGGGAGGAGAAAGCTAACAAGGTCAGAGTTCACACAGTGAATTACACTGACTACTATTCCTGCTTAGTGTTTTATCATTTAAAGGTGCCCTCGAATGAAAAATTGAATTTACCTTGGCATAGTCAAATAACAAGAGTTCAGTACATGGAAATGACATACAGTGAGTCTCAAACTCCATTGTTTCCTCCTTCTTATATAAATCTCATTTGTTTAAAAGACCTCCGAAGAACAGGCGAATCTCAACATAACACCGACTGTTACATAACAGTCGGGATGTACGCCCCAATATTTGCATATGCCAGCCTTTGTTCCCAACATTATGAAAGGCATTAGACAAGGGCAGCCAGTAACATCTGGATCTGTGCACAGCTGAATCATCAGACTAGGTAAGCAAGCAAGAACAATAGTGAAAAATGGCAGATGGAGCAATAATAACTGACATGATCCATGATATCAAGATATTTTTAGTGATATTTGTAAATTGTCTTTCTAAATGTTTCGTTAGCATGTTGCTAATGTACTGTTAAATGTGGTTAAAGTTACCATCGTTTCTTACTGTATTCACGGAGACAAGAGAGCCGTCACTATTTTCATTATTAAACACTTGCAGTCTGTATAATTCATAAACACAACTTCATTATTTATAAATCTCTCCAGCAGTGTAGCATTAGCCGTTAGCCACGGAGCACAGCCTCAAACTCATTCAGAATCAAATGTAAACAATATAACGGTATACAATACTCACATAATCCGACGCATGCATGCCGCATGCATGACGAACACTTTGTAAAGATCCATTTTGAGGGTTATATTAGCTGTGTAAACTTTATGCACTGTTCAAGGCAAGCGCGAGCTCCGTGGGCGTGGAGCACGAGAATTAAAGGGCCAGTAGCCCTGAATCGACTCATTTATAATGATGCCCCAAAATAGGCAGTTAAAAAAATGAATTAAAAAAAATCTATGGGGTATTTTGAGCTGAAACTTCACAGACACATTCAGGGGACACCTTAGACTTATATTACATCTTTTTAAAAAAAGTTCTAGGGCACCTTTAAGTCTTCTCCTTTTGTTCCCAAAGTCTTTTATCTAGCAGTTGAGCAATGCAACCAATGACAGACATATATTTTGTGTACAGAAATGCTTTGTAGAAAAATCTACGTGTTTTGTTGTCTTCAACAGAAGTCATTTGTTGAAAGTCTACGGAAGGCTCTGGGACAACACAGCGGCAGCAGACAGTTGACTGAGAGTGCGGCCGTTGCATGTGTCAAACTTTGCAAAGCCTGCACCTACATCAACTGGGAGGACAACTCCGTAATCTTTCTCCTAGTTCAGTCCATTGTCATGGACCTTAAGGTAAGTAGGACTATTTTCACAGAGCTGAAGGAAATGAGAATGTTCATTTCTGTATTGCTCGTTGTGTGTAACTTTGCTCCCTCTTTTCACTCAGGGTCTTCTTTTTAACCCCACTAAGCCATTTTCGAGGGGTGCGGGCTGCCAGAGCGCCGATGTGGATTTAATGATCGACTGCTTTGTGTCATGTTATCGTGTCAATCCTCGTAACAACCAGCATTTTAAGGTAAGCTCGGTTAGTGAATCTTAATCTGGACGTTGCAAAGTCATTATAGCAAATAGGAGACAATCACTAACCCAAGAGTTAATATTATTACTATCACAACGTACTGAGCTAGTCAACATTCATTTCAACAGTACAAACCTAAAAATGAATAATATGAGTATGTCAAATGTCTATAGCTTTGTTTCCATCCAAATTTTTTAATTTAACTTATGCACAAAATTGGAATATCGCATAAAACATTTGCCGATAAAGCAGCATTTCCGTCCCCTGTGAACACAATTGGCGCAAAATATCTAAAATAAAAATGGAAGTTGCTGCAATCGAGGAAGCCACTGTGGCTCTTTTTTTCTACATCATAAATGACTTGCGCCTCAGAGCGTGCAGGCGAAATGCAATCGCTGTCATGTTATCTTGCATTCGGATGCCACATCATGACAGGTGTTTGACTGTGCAGTCGTGTGAGGCCGTTCTGGAAAGTCATTATACCAAATTATTCTGATGACAGACTTTGGCTCAGGAATTTCAGAATGACCAAACCAACATTCGAGATGTTGTGCAATGAAATTGTTCTGCTGGTTTGTCCGGTTGTTCAATCACATCCTCAACTTGTGCGACTTTGCCTCAACTTTTTGATGTGCTTTGATGTATTTATTTGGTTTCCATTGTCTTCTTATCGGATAAAAAAATGTATCCACCTCAATTGAGCGCAAATGTTTTTTATGCACATTTTTAGAATTTATGCGCATCTTGGTGTTTCCATCCAGCATTTTTTTTTATACAATATCCCAAAATGCACATAAAAATTGGTGGATGGAAACAGCTATTGACTCAAGGTGCAGGATTTTCTGACTGGTTAGATGGAAAATCATTGCCACATTTAAATGTTGTTGTTTTTTTTTTCACTAGGTATGTCTGGCCTCGACTTCTCCTCCTACCTTCCATTTCGTCCTGGTCAACTCCCTGCACAAAATTATCACTAATGTAAGTATGATCTCTTACGGCCGTTCACATTGACAGTGATTTGCGGTGCTCTGAATTCATTCATTTGTAATGAGAGTTGACAATTTCCAATGCATCAAAAGTCATTTTTAATATTATGCAAATTAGGGCTGCACGATATATCGCATGAGATTGTCACGCGCATTTCGTCAGTAAAGCCGGTTCCCTGATTACCGCTAAATCGCCATCACCTGCTTTCAAATGGAGCGGCATTTAATAGACAGAGCCGTAGATCACTGAAAAGCCGCGCAATATCGCGTTCATTATCGAAGGCGATTCATCTGCGATATGAACGCGATATTGCGTGGCTTGTCAGTGATCTACGGTTCTGTCTATTAAATGGCGCTCCATTTGAAAGCAGGTGATGGCGATTTAGCGGTAATCAGGGAACCGGCTTTACTGACGAAATGCACGTGACAATCTCATGCGATATATCGTGCAGCCCTAATGCAAATTAGTATATATTATAATATTTAAAGCTGCAGTCCATAACTTTTTTTTGGTTAAAAATGATCCAAAATCAATTTTTGAGCAAGTACATAACCAGCTAGTGTTCAGAATCTCCTTACCGTAGCCCGATTCACAACGGTAAGCTTGTATTGTTTTATAATTCAGGTGCTACTGGTGGGTTTCCGCAGGAAATTCGAGCATGCCACCATTTGTCTTTGCGTCATTACATCACATCTGTTTACATAAAAAAAGGAGTCCCAGCTAGTAGACTATATGGCACGTAAAGCTGCTGCAGGTGGTGGATCATTCATAGCCTTTTCTCAAAGCAGCTGCAATTAATTGAACTTATTTTGATGGCAGATTGTATGGTATGACAAATTAACGTTAGAGATTGGACTGTACAGAAATCTACAGGTAACACTAATACACACTAAGTACACACAATCATGCAATGCTGATGTTTTTAACATTTAACAATTTGAGAACAAAGTATAACAATAATAATAATTTGTACGGTTCGATGTGATATGAGCTAAGCGATCGTTCGATTTTTTTCTCAGTTGGTCAGAACAAAAGTGTCAGATTATTACTTGTTCAGATGACATTCTTATTTTGGTCATACTTCCAAGACAACAATCTGTGATTCTGAAATACAGTATCCACACAGGTGTGGTGACTGACAGAAAACATTAGATTCATCCATGCTGATGAGCCGTGCCAATGCACAACCCACGGAAAGATGATAATTCCAAAAATAACTGCAATTGCAGGTTTCAAAGAGAAAAACTTGGAATACGTTAAATGTTGCACTTTATTTTACAGTACTTGTAGTTACACTGTACTTACCTAAGAAAGTACTTGTTAATATAAGGTAAGTACATGGGTTAAGGTTAAGTTTAGGGGTAGGTTCAGGGTTAGTACCTTGTTATTACCCAGTTATTTTAATTACTATAAGTATATATTATGTACATGGGGATCAGGACTGTAAAATAAAGTGCTGCTGTTAATTGCTCATTAATATATAATGTTCATGTTTCTGCTAGTCTCACCTGGACTGGTGGCCGAAGATTGACGCCATCTACTGCTACTCAGGAGAACTGCGCACCATGTTTGCAGACACACTGGGCCGAGTGATTCAGAGTCTCAGTGCCCATCCACCTCTGAGGATGACATCAGTAAGACAGTTCTATACACTGAGACGCATTATCATCCATACAGTTCATTATGTATAGAAGAGCACATGTCTTTTTCTTGCAGAGTCTGACATTCAAAGAGAAAATGACAACTAGTTTAAAGTTCAAAGAGAAGTCCACAGACCTTGACTCGCGTTCTCTGCTGCTGGCGCTGGTCAAACTCATCCATGCTGACCCCAAACTAATGCTGCATGTGAGTATAGGGTAGTAATGATGCTGTTAATATTGTTATAGCCGGTCACCTTTTTGTATTAAAAGTAATTGGCTTAATTGCAGTTATCGCTGCATGATACGCTAGGATTGGTGAAAGTATTTTAATGTCAGAACAGCTAAACACGTCACCCTTGCTCCTTTAATTCTCATAAGAAGCTCTAATCCAAGAGCGTTTGTGTTTTCTAGCGTAAATGTTTTCTGGTTGGTTTAAATACTGGATTATCCAGATTAGGTTTTGCATGTAGATTTATTATTCTTTATTTTTTTTATTATTATTAAGAGAACTTGTTGTTTTTCACACTCCTCCTTAACATGATTTGATGTGAATTGTGATTTTTGTCTAGTCTACATGCAAACTAAGCAGCAGAGTTGTAGTTTAAGGATAATTCTAATCAAATTTGACTCCACTAATTTGCATTTTCACACCATCAGAATCCAGGGAAACCTGGACAAGAGATCCAGAACAGCACAGCTGAGCTCATCAAAGGTCTGGTCCAGCTGGTTCCTCTCACCCACAGTGCTGAGCATTCCCAGGAAGCCATGGAGGTAAGACTGTTGGTTTTCTTTGTACCTCTTAAGCCCTATTCGGACGGGACTAGTTTTCCAAATGACGATTTAGTTACTTTTTTTTTTTTTTTTTTTTTTTTTTTTTTTTTTTAAATCACTCGACATCAGTGATTTCATCTACCAATTCGGATGGGACTAACATCTCTGTCTATTACAGAGGTGGGAGTGTGTGTTTTCTAGACGTGGGCATTACAGAGGGTCATGTGCTATGCTTGCTTGCGTCATGTATGATGTATATGTCTTTTAATTTATTATTTGTTAATATAATTGTAAATTTGATTATAAACACCCTATTTAAGTAAACTTTGTGAGTTTATAGAAGTGGCTTCTTATAATAAACTTGCATAAGTGCGCAGCGAAATCTAGACAAGCATCTTAGATTTACCCGACACTGATATTAAAATGGGCAGTCTTTGCATTTTTAAGAAAATGTTTTAATCATTTTTTATTTTTTCGTCAGATACCATCCATATTGAAATGAAATGAAAAGCACACTGAAGATTGGTGTGCAAACAGCTTGGATAGGTCAAAAAACACACAAGGAGAAGCGTTAGGATAATAAAACATCAGCAATCACAGAAATTCACATTTGGACAGGATTAGTATTACCTGAGGTAATTTTTCCGGAACTTTTTACAGAAGGTAAAAGTCACTGTAATCTTTACTGACATTGACCATAATGATTACTTAGATGGCACATTCAGACAGGACTAAAATCACTGAGAAGCTCTGGTATTAATTACTTTACACCACCTCTCTATGTAAAACTAATCCCGTCTGAATAGGGCTTTATTTGTACCTATTTCCATTTTTCATGTACAGTATCTCTCACTGCTATGCAATTGTTAATTGCTTTTGTTAATTGAAATATAGCTGAAATTAAATAAAATATAAATATTAGAATAAAATGTAAAAAAAAAATGAAATGAGAAATGTTGCTGGAACTGAAATAAAATAAGTTTAAATACTACAATTACTAACAACGAAATAAAAATAAATTAAAGTCTAACTTTGCTGACATTCTTACCCACTGTATTGTTGCAGTGCCAGTAGTATATGTAAATGAACAAAGAATTACTCATTCTCTGTTACCTGGACTGAGAAATTTATATTTATTTGTCAGCAAAACTTTGCCTATTTAAAGTAACAGTAATGTTAATAAAACTTTAATACATCAGCTCATCCATGAACACAATTTCTGAGTCCTGTCGGATTGCTTTCCATCAGCTGTGGAGGTGAAGATGACACCTCCCATGATTCCACGCTTGTTCACAGCATCATCAAGCTATGCCTTAAGCCGAGTTCAGACTGCACGATTTTAGCCCCGATTTTGGCTCGCCGACAGGTTTTGAGAAATCGCCGACAAATGCCCGAAATCACAAGCAAATCGGAGCTCGTTCACACGAGTGACAATCACGCAGTGTGAATGAGCAAAGACGCGATCTGAGAGAAACGCCGACGAGTCGCCGACGCCCATGAGATATTTGGCATGCTAAATATCTGGACCTGTCGGCGATTCAAAATCCTGCTGTGTGAAAAGTGTTCTGACTGAAAACTACATCAGCAATGACCGACAGCCAATGAGAGAGCAAGATACGGAGCATCGGGGAGTTCGGGGAGGAGTTATAGACCACAACATCAGCAAGCATGGCTTCGTTTCAGATAAACATTACAATTCTATCAAACAGAAACAAACCACAAACCTTTGCTTGACCATCCGCAACAGCAGCACATTGAAAAGTTATGTATTTACCTCCAACTCTCGTTGCAGAACACACAATCCACAGTCTCCCCAACCATTTCCTCCTCCATATTCTTTTTTTTCTTTTTCTTGTTTTCGCTGCAAATCAGCGCACCGGCAATATTGCAAGCTTCTTGCCGGCTACCGTTTTTAATAATAATAATAATTCCGGTCTTGCGTGATATCGCGTTGTTTCCTTGTCGCATCTCGCGTGTGTTTGGTTGTGAAACGCAGTTTGCGTGCCAGACAGAGTTGTCGGCGATTCTTCCTATTGTAAAGTCATGCAGTGTGAAACCTTCTGTCGCCAATCCATCGTGCAGTTTGAACACAGCAGCGACTGAATGCTGGCCAAGATAGTCATGCAGTGTGAAAGGAACAATGACCCGACTGCTTTGAAAATCGTGCAGTCTGAACTCGGCTTTAGTGAAATTTACATACTGAGGCTTTAATAGAAATATAAAAAATAATAATAAAAATAAACTGTTGAAAATGACAAAAGAACTTAAGAAAATGACTAAAACATCAACTAAAATGAAAATGAAAAAATAAATAAAACCAATGCAAAATAATTATTTAATACTGTATTAGTATATAAATAATACTAAAATAACACTGCCACTCTGAACCCTTATAATTGAGCATTTTTTTTTATTAACACAATTGATTTGCTTGATCTCTTATTCTCCCCCAGGCACTGCTGGTCTTACATCAACCAGAAACCATTGAGCTGTGGAACCCTGACGCACCCATTGAGACCTTCTGGGACATCAGGTGGGCCTGTTGTTAAGGTTGGTTAAAGTTGGAGAGTGGAAAGGTTATCTTACTATATTCTCCTTATTCTCCTCTCAGCTCTCAGGTCTTATTTCTGATCTGTAAGAAGCTTATTGGACACCAGATGATCAACAGTACAGAGATATTAAAGTGGCTCAGGGAGATTCTCATATGCAGAAACAAGTTTCTCCTAAAGAACAAGGTAAACAATGAACCATAACTGATATCAGGTTCTTTATTTTTAACCCGTGGTTCTGTGCTCTTTAGTTCAGAATTACTAGTTAAGTCTATATGTATAAAATGTGATGTTTGAACAATATTTCAATAAGTCAGCTAAAATAAGCTCATTCGGTTTTATTTGCTCTGTTGGTCTGCAGGAGTGTGCCACACAGGGCAGTCTCATCCCCATCAGCAAACAGGCCCAGACCAAGCTGGAGGTGTGTCTCTACACCTTTCTGTGGAGCCCTGACGCAGAGGCTGTGCTGGTGGCCATGTCCTGTTTCCGGCATCTCTGTGAGGAGGCGGACATCCGTTGCAGTGTGGATGAGCTGCCTGTGCATGCGGTTCTGCCCAACTACAATACCTTTATAGAGCTTGCCTCTGTCAGCAATATGATGGCTACAGGTTAGTGGTTAACCGTCTCTGTGACACAGAATCAGACTGCCAGCTTTAAACTTGTGGGACACTGTAATTTTTCCACCCAAATTCAGCTAATGTTGAGTACCACTGAAGTGAACATGGGCTGTGCTAAGGTTTTGTTAAAAAAAAAAAAAAACCTTTTTCTTCTGAATTTCTATAAAATACTACACTGGAAGATAATTGAAAGATAAAAAGACATTATTTATTTAAATAAAAAAATAATATAGATGTATAAATAAAAAATAAATAAAAATTATATATATATATACAGTATTTAGCCACATCAATATCAAATGTTTTATTCAAAAAATGAAAGAAAAAAAAAGAAAGAAAATGATATGGCAAAATAAACATGATTTATTAATTTTATGGTGTGATTACTGATTTAGCAATATTTATTTATTTATTTTAATTTATTTTTGGCCATAAAAAAATAGTATTTGATACTAATGTATCAATATAAATACAGGGAGTGCAGAATTATTAGGCAAGTTGATTTTCTGATCATATTTTTTTCCCAAGCACATTTTACCAATTCCAATCCACATCAATCTTAATAACTACTATTAATATTGTTTTTAATCATTTATAAGTGATATATAATTGTTCATGAAGGCTGGAAATGAAAAATGCCTTATATTCAGGTGTGCAGAATTATTAGGCAAGTTTTCTTTTACAGGCAAAATGAGCCAAAAAAGAGATTTAACTCAGACTGAAAAGTCAAAAATTATTAAATACTCATGAGAAGGACGCAATACTAATGCAATACTAGAAATTGCAAAGTTAAAGCATGACCAAGGGACAGCAAAATGCTCATTGGGTCAGCGGGGTCAGACAAAAACAGGTGGAAAAGAAAAGACACGTTAACTGCAAAATAATTAAGAATTATGTGTGAAACCATCAGGAACCCTTTAGTCTCCAGCGCCACCATTTTCCAGAACTGCAACCTACCTGGAGTCTCCAGAAGTGCAAGGTCTCAGGATCTCAGAGAATCCTAAAAAATGACCCGCACTTGATAAGAATCACAAGCTGAAGTGTTATAAAATACATGAAGACTGGGTTTTTATAGGCCTTATAGACAGACAGCTTGAGAGTGACTCCTGAAGGACCAGCACCACATCCTCTTGTACCACTGTTTGAAGAATTTATCTTCCAGAATCTGGCAGTAAGTTTTGGAAGATCATTTTTAGTCCATCTCTGCAAGACAGACATTTCAGGATAAGAGATGGACTAAAAGTGAACTCAAACACCTTACTGCCAGATTCTGGATAAATTCTTCAAACAGTGGTACAAGAGGATGTGGTGCTGGTCCTTCAGGAGTCATTCTCAAGCTGTCTGTCTATAAGCCCTATTAAAACCCAGTCTTCATGTATTTTATAACACTTCAGCTTGTGATTCTTATCAAGTGCAGGTCATTTTTTAGGATTCTTTAGCTAACCTAAGTCTCTGAGATCCTAACACCTTGCACTTCTGGAGACTCCAGGTAGGTTGCAGTTCTGGAAAATGGTGGCGCTGGAGACTAAAGGGTTCCTGATGGTTTCACACTTAATTCTTCACCTTAATTCTTAATTATTTTGCAGTTAACGTGTCTTTTCTTTTCCACCTGTTTTTGTCTGACCCCGCTGACCCAATGAGCATTTTGCTGTCCCTTGGTCATGCTTTAACTTTGCAATTTCTAGTATTGCATTAGTATTGCGTCCTTCTCATGAGTATTTAATAATTTTTGACTTTTCAGTCTGAGTTAAATCTCTTTTTTGGCTCATTTTGCCTGTAAAAGAAAACTTGCCTAATAATTCTGCACACCTGAATATAAGGCATTTTTCATTTCCAGCCTTCATGAACAATTATATATCACTTATAAATGATTAAAAACAATATTAATAGTAGTTATTAAGATTGATGTGGATTGGAATTGGTAAAATGTGCTTGGGAAAAAAATATGATCAGAAAATCAACTTGCCTAATAATTCTGCACTCCCTGTATGCTAACGCTATATATGTATGTATGCATTTATTTATTTATGACCATAAATATAGCATTTGATACTAATGTGGCTATAAAAATACACATTTTTATTTTTTTATTTTATTTATTGCCACAGATATAGCATTTGATGCTGATATGGGAAAAATGAATCATTGAATGATTTGTTTTGAAGTTAAAATTGTGATTTAGTGGCATGGTTTCTTGGAACGGGATTCTTGGTCTCATTGCAAAATAAAACAGCCATTAAACTGTTCATTTGTGCGTTCAGGACGCAACACGCTTCAGAAGAGAGTGATGGCACTGTTACGAAGGATAAAGCACCCTACAGCTGGAAACATAGAGGTGAGGATATCATTGTGTCTACATATGCATGTTTCAGATGATTTTTTTTTTTTTGTTTGTTATTAATTGCTAATCATTTAGGCCCATTGCAGCTCTTTTTCAAAACCTTTCTTATCTTTAGTTGACTCAAATTTGACCTTTTTCAATGTTAGGCATGGGAAGACACACATGCAAAATGGGAGCAGGCTACTAAACAGATAATCAACCACCCGAAAAACAAAGTGGAAGATGGACAGGTAGTTAAAACAAGAAAACTAATCAGTCAGTTATACAGTTGGTTTTCCTTTCCTGCCAACTATTTTCTCTCTGTCCTCAGGAGTGGATCAACATGACAGGTTTCTTGTGTGCCCTCGGAGGAGTTTGTCTCCAGCAGCGCAGCACTCCTAGCCTAGGCACCTATAGCCCTCCCATGGGCCCCCTAACTGAACGCAAGGGCTCCATGATCTCCATGGGTTCTTGTGAGGTGAACAGCGAGACGTCTCTTAACAGGTTTCTGGAGCGTCTGCTGGCTCTGATGGTCTGTACACATGAGAAGGTGGGCATGCAGATTCGCACCAACGTCAAAGACCTCGTGGGACTTGAACTCAGTCCAGCTCTCTACCCCATGCTCTTCAACAAGCTACGCAACAGCATCGGACGTTTTTTTGACACCCAGGGTCCGGTAAGAGATTCTAGCTTTGACGTGCAAAAGTGCACTTTTTATAACATTTTTAAAACATAAAGATCAAATTAATTATAAATAAAATAAAAAATGTAATATTTAATATCAATATTAAATAAATTAGTGCAGAATTAAATATTGTTGTTATATAAGAATTAGCATTCAGGAGCAATACTGTGCATTTATTATATTATTATTTTGTATTATATTAAATATACAAGTTAAATATCTTTTTAATGCATTTTATATTTGTATATTTTATGTGTTATTTATTTATAACACAATTAATTGTATTATTATATTGTATTACAATAACTGTCATGAAAATAGCACAATGCAGAAATGCTTTAAAATTTATGCTTCATTTTTTTTAATACAGTAGACTGGCTATTCTAACAACAGATACAACAAATTAACTTGACATGCATTCAAATGCCATGTATAGTTTTGGCCACAAGGTGGCAGGAAACCATTGTTCTCAGAACAATTCAGAATATGCAGACTTTTTAAAGGATTTGTTAACTTTTAAATGAAAATTACCCCAAGCTTTACTCACCCTCAAGCCATCCTATGTGTATATGACTTTATTCTTTCTGATGAACACAATCGGAGAAATATTAATAAATATCCTGATGCATCCGAGCTTTATAATGGCAGTGAACAGAGGTCATGAGTATGAGCTGAAGAAAGTGTCTCCATCCACATCTGTCCATCATAAACATATTCCACATGGCTCCAAGGGGGTAATAAAGGCCTTCTGAAGTGAAACAATGCATTTGTGTAAAAAAAAAAAAAAAAAAAATTTAAAAAATCCATATTTAACAAGTTATGAAGTAAAATATCTAGCTTCTGCCGGACCGCCTTCCGTTTTCAATGTACAAAGAAAGTGTAAAACTCTAGTAGTTCAAAAGCTTACGCTACGTCCTACGCCTTCCCTATTCAACTTACGGAACCACCGCAACGGCAGTTCCGTTTCTTTCGTAAGTTGAATACAGAAGGCGGTCTGACTGAAGCTAGAAATTTTACTTCATAACTTGTTAAATATGGATTTGTTTTTTTGTTTTTTGTTTTACACAAACGGATCGCATTGCTTCAGAAGGCCTTTATTTACCCACCTGGTAAATATACAACTAGGATGGCTTGAGGGTGAGTAAAACTTGGGCTAATTTTCATTTGAAAGTGAACTAATCCTTTAAATACCGTCTACTCAGAACACATGGTCTGTTTTAATCAAGAATGTTCTGACATGCATTGAGCACTGTGGAAGCTTTGTAAATTTGTTACTATTCGTTTTATCAGCACCGTGTCACATTCTGCATAAGCATCAGCCACATTCTCCATAGGCATCAGCATCTTTCCTAAACTTTGTCTCATTTTCTTCCCCAGGTTCCCATTACAGACACTAACACACTATTTGTAGAGCAGACCATCGCCATCATGAAGAACTTGCTTGACAGTCACACTGAAGGAAGCTCGGAGCACCTCGGTCAAGCCAGCATTGAGACCATGATGCTCAACCTGGTTAGGTAAGACTTTACCCTTTCATATGCTCTTATTCACACCTAAAGCTATTTTAATATTAGCTCTGGATTTGCATGGATAAAAAGAGCATCTGAAGATTTTTCTTAATGCTATCTCTATATCCATGCTGTATCCATCACCTTTTTCTGTCATTCTCAGGTATGTGCGTATTTTAGGGAATGTTGTCCATGCCATTCAGATCAAAACCAAGTTGTGTCAGCTAGTGGAGGTGATGATGGAACGCAGGGATGACCTCTCCTTCTGCCAAGAGATGAAATTCAGGTAAATTTACACTAAACAAAATCTGGGGTTGGTGAGATTTTTTTTTTTTTTTGTGGTTTTTGAACCAAGAATTTTTTTGATCACCAAAGCTGCATTATATGATCAAAAATACTATAAAAACAATAATATTGTGTACTATTATTACAATTTAAAACCTGTTAATTTATTCATTTTTGTTAAATGCGTCCTTGCTGAATAAAAGTATTAATTTTTGTGATAATTTTTGTTTTTATCCATCTCTGATTTGCTTTCTCACACTATCTCTCTGCTTGCCACATAAAAAACACATTATTGTCATCTTGATTTGTTGTGATCATTCAGTTTGTGAGTCATGAGGTTATGGATTGTCTAACTTTGCTGCTTTTCTCAGAAATAAAATGGTGGAGTACCTCACAGACTGGGTGATGGGAACCTCCAATCAAGCAGCGGACGATGACATCAAATGTCTGACCCGGTATCGCCTTCGCAGTTTCATAGCTTTTATTAAATGTTTAGTGCCTTGAAACCTGTCGTTTTGCCCATTGCATGTTCTTTTCTCATGCTTTATGTGTTTATTCAATCATGCTGTACAGAGATCTGGATCAGGCGAGTATGGAGGCAGTAGTTTCACTGTTGGCCGGTCTTCCCCTGCAGCCTGAGGAGGGTGATGGCGTTGAGCTCATGGAGGCCAAATCTCAGCTTTTCCTCAAGTAGGATCATTAATCCAACTCTTTTGTTTTGTCCTTTTATAGAGAAGCAATTATGCTTTTTTTTTTTAATATATATATTTTCAACTTTGTTTAGCGTGTAATATTGCTGTTTAAGCATGGAAAATGCCTGCAAAGCACAAAGTTCTCTATTCTCTAGTATTCTCTATATCTATAAGCGCTGTTTCTGAACTACCTGAAATGCTTCAATTCCTTGAACGTAACGTATCATAATATCCCTCATTTAAATAATTCCCATCCACGACATATGCGTGAAATAAAAGGGGCAAGGCCTGGTTGAGTTGCCTTAGTTGTGTATTGACACTTCCAAAACACGATCAAAATTGCTGACCAATCAAAGCACACTGGTCCAGCCGACCAATCAGAGCACATTGTGCTTTCCAGAAGGACTTTATAGAGACAGGAATTAAAAAAAGTGTGGAAGCTTGTTTCTGCCACTAAATAAAAACTCAATTACCTTTTTTATTTTTAATCTCGAAATTGCAAGTTTACATCTCGTAATTCTGGCTTTTTTTTTCTCATTGTTGTGTGATATAAACTCACAATTGCAATTATGACTTTTTTAAACTCAAAATTGCAAGTTTATATCTAGTAGTTCTGACTTTTTCTCAGAATTGTGAGTTATAAAGTCAGAATTGTGAGATATAAACTTGCAATTTTTTTCCCCCTCTCAGAATTGGACTTTATAACTCGAGTTTATATCTCACAATTCTGAGAAAAGTCAGCATTGCAAGATTTAAACACGAAATTGCGATAAGTCAGAATTGCGAGTTTATATCTCGCAATTGTGAGTCAATATCTTGCAATTCTGACTTTATTTCTTGCAATTGTGAGTTTATATTTCACAGTTTTGACTTTACTTCTCACAATTGTGAGTTTATATCTCTCAATTACCTTTTTTTTTTTTTTTTTTTTAGTGGCAGAAACAAGCTTCCATAGTGAAGAGAGGTGCTGCAATAATGTAAACAAATTTGAACATTCAAACATGAAAACGTATTCTAGTAGACCCCAAAAACGAAATCAAGACTTTGTAAAAGGGTGTAATATGGGCTCTTAAAGGTCTGATTTCTTTCCCCTTTAGGTACTTCACACTGTTCATGAACCTGTTGAATGACTGCAGCGAGGTTGAGGAAGACGGCCAGCAGGTGGCAGGGCGGAAACGTGGCATGTCTAGACGACTGGCATCTTTGCGGCACTGCACAGTGCTGGCCATGTCTAACTTGCTCAACGCCAATGTGGACAGCGGCCTCATGCACTCCATCGGTGAGAAGTGCTGACATTATCATTTATTTTTACTGTGCTTGGTGAGTCATTTTTATTGAGGAAAAAAGTGATTCTGATATCTCTGAACAGGTCTAGGGTACCATAAGGACCTGCAGACACGGGCGACGTTTATGGAGGTGCTCACTAAGATCCTTCAGCAAGGGACGGAGTTTGACACACTCGCAGAGACCGTGCTTGCAGACCGTTTTGAGAGACTCGTCGAGCTGGTCACCATGATGGGAGATCAGGGCGAGCTGCCTATAGCCATGGCACTGGCCAATGTGGTCCCTTGCTCTCAATGGGTGAGAGATATAACTTATACAGTTTAGACAATAAGATCATTAAAAAACATGCATGAAAAGTAAAGCAATGCATTTCTGTAAACTCATGTTGAGTTAGAAATATCCTTTTTCCTTACTCAGAAGCTAGGTTCAGCACTGTTTGACTTTCTTCTGTGAACCATAAAATAAGATATTTTGAGAAATGTTTCAATGTTTTTTCTGGTCAATACACTGGAATTTAATGGGGTTCATTGTTGTTTGGTCCCCAGCCATCTTCAAAATATCTTCTTTTGTGTTCTGTAGAAGGGAAAAAAAGTCCCTTTTAACACTGTTTTGCTCACTAAGAGTAATACATTGGGTGTATTGATGGTCATTGGAGAGCTGTTGTGCTCAATGTTCTGATGGTTTTCAGGATGAGCTGGCCAGGGTGTTGGTGACATTGTTCGACTCTCGCCATCTGCTGTATCAGCTGCTATGGAACATGTTCTCAAAAGAGGTGGAGCTGGCCGACTCTATGCAGACCCTCTTCAGAGGAAACAGCCTAGCCAGCAAGATTATGACCTTTTGTTTTAAGGTAACGTGAAACGGTGATGGTCAGAAAACATTTTCAGTCTTCAATGTCTTTGCACGAGTTATTCCCAGAAATAAATATTCCAAGAGAGACCCAAATGTTCAAATGTTTGGTTTTGGAAAGGTCGTTTTTGTTTTTGAAAGTCTGCATTTGTTTGATCAAAAATACAGTAAAATCAGTAATATTGTGAAATATTAATTTCAATTTTGCTATCATAAATGTAATTTATTCGTGTGAGGATAGAGGAATTTTCAGCATCAATACTCCAGTCTTCAGTGTCACACGATCCTTCAGAAATCATTATAATATGCTGATTTGCTGCTCAAGAAACATTACTTAATATTATCATTGCTGAAAACAGTTGTGCTGCTTAATATTTTTGTGGAAACCGTGCTATATTTCTTTCAGGATAAAAAAGAACGGCATTTGTTTTTTTGTTTTTTTAAATATAAATCTTTTGTAACATTATAAATATCACTTTTAATCAATTTAATGCATCCTTGCAGAATAAAAGTATTAATTTCTTTTTAAAAAAAATCTTATTTTAAGTGCGTAGTGTATACGCACTTAAAATCTGGCACACTGTTTGCAGGTGTATGGAGCTGCGTATCTGCAGAAGCTTCTGGAACCGCTGTTGAAAGGAATCATCACGACTCCAGAGTGGCAGCAAATCAGTTTTGAAGTGGACCCCACCAGGCATGTTTACATAGTTAAACTCATATTGTTGACACTGTTTAGTTGGGTCAAGCTTTCTCTTTATTTTTAAAGAAAAGGGGTTTTTATCGTTGTCATTCTTCCAAAATGTTTAACTTTTCTGTCTCCTCTTTAGGCTCGAACCAGCGGAGAACCTGGAGGAGAACCAGAAGAACCTGCTGCAGATCACAGATCGATTCTTCCTGGCCATCATCAACTCTTCAAGCGAGTTTCCTCCACAGCTGCGTAGTGTGTGCCACTGTCTGTATCAGGTATGCTCACTGCTTAATGCCAATCTGCTTTTTTTTTTTTTTTTAACCACTGTTACTGCATCCTCTGAATGACTGCATTGAGGCTGTCTTTCATGCTTGGGCATCCACTGATCAGTCTTCCAGTCACTTCTAACAAGAGAAACTGCTCTTATCCTCTCTTGCACCACTGCTCACCTCTGCCTGTCTGTGAACGAATATATCAGACAGTTTTTTTTATTATTATTATTATTATTATTATCTGTTTCTCTCAGATACACTACCAATTAAAAGTTTGGGGTCGGTAGGATATTTTTTTTTTTTTTTTTTTTTTTTTTTTTTTTTTGGACATGTTTTAAAAAAAGTCTCTTATGCTCACAAAGGCTGCATTTATTTGATCAAAATACAGATAAAAACAGTAATATTCTTAGATATTATAAAATAACTTTTCTATTTGAATAGATTTTAAAAGTGTAATTTATTCCTGTAATGGCAAAGCTAAACCCTCAGTCTTCAGTGTCTGACAAGTCTGACTCATGACCGGGATCTTTTATCGTTGGGACCGCTCCATCTTTCAGTTTCAAATCATCAGCAAACCCCGGGTCGATCTGGGTCTAGTCACCGAAATGCCGGGAACAAACAAACACACTTGCACAACTCCATTTCTGCCCTGGAAAAACAAACTGCATCCACTGTTCCCTTAAAGGTGCTACAGAGGATCTTTTCGTCAACTGAGAAACCAAAGACTGTTACTGAGTTTTTGAAATGAGCGCATGCGTAAGAACAACCCCCCTCCTTCACAGCTCATTTCGAGGGAACGCCTCCTAAAACTCGTGCACGAGTATTGTAACACGAGTGTTTGTTTACCACCGGCATTCGCTGTGTCGTGTTAGTGGATTCATTATGTCGGACTCACCGCAGGTAACTCATAATCTGCACTTTCCTGTCTCCTGACAAAAACATTGCATGCGGCGCCTGTGGAGTGTGGAAAGTTACTGGAGCGCGCAGCCACGCACGTCTCTCACAAGGAACGTAACGGCAGTGATTGACAAGCCAGAGGGCCGATCATCGTGTAAACGATTGGCTGATGTTTTTAAGGCTCTACCTCGTGCACAAATGATGTATATTAATATTATTACTTTCAGTGCACCTAATAAATAGTCTTTTATCAGTTAAAGACAGTTTCAAGTAATATTGCAAAAATGTATAAAACAAAACATCCTCTGTAGCACCTTTAACGCTGGGTTCTTTGGGAAGCAAGGTTATCTTTCCCTCACAACGAAAAACACACTCCTTAGGTGACATTGTTGATTTTGTGGTCTAAAAGCAAAATGACAAAGCTTTCTCGAGCAAGTCCTGTGCAGCGCTGCTGTCGACTTCCGTAACCCGAACGAAGCATGTTGATGCTCTTGCTCTCGCTCTGGTTGATGTGCACGTGCTCTTCTGGGAGAAGTGCCCATACAAGGAAATCCCACCCTTTATGACGTCATACTGTGCCGTACACGGAAAAAAACTTTCCGAAAATTATACGAACCCTGAAAGAATGTATTTGGCACTGAAATACTCCGTCATACGTCCAAATCGTTTTTTGAAACTTTGGCCATGTTTAGCATGAGAATCCAACTCTTTAAAGCAGAACTAAGTAACTTTTTTTTTACCTTCATAAAAAGTTTTCTAAGTCCTCACGATGGTTAATTGACTTGTAGTGGTGTGTTTGAGGCGAGCACTAACCCCATCTGGCACGTCTACGCCAGAATACAGCACTTGCAAGTTGAGCTGCACCGACCCGAAACAATCTCGCCTCATGTTCACGTTCACGCGAGAGTGACAAAATGTATATATTATGACTTTATAAGACAATTTCAAAAATTACCCACCTCCATCGAGTGTACTGTATTTGCAAATTACCCACCTCCTCTTTCTTGTATTGTATTTGCAAAACTACTGTGCCGGTGAGCGTTGTAGTCGTTGTAGTCCAGAGCTGCGCTTGGAGTATTTACGACAGTGTGATTCACTGAAGGAAACTGTAGGGGGAGCTTCGCAAATCTTACTGAGTTCCGCTTTAACAGTGTAAATAAGTCAGAATGCATGAATTAGCATTAGGCATCCCCTTTAATATATTTGTGGAAAACATAATACTTCTTTCATTATCATTGTTACAAAAGATTTCTATTTGAAATAAATGCTGTTCATTTGAACTTGCGACTCAGTCTTTATTGCCACTTCAATGTAATGCATCCTTGCTGAATAAGTATTAATATCTTAATTTTAAAAAAATTCTTACTGGCCTCAAACTTTTGAAAGGTTATTGTACATTACAGCATTTTCCTATAGGATTGCCATGGTTATTAAAAGTTAATTTCTGTTACTTTTATAGTAAGTCCAAAAGAGAGATGTATTTTTATTTGAATGGCAAAATTGGACTGTGACATTCAAAGTGCTAAAAATGTCACTATTAAATCATTACGACCTGTTCTTAATACTGAATTTTAAAATAAATGACATTTTAAGTTTGATATGATTCCAATTCCAGTATCTGAATTAAAGTTTAATGTATCAGAGTATGATTTCAAATGGCAAAAAAGATCTGCTGAGTCATTTGCTCTGCTCTACATGCAACAACAGACATTACGGATTCATTTTAGTAAGCAAACATATTTTGACATTGCTTGCAGAGGTATTATGAAAGTTTAAATGTCATGAGAAGGTACACATCACAGTTCTCCCAGCTGCAATAAATCGTATATACTGTATATCAAACTTCACACATGGGGTTTGGCTCTAATGGCCTCGGCATTGAAGTTAACATTTCTATATTGATATAATGTTTTAGGGCTGCAACGATAAATCGATTTAATCTCGATTTGTGGATCGATTCTGAGATTTTCCGAATGCATCGCGATTCTCTCTCGAATCGATTCTGAGCTTAGTTTTTAACAGCAGATGCCGCTCTAGGCTAGTTTTTATTCGCACGCTTAAATGCTCACGAAGAAGAGCGCTCGTGCTTTCGGCTGAGTCTGAGAAGGTACTTTTATGACGCTATATTAATGTAAACACAGCCTACTGCAAACACCCTTGTAATTTGCTTCAAACTTTATGAATGATTATTTTATAGAAGGTTCAAATGTTGTTTAAGGAATTGGAAGCAAGCAGAGTACGGCTGTTTCTAAAGTACGCAGTGCCATTTTCTGTTAAAAACTAAGCTCAGAATCGATTGGAGAGGGAATTGTGATTACATTCGGGAAAATCTAAGAATCGATCCAGAATCATTTCTCGATTTATTGTCCCAGCCCTAATGTTTACGTATTCATCACACATTTTAAGTCACTTCTACTTAAGAATACAAAAACAATTCATTTTGTTTTGTTTTTTTCCATTATGAAAATTGTTGATGTAGCTGGTAGCGTAGTTTTTTTTTACTAAAAATGAAAGTACCAAGTTTTCATTTGAAATTATCATCCGTCTTTCTCACATCTCAGATACTCTGTCAAGGGCACCATCTTGTGGCTGGTGATGCATTAAGTTGTTTTTTAAACAGAGAAAATAAAGCAATGAATGACAAAAACACCTTTTCTTTTCATCTTTCTTAATTACATGTAGTTTCTTTTCCTTTCTTGTCATTTCCTTTCACGGCTTTTCTTGTCTTGTTTGTAATCACGAGGATCGGGTTGTGATGTTTGGCTCAGTAAGTCCCCGTTAAATAAAAAATGATAATAGTTTTGTGGCATCTAGATAGCTTGGAGGACATCTCTATGCTAGTGAGCTTCTAAAAGCTTCTGTTTAGTTGATATTCACATTTAAAAACATAGTCTTTCCTTTCTGGAATAACAGACTGAAAATATTGATGACTCATTCTTGTATCTTCTGCACGGTCCACTTACATCCTCATCGGCACCTATTCTGGTCTTTAATTTTCCTCTAATATCTTCACACTCTTACTGTATTCTTACTTTGTTTGCTTGGGCCGAGAGCTCGCTCTCCCTTCTCCACTGTAGCATCTTTGCAGCTTTTGCTTTACGTTCTGCTTGGAGAGCATCAGCCGGTGTTTCTTAATCACTGAAATAAACATGAATGAAACTGTTCATAGATCAGCTGTCAGGAAGGCAGTGGTTGTGTTGTCTGCTCCTTCATTGTGTTTGTATGCACTGTGGCTGTGCTGAGTGCAGTTGTGTAGCTGCTGTGACCTCTCTGTGCTCATCTCTGCCCTGTAGGCTACTTGCCACTCCCTTCTGAATAAAGCCACTGTTAAAGAAAAAAAGGAAAACAAAAAATCCGTAAGTGTTTTAGCATTTTATTTTTTCTTTAGCTGCCATTTATTATTAGTTTGGGTTTTTATTCATTCCATAAATGCAACGTGTTGCTTTTTAAAAACTTATTTTATTTGTTTGTTTTTTTAATTTGATTTTTCATGGTTTTGAATTGTTTTTCGCCAGAACATGTTCAGAAACACCTGTGTAAACATGGTTTTCTTATGAAGACACGCCCATTTTCAACATTAGTGAGGAGAAGAACGCACAGATAAATAAATAAAATAATTGTACTGCTTTGGACCACCCTTTTTTCTTTTTTCTTTTTCCAACCGTTGTGGACTGATGGCGGACAGGTGGGATCAGTTCAGCTTTTCTATGTCTTGCGGTAAAGCAGCAGACTGTTTCTTTGTGTGGGTTTAGGGTCTATTCTAACACGAAGACAAAATATCCACAAATATGCAGACCTGGAGCCCGGTACTGACTTGGTCTACCTTCTCAGAGCGTACGCACTTGAAATACATCTAGGTTTAAATTTGAAAACATTATGAATCTGTATTTTGGTTTCTGGAAGAGTCGTCTTTCTTGGAAAACTTTTGATGAAGGTGTTGCATGCATTAAATACAATCTGATGAACATGTTGGCGCTACTCTGGCTTCTGTCATGTGCTCTATGGGTCGTCTTCGTCAATGGTTGTGCATGTTTTCACTTTTAAGAAACCATTGGTGCATATGCATGGATGAAAATGTATGTAACGGTGTAAAATGTCTAACTATTCACACCTTTTTTAATTTTTTTTTGTCTGTTTGTATTCTCATTTCCTTTCTCTTTGGCATTTGCTGGGACCTTCACCACATGACCATGATGTTATAAAGCATGGTGCATTTTATTTGTCTTTTTTTATTGCTTATTACAAAAGTACAGAAAAAACCATAAACCATAGTGCCATAAAGCTATCAAAAAACACGTTTTACATGATATTTTGAAATTGTTAGGTGTAAAATTGGTGCACATAAACAGATTAAAGGGTTAGTTCACCCAAAAATGAAATTTCTGTCATTTATTACTCACCCTCATGTCGTTCCACACCCGTAAGACCTTCGTTCATCTACAGAAGACAAATTAAGATATTTTTGATGAAATCAACATCATTGCATCTTTTAACGTCCAGATAATTAGTTAACAACATGGTTAAAATAGTCAACACGACTGCAGTGGTTCAACCTTAATGTTATCAAAACGACAAGAATACTTTTTGTGCGCCAAAACAAAAATAGCGACCTTGCTTACGTCCGAATGCTGGCTCATTATTGGGCGGTTTCTGTGTCAGCATCACATGCATGTGTCGTGCTGCTCACATGTTCAGCTTCGGCCAATACTGAACTGGTGTTCGGACATAAACAAGGAAGCCTGCACTGAGTTCACTATGTATGACAAAGGTTCAGATTGTTGAACAAAGTTGTTATTTTTGTTTTGTAATTTTTGGGTGAACTAACCCTTTAAATAATTGTCAGTTTGTTGATTTTTCTAAAAATTATGCACAAAGAATAGGTTATTTCCCATTATGATTATTAGTTTTTTTTATTATTATTTTAATGCAAATTTACACGTGATGATTCTTATCAGCTATAGCCTTAGAACATTTTATCATAAGCTGAGACCCTTCATAGCCTATTTTAAGTCTCAGTCTAATTAGACTGGCTTGAAGTCTCTTGAGACGGAAATGATTCAGTCCTCTACAAAGAATTTGTATTGTAGGTGCGGTGAAACTGCAGACACACATTGCCATGAGTATTATTTATAAGGTGTGTGCTCTCACACATTGTTCTACAAATATTTATTTAGGTTAGTAAGGGATTATTGTATATGTTGTAATGTGATTGTGGTGATGTTTATTAGTACAGCTGATGCATTTTAATGCCTCATAATCCATAAGCGGACATTAATCTGCATCTTTGCCGTCATACAAGTCTGACGTCTGATTATTAGTTTGTACTGTACAAACACTATATAGTGTTTCAAGTCTCATGACACTGTTTTCTTTTTTGTATAAAACATATTTATCAATCATTTGTCCCTTCTGTCATTCACATATATTTTTTCCTTCATAATGTCCTTTCCTGAATTGTAAACCTATTGAAAATATTAGTATTCTTTTTGGTGTTTTTAAATGAAAATTATCATGATGTATCAAAATATCAACCATAAATCAGAAAGAATTTGACTTGTGCCTGTCATTTACATATAATGCATTCTTCCAGCACTCAGTTGTCTTTCCTCTCGCTTTCCTCCATCCGTTTGTGCAGGTGGTCAGCCAGCGGTTTCCTCAAAACAGTATTGGTGCAGTAGGAAGTGCCATGTTCTTGCGATTTATTAACCCAGCTATCGTATCACCGTATGAGGCTGGCATTCTAGACAAGAAACCCCCACCTCGTATCGAGCGTGGCCTCAAACTCATGTCTAAGGTAAGTGTGAGTAAAGTTATGCCAGGTTCATACAGATCTTTCATCATGTGATGACTGGCAAGGTTAAATGTTGATTTATACCACATAACACTGGGCCTCAAGTAATAGCAAAACTTGTATTACTACATATATTCAAGCCACAATATATTTTTTTCCCCCCAGATTCTCCAGAGCATTGCTAATCATGTCCTCTTTACAAAAGAAGAGCATATGCGACCCTTTAATGATTTTGTGAAAAGCAACTTTGATGCAGCCAGAAGGTTTGTTTTTTTTCTCACATAATATGTATCATAACTACCTGTTTAGCTAGTAGCTAGTTAGAGGCATGCGTTATAAGTGTATTTTTCAGAGAGTGCTTGATTGGACTAAATTTGCGCTATAGATTTTTGATCATTTAGCCTGGAAGAGAGAAATGTTGTATTTTAAATATAGATATTGCTAAAAGTAACTTTTTCATTCTCATTTTAAAACTTGAAGATACGTACTCAAAGCCATAAAACTTGGACTTCAAAATCTTTAATTTTTGTTTTGCCAGGTTCTTCTTGGATATTGCATCTGATTCTCCACCAAGTGACTCAGTGAACCATAGTCTGTCTTTTATCAGTGACGGCAACGTGCTCGCCCTGCACCGTCTGTTATGGAACAACCAGGAAAGAATTGGCCAATACCTTTCCAGTAACAGGTAAGATAGCTTCTAAATATACAAAGAAGGTCAGTTACAAGGAACACAAGGTTGTTCCTCCTTTTTTTTTTTTTTTAGTAACTAACCCATTAGATACAGTCTTTGTCCTGTTTCCACAGTAAATGTAAAAGAGTTTTGAATATGGACAAATTTGTAATGTCAAAATACAGATACAAATGTTATAATCAAACCTTAAACCATAGGGACCACAAGGCAGTGGGTCGTAGACCATTTGACAAGATGGCCACCCTCCTGGCGTACCTGGGCCCCCCTGAACATAAGCCAGTAGCTGACACACACTGGTCCAGCCTCAACCTCACCAGCTCAAAGTTTGAGGAGTTTATGACAAGGTGACCGTTCTTGCTTTTGCCAAAAGCTAGGGTTTCTCCTCTCTTCAGTTTTTACCCAGAAATAGCAAGAGTAAAATTCTTCATAACTGAGCTTTCCACTTAACAGCATGTTTTTGCTGGTGTTATTCTGACATTTTCTGTGTATAGTATTTATTTATCTCTATATATTTGTATGCATTTATCCATATTATGATTTATTTATAAATAATTTATGGATTTAAAAAAGGCTTTAGATCAGATATATTTTACTCGTCAAAATATCAGAAATCATTTATTCTTTTGATATTTTTCAAATTTGTGGTAAAAAATATTGGTCAACTCAAGTTGTTTGCGAAATAGAAAATATTGGTCTGTGCCTTCGTACAGAAAAGATTTTTCTTGTGGGTTTCTGTTTTTATCTCTCCTCACATTTAACTTTAACAATTTGTGCTTGTTAGTCAAGAAACATCAATATTTGTAGAGTGCATTTCCCGCACGCCTGTAATTCAGTTTCACTTTTAATTTGTTTAGGCTTGGTGTTTATAATAAATGTTGTTTATAATGGATGCCACTAATTTAGGTCTTTTTTTATTCTTGTTCTCTATACCGATAAACTTGAACGTTTTTTTTGTGTGTGTGTAAGTGAGGACGAAACTACATATTTATAGTGTTTATAATGTTTGAAAACCTTAAGATTAATTTACTTGTATTTTTACATTATTTGAAATAAAATGTGACTTATACAGTGATGCAACCTGTGATTTGACCCAGTGGATCTTATATTTTAGTGTGGCTTTTTAAAAAATAAATATAGAGAAAATACGGTATATAAAAATACATGTAAACATATTCAAAAAAATTGTGATTTTAATAAATTAGCAGCCATAATTTATAATCTGAGAAAAATCTGAATCTTATATTTTGCAGGCATCAAGTCCATGAGAAGGAGGAATTTAAAGCTTTAAAGACCCTTAACATCTTTTACCAAGCTGGCACATCTAAGAATGGCAATCCTGTATTTTACTACATTGCCCGCAGGTAAGAGCTTTATTTTTGATTCATTCTCTTTTTTTGTAATACCCAGCCTGTTGCTAATTGTATTGTAACTTTTGAGTTGGGCATTAGGTTTCACTCCTCCTGTATCCTGTTTGGCATGTTTGTCCTTTTTCCTTTTTCCTTAAGATTACACAAGTAATTTTGCATATTTAAATAAGCAAACAGTCTTTAAGAAGCTTTGCATAAATACACAGAATAGCAAATTTTATTTTTGGATTTATGGATATCTCACTCTGTAGTATGTCATTATATAGATATGTTATATAGTTATATAGTTATATATCATTATATAGATATGTTATATAGTTATATATTATGACACATACATACCTCTTAATAATTACAATATCTACAACACCCATAAATACAACACCCATCCTTAACCATTCTGCATGTGTTAAGGTCATTTAAAAATGTCAACAAAAGTGTTTAATCTTTATTCTTTAATTCATTTTTAATTCTTTATACAATCATATATGCGTTTCTAGATTTTTATTGTGTGCAAGTTTTTATCAGCGCAGTACTTATCTGTGAAACATCTAGGTTTTTGATGTTTGACAAAGATATGTAGTTTGTCAACTCCTGGTGTTGATGATCAGGACTGGTGGAAGAGTTTAAGAACCGCAGTGCAGGTGACGGTGTAGATTAGAAGTCCAGGCAGTCCCATGCTCCCCATAAGTGAAAGAGATGCTGCAATAGAAGTGCTGGGTGTTGTGCCATTGGTTGTGCCTGCGTTTGTGCCATTAGTTGTGCCTGTGTTTGTGCTGTTAGTTGTGCCTGTGTTTGTGCCATTAGTTGTGCCTGTGTTTGTGCCGTTAGTTGTGCCTGTGCTTGTGCCGTTGGCTGTGCTGGTGGTTGTGCCGTTGACTGTGCCGTTGAATGTGCCGTTGGTTGTGCCTGTGTTTGTGCCGTTGACTGTGCTGGTGGATGTGCCTGTGGTTGTGCCGTTGACTGTGCTGGTGGTTGTTCCATTGACTGTGCTGGTGGTTGTGCCTGTGGTTGTGCCGTTGACTGTGCTGGTGGTTGTGCCATTGACTGTGCTGGTGGTTGTGCCTGTGTTTGTGCCGTTGGTTGTGCTGGTGGATGTGCCTGTGGTTGTGCCGTTGACTGTGCTGGTGGTTGTGCCTGTGGTTGTGCCGTTGACTGTGCTGGTGGTTGTGCCTGTGGTTGTGCCGTTGGCTGTGCTGGTGGATGTGCCTGTGTTTGTGCCGTTGACTGTGCTGGTGGTTGTGCCTGTGGTTGTTCCATTGACTGTGCTGGTGGTTGTGCCTGTGGTTGTGCCGTTGACTGTGCTGGTGGTTGTTCCATTGACTGTGCTGGTGGTTGTGCCTGTGTTTGTGCCGTTGGTTGTGCTGGTGGATGTGCCTGTGGTTGTGCCGTTGACTGTGCTGGTGGTTGTGCCTGTGGTTGTGCCGTTGACTGTGCTGGTGGTTGTGCCTGTGGTTGTGCCGTTGGCTGTGCTGGTGGATGTGCCTGTGTTTGTGCCGTTGACTGTGCTGGTGGTTGTGCCTGTGGTTGTGCCGTTGACTGTGCTGGTGGTTGTGCCGGTGTTTGTGCCGTTGACTGTGCTGGTGGTTGTGCCTGTGTTTGTGCCGTTGGCTGTGCTGGTGGTTGTGCCTGTGTTTGTGCCGTTGGTTGTGCTGGTGGATGTGCCTGTGGTTGTGCCGTTGACTGTGCTGGTGGTTGTGCCTGTGGTTGTGCCGTTGACTGTGCTGGTGGTTGTGCCTGTGGTTGTGCCGTTGGCTGTGCTGGTGGATGTGCCTGTGTTTGTGCCGTTGACTGTGCTGGTGGTTGTGCCTGTGGTTGTGCCGTTGACTGTGCTGGTGGTTGTGCCTGTGTTTGTGCCGTTGGTTGTGCTGGTGGTTGTGCCTGTGTTTGTGCCATTGGCTGTGCTGGGTTTTGTGCCGATGGTTGTGTCGTTGTTTGTGCCGTTGGTTGTGCCTTTAGTTGTTCCTGTGTTTGTGCCGTTGGTTGTGCCTGTGATTGTGTTTGCAGTGGTTGTGCCGGTGGTGGATGTGTCGGTGGTGGATGTGTCGGTGGTGGTTGTGTCGGTGGTGGTTGTGCTGGTGGTGGTTGTGCTGGTGGTGGTTGTGCTGGTGGTGGTTGTGCTGGTGGTGGTTGTACTGCTGTTTTCACCATTGGTAAGACCATAGCCAGTATGCCAGTAAGCCACGACAGCCAGTAGCAGCAGGAGTATTTGAGTTTTGGAAACCATATTCAGCTCTCTCACTATTAAAATAGGAAAAATGACAAAATAAAATTATAATTTTCCTTTTTTCAGATGCGGAAGTAAAATTTTCTCACAAAAAACGACTCCAGAAGCCTAATTAGCGTTTTTTCAAGAAAATCTATTTCGTACATTATTTTTCTATACATTGAATCACTGAAGCTCTAACCTGCAATATGCCCTTTAATACTTAAGATACAAAATTAGCCAGTAATACTAGATATGATACCATCACCTTGAGAGATATATATATATATATATATATATTTCTATAAATTAGTCATATTTACCGTTTGCCATGGATGATTGTTCTTTGTGTCTTTCAGTTCTCTAGAAGGATGTTACTGTGAATCACTCTGTGCCAGAGTGAAATGATGTCCTTTATTTGAGTGTTTAAACCAACACCCTTGAAAGAGGCGGAGTTGTGTTATTATTGGAGGATAGAAGTGAATGCAATTTTTGTTGTAAAACTCTTCCATTGACCTAGTTCTCCAAAAAATTGATGACCTATTTCACCCAAAAATTTCATGTCCTTCCAAACCTGTTTGAATTTCTTTTATAGAAAACTAAATTTTGAATAACATTGTTGTCCAAACAACATTGGACCCCATTGACTTTCAATTAATAACACTGAGACTTTTTTCAAAAATGAATGACAGAATTGTCCTTTTTGTTTCAACTTTCCCTTTAGGTGATGCAATATACAGGCACTGATGTCACACTTGAATCTGAAGATGTTGAACTTTCATAGTGTGTTTTACCCAGCAATATATACCTATTTATTCTCTAGTTTTTCAGGGAAAATCTGAGCTTTTTAAGGTCTATTTCCTCTGCCATGTGACTAAAGGCTTTACTAAAGGTTATTCTTTAATCCAGACTATTTTTTTTAAACAACTAGCTACATTTATCTCACCTATATGGTTCATCACTCATTGTATTTGTGTTTTTACAATAGGGTAATTTTGTTACACAAGGAAACACAAGGAAGCTTGATTTGAATTGAACTGAAAAAAGACAAATAAGAACAAATAAACAAATTGCAAGCAGCAGCACAAATAAATATAATAGAATACATGAATGCTCAGCAAGATTCGCCTCAGTCATGTATCTTCAAAAGTGGAATGTTACCAAAAAAAAGCCATGCACAATGCCACGTGGAATGGTGTGCACGGACAACGATGCCACAGTGCGATGACGTTATGTTTGCCTTTCGCAACCAAGCGAAATTGCAGATGCAAGTATAAATCAGCCTTCACATGTTTTCTTTCTCAACTGTGTAAGTTTAAGACATAACTGGCCACTGTGTTTACGAGGATACTCGCCAAGACCGGAATTTTGACAATTTTGTGTTTTTGACCATTTAAGCACAAAAAGCCACGAAAAAGAACTGTTTTGTTACTGCTGAGCTGTTTGTGAGGCAGCTTTATGTATGCGCACAGACAAAACCATCTCTCAGAGAGGATGCAAGTACTAAATGATTTAATATCGCTTGAATGTTTAAATTAGTGAGACTTAAAAGACATGTAAATGATAAACTTTAGTGATGATGCAACACTTGCCTGATTGTACAAGTGACTATATATATATATATATATATATATATATATATATATATATATATATATATATATATATATATATATATATACATACATACAGTGGGTACGGAAAGTATTCAGACCCCCTTAAATTTTTCACTCTTTGTTATATTGCAGCCATTTGCTAAAATCATTTAAATTCATTTTTTTCCTCATTAATGTACACACAGCACCCCATATTGACAGAATTGTTGACATTTTTGCAGATTTATTAAAAAAAGAAAAACTGAAATATTACATGGTCCTAAGTATTCAGACCCTTTGCTGTGACACTCATATATTTAACTGAGGTGCTGTCCATTTCTTCTGATCAGATGAGATGGTTCTACACCTTCATTTGAGTCCAGCTGTGTTTGATTATACTGATTGGACTTGATTAGGAAAGCCACACACCTGTCTATATAAGACCTTACAGCTCACAGTGCATGTCAGAGCAAATGAGAATCATGAGGTCAAAGGAACTGCCTGAAGAGCTCAGAGACAGAATTGTGGCAAGGCACAGATCTGGCCGAGGTTACAAAAAAATTCTGCTGCACTTAAGGTTCCTAAGAGCACAGTGGCCTCCATAATCCTTAAATGGAAGACATTTGGGACAACCAGAACCCTTCCTAGAGCTGGCCATCCGGCCAACTGAGGTATCGGGGGAGAAGAGCCTTGGTGAGAGAGGTAAAGAAGAACCCAAAGATCACTGTGGCTGAGCTCCAGAGATGCAGTCGGGAGATGGGAGAAAGTTGTAGAAAGTCAACCATCACTGCAGCCCTCCACCAGTCGGGGCTTTATGGCAGAGTGGCCCGACGGAAGCCTCTCCTCAGTGCAAGACACATGAAAGCCTGCATGGAGTTTGCTAAAAAACACCCGACTCCAAGATGGTGAGAATTAAGATTCTCTGGTCTGATGAGACCAAGATAGAACTTTTTGGCCTTAATTCTAAGTGGTATGTGTGGAGAAAACCAGGCACTGCTCATCACCTGTCCAATACAGTCCCAACAGTGAAGCATGGTGATGGCAGCATCATGCTGTGGGGGTGTTTTTCAGCTGCAAGGACAGGACGACTGGTTGCAATCGAGGGAAAGATGAATGCGGCCAAGTACAGGGATATCCTGGACGAAAACCTTCTCCAGAGTGCTCAGGA
This sequence comes from Megalobrama amblycephala, assembly GCF_018812025.1. NCBI lineage: Eukaryota > Metazoa > Chordata > Actinopteri > Cypriniformes > Xenocyprididae > Megalobrama > Megalobrama amblycephala. The sequence goes on along the minus strand of NC_063059.1, from coordinate 14,340,150 downwards.
CCTCAGACTGGGCCGAAGGTTTATCTTCCAACAAGACAATGACCCTAAGCACACAGCTAAAATAACGAAGGAGTGGCTTCACAACAACTCCGTGACTGTTCTTGAATGGCCCAGCCAGAGCCCTGACTGAAACCCAATTGAGCATCTCTGGAGAGACCTAAAAATGGCTGTCCACCAACGTTTACCATCCAACCTGACAGAACTGGAGAGGATCTGCAAGGAGGAATGGCAGAGGATCCCCAAATCCAGGTGTGAAAAACTTGTTGCATCTTTCCCAAAAAGACTCATGGCTGTATTAGATCAAAAGGGTGCTTCTACTAAATACTGAGCAAAGGGTCTGAATACTTAGGACCATGTGATATTTCAGTTTTTCTTTTTTAATAAATCTGCAAAAATCTCAACAATTCTGTGTTTTTCTGTCAATATGGGGTGCTGTGTGTACATTAATGAGGAAAAAAAATGAACTTAAATGATTTTAGCAAATGGCTGCAATATAACAAAGAGTGAAAAATTTAAGGGGGTCTGAATACTTTCCGTACCCACTGTGTGTGTATATATGTATATGTATATATGTATATATATATATATATATATATATATATATATATATATATATATATATATATATATATATATATATATAATGTGATGCGATCTGGGAAAACCCGTCGGATGTCGTGATGGAACGTTTTCAGTCAAAAAAAATGTGGGTTGAATGTAATTTTTTTGTCAATTGGGTTCTCATTAAATTATCATTCTATAACATCTTGTCTATCATCTGAAAATATCTTGGCAAAATTCACCTGTTAAGAGCAGAACGTTACGGTTTAAGAAACGCCCATAGCTTTCCCTCTCTTAACCCTACAAAAACAGTTCACCTATTAAAATAAACCACATAACATGTAGAATGAAGGTGTATTAATACAAATTTCCCACCAGTCCTGTATAAACTACGGCAAAGATTTTTTTTCCGACATTAACGTGAGAAGGCAGAGCACAAGAGAACAACTGAGCTATAATGGAACACACATGTTCTAATTATGTGTTTATTAGAGGTTGAATTCAAATCAAATACTGAAAATGAAAATATGGAAATATATGGTTCCGATCACTCAAATAAATGGAGGCTCCCATAAATGGTCAGTAATGGAGCTTGGGTGTCATCTAGTGAAAAAGTTTGGTACTGCGCCCAAACAAAATCTTACTGAAAGCTCATTTTTTAAATATTTCAACCTAAAATTTGGAATGTTGACATTTTTGGCTTTGATTTTCTTGCAGTTCAAGAGTAAAACATGTTTGTAATATATTATTATAAAATATAAACAATTATATTTTTACATTTTCATAAACTTAAACTTCTATAACTTTTTTTATTTCATTTTCCTAATTTATTTCACTTCTACAATAATCTGACAAGTGTCATCTTTAAAACAAGACCAACCTTAGGTCTATATTCCAAAGCATTCTTGAATTACAACCATTTATGTTTGGATAGTGTATTTTCATGTCTATGCAAAAAAAGGGGGTGACAGTTATTAGGGCCTGAGCACCAAAGTGTGAGGATTTCTCCATGGATTTCCTCCATTTATTATTTAAACCTGTTTTTCTCAATTCCGTTCCTGAAAATCAGATTTGGAAAGGGCTCGAATCCAGCTTTCGTATGGTATTGAAATCTGTGATAGATAAAATTTCACCATGTGATGGGGTTTAGCAGATCACATGGGTTTTCACAGATCATATATATATATAAAATGTATATATATAATTATATATAAAATGTATATATATGCACATAAGTTTTTCAGTCTGGTTCTCATGAGAGCACCTGGAGATTCAGTTTGGTGCTCACACTACACGTGTGACCCATTAATATAACTATAAAAATAAAAATATTAATTGAAGCATAATTGCACTTTTAGTTTTTTAATAAAATAATAAACAAAATAACAAAGTGTGAAAAAAACAGTATTAAATAAAAAGTTAATTTTATAAAAAAAAAAAAAAAAAAAAAAAAAATATATATATATATATATATATATATATATATATATATATATATATATATATATATATATATATATATATATATATATATATATATTATTTTTTTTTTTTTTTTTTTTTTGCTTTTTTTATATACATTTTTTTTAAACATTTTTAAACCTAAAATCATCAAGCTTTTATTTTGGCGGGTTGCCAGGAAGTATGCACTACCAGTTTTAGCACTGCTGAGTGAAGCACGTCAATTTTGCGGTTTGCTCTGAAACCAGCAGATTTATATTATGCATTCAGTTCAAATGAAAATCATATACAGTATTACAATTAGCCGATTTAAAACGGTGATTGTGCATTAACAGCTGTCAACCATGTCGGTGCAAAAATGAGTGGTCTGAACCTACTCGCCCAGCGCATTTTTTATTTTGCACATATGCACCTGTGCACCACTTATGTTCACCCCTGTATATAAGTTCCATTAAGTTTAAACCTTTTTTTGACATGTACTGTCAACTGTGCATTGCATTGCTGTGTGTTTAAGCATTTGTCATTTCCAGTCCTGCTGCATGGCCTGTTGACTTTATGTAAATGCAGTAAAATGCTATGGGTTTTCCGATTTTATTTTTATTTCAACAGTTAAAGGCAGCATGTCTGTACTCATAGAACACATCAGCTTTACACTTTACACAGTGTTTTAGTTTGATACATAATATAAACAATGAAATGCACAAATCTCTGTCAATGCTTAAGCATAACACTGGAAAGAGCAATCCATTTTCCATATCAAGAAACTGCTACTTGTAGTGTACTTGTATATGCGTCTAGATGTTATGTGTGGCCATACAGTACCCAGTCACATTATGAAGAAGGTTGAAAGTTTATTGGAAGCAGGCGGAGATTGCATACGTTGAAGAATGCTTAAAAGTAGCCAGAACAATGTGAAAATGAAAACCTAAGAAGTGAGTCTCTCGTTTGCATTCTTTGTGGATTTTTTTGTTTTCTAAACTCAAGTCAGCCGGTCTAGTTCAAGAGATTATGCAGAATCACAAAGCACTTGGGATGAAAACTGTACATAAAAGGCTCAAAATGGTGGTTTCAAAGCTGCATATGTGGACTTGATGGCTTGTGCTGCGAGCTCTGCCTGGAAGGACCTTCTTGGTGCTACGTGTTCGAATTGTTGTGCTTGACTGTGTGGACAGGCTATGTGGAGTTGACGTGAGAAATCCTCCACCCATGATTAGTACTTGCACACCCGCCCCAGAGGTATTAACAGGGCTTGGATTGTGAGCTACGTTCAACTGGGCTGACTTGGACAGGGATCCAGAAGTAACTGCCTGCATTGGAGCTCGGTGGATAGGATGACGGGCGTCAGCACCCAGTGGCGGCTCTGTAAATGCCGCTGAGTTCCAGGTTCTCCTGGTAGCCATGTGTACCTCTCCACATGTGGGCCTGGTGTAGCAGGGGCAGCCCAAGACTTTCGCAGGGGTTTGTTGCATCCAAGTCAGCAAATGGTTTATATTTTCTTCATCCTCACAAGCCCATGGGTTGTCTCCAAGTGTGAGGAGCTGCAGTCCATCTAGTCGATTAAAGACACCTTCACTTAATGAGGTAAAACGATTAGCATGCAGGTAGAATCTCGACAGTCTGGGAAGGCGATCCAGTGAGCCAGGTAGGATCTGCAACAAGTAGTTGTGAGAAAGGTCTACAATCTCCAAATTGTAGGGCATGTTTGTCGGGACAGTCCAGAATTTGTTGTGACTTAGATTGAGAGCTTGGAGATTGGACAGCGTATTGTTAATTAAGACCACACGCTCCAGCAAGTTGTGTGACAAGTCTAGATTCTGAAGGTTCCAGTGGTAGGCCGTATCATTCTTTTCCAATTGACGGATGTAGTTTCCAGAGGCACGTATATCCCAAAGAGCTCTCGGCAGACCTACAGGAAGGTGGTGCAGATGGTTATAGGAGATGTCTAAAGTTCTTAAGTGGTCAAAATGATTGAGAAGCCCATCAAGATCTTGGAGCCGGTTATGAGACAAGTTGAGGAAATGAATGTTGTGTTGCAGGCTGTCAGGAAGTATACCCAATCCTCTGGCAGAGCAGTCCACCACTCTATGGCCTCTGCTACAGGTGCACATTGGTGGGCAAATGGCCAGCACACGCACCCCAAACAGGAGGAGGAGCAACAGGTTAGCCGGCATGGAGGCAGAGTTGATGTGGGCTGTCCTGTAAAAAGACAAAGAGAAACTTGTCACAAACTTTGTTCTTTGGGTTTTGCAAGGTTAATTTATTAGTATCCAAGTTAACTAGATACACCAAAGCTTTATTTTAGAAATTAGAGGAAAGGTCGAGTCCCGGGTATCCCAGTAGGATATGATTTAGCATGTTCCATGTTGCAGGGTACCTTACTGCCGTATTGTTCCGAATATAAGACAACCTTGATTATAAGATGACCTCCCCTTTTTCAAGATGCACCTTTTGGAAAAATGCTTTTTGAAGACCAAATCTTGAATTTTATAAAGAAAATGTTTTATTTGAAAATAATTTTCATATTTCGTATTTTTTTCATATTTCATTTTTGTATTGAAAGTATGGTAAATACTGGTAAAATGTACCAATGATCACATAAAAAACAACAACTTTTAAACACAGATTAGTGTTGTCAAAAGTACCGACTTTGGTACCAAGTCATTACTGAAATTTTAAAAATGTGACAATACCAGCATTTCCCTTTAGCATTTTGAGCACTGTTGAACGGATTCTTAAACACCCCTGATTGGCCATTGTATTCATGTGCTCAACATATATGTCTCGGGTCATTATGTTCACGCGCTCAACATACGCCTCTGATTGGCCATTGTGTTCACGCGCTCAACATATATGTCTGCGATTGGCTACAATGATCAACGCTTCAAAAACATAGACATAGTTGACGCTCTTCACTGAGTGCTTAGACAGATACACATGGGAGCATTTGAAAGCATAGTGAAAATCTGAAATCTGGGTGCCATCGTACGGTATAAAATCGCATACTGGGGAAGTTTGGTCCTGTCAGCGAGGCACACGAACATGACAGTCATGCGGCTCGGTAAGCTTTTCTTTGACTGTTAGCCTTTTTAAAACGTTAAACTGTTTTGCGCTTGTGATCTTCTAACATTACACTTTGACACTGTATTTCTTGGTACACTCGTTTTATGCGTATTTGCGCCACCTGTTGTTGCGGGTGTTGCCGTAAAATTTTAGACCCTGAATATAAGGTGAACCCATTTTTTTTTTTTTTTTCAGATGCATTTATAAGGAAAAAAAACAATGTCTTGCATTGGGTACAATATGGTAAATGTTCTTCTAATGTTTGTGTGAACCTTATCATCGCTTCTTCTTTACAGACCAAATCAACTTAAAATTTCAACAATGAGAACCTCAGTGCACATTATTTTTTTGTCCTTCTGTCTTCAACATTTTTTTACAGTTTTATAGCTTGGTCCTTTACAGATTTGCCGAGGTGTGTAGCAATCATTTGAACTATGTGGGAGGACATGTCCACACTTTGTCCCAACTATTGCAAGACATACCAATCACACCTTATTATAACAGCACTTTTCAACGACTCACGCCTTAATGTCTCACTTTCCTTGTATAATCACTCCAACACTCCTGATTCACACGGTATAACGCATAAACAAAGCACGAACATCATGCCACAGGGACAATTTCATTTATTGAGCATTCTGTCCATTAACAACAGGTCTCACTGTTACAGCCTACACAGAGCTGCCCAGTTCTCTCTCTAAATGGCTCTGTGCTAATAGGTTGAGGCTCTGCCAGGAGCTACCCTGCCATGCTGCAGCAGTGAGATGTTAGCATTTAGCCTTGGTAGCAGTGCCTGCATCCTGAACCCCCCCCCCCCACCCCCTCATTTGTGGGGCATTTAGGGACAACGTTGCATAGTATCTCTGCATGTGTGCACATAGTCATGTCATGCTCTGTTCTAGAAAGTTGCATGTTCTGGGTTGCCACGTCAGGATGCAGAAAACCGTGGTGATATTAAAGCCCAAATTATTTGCGTTACCTCAGAAAATCCATTAGTAAGTCCATTTGAGCAGTCTCAAGTTGATTGTTTGCCACAGACTTAATGTTACCCTTAAGAAAAAGAGAGCTAGAAATTATGGGGAAAAAAGTACTCTGATAGAAGTCCCTGTTTTTTTTGAAAAACAATCCTCTACTGCAGACTCGCTCTGACCTAGCATCACTGTGCATTTTGCTATCGATCATGTATGTTGAACTTAATTGCATGTGTTAAACACTCCTTATTCGTGTCTTTCATGTCATAAAACGCTTACCTGATTCTTTCCATTACTTTGTGTACATGTTGTTGTCCGTTCTGACCTCTCTTCCTGTTCCCCCTTTTCTAGAGCAGTAGAAGGTGATTTAGATTGCTTTGGTGTTTTGTTTTCTCAGTCTTTTATGACCGCAGGGTCCACGTTTCTTCACTGTCTCGCACTCCTGTCCGTTTTTGCTCTCGCTCCCCCTCTTCTACCCACCCTCATGGGCAGCCGTGAGTTACCTTGGTTTAGAGCCTCTCTTAGCCGTTTCCCTGCCTTTCCGTTCTTCCAGGCATGGCCATGCAGTGTATTTGCACCCTTGGAAAGCCTTCGCTGCTGCTGGCTGCCTGCTTACAGCACTTGTTTCAGGGCTAGCTGTGAGAGGAGGTAGAGAGAGAAAGGAGGGACCAAGGGAGGGAGATTGAAGAATCATCGGATGGTGGGGAGGAGGAGGTGGTGAAATGCAGCACACAGTCGACCCATACTGCTGCTGATGAGGTGGGGGGGAGGGGGGTTGCTGACTTCAGTGTTTTATATTCCGGATCTGCACACGCCACCAAATCATCTCCCTGATTTTTTTTTTTTTTTCTCTCACTCTCATGTCTTGGTCTCTGTATGTACCATGTTTAGCAATCCCATTCCTCACACAGCCCAATGCTTTGATAAATGAACCCTGCTCGACGTTGCCATACAGTGCTGAATTATTCTGTGTGACGCAGCTAAATGCAGAAGACAGGCTGATGTGGTTTAATATCCCTCTACGGCCATGTCCTCATTTAGGTGACAGCTGTTTTTATTGATGCGCTCCAGTGCTCTAGTTGAGGTGTTTTTTTTTTATTCCATTCCTAATGATTTCAGTATAGGTCTGAGTTTAAACTATATATATATATTTAGTTAGTTAGTTAGTTTTGATTGTATTGTATAAAATATTCTCTGTAACAGATGTTTACATAAGTTGTTTGGCAGCATGTATTAATGTTTTGATGTATTAATGCTTTCTTGTAACTCAAGTGTTTGAAATACAAATCTTCATGTTGGATGGATGGATGGATAGATAGATGCTCCACTTGTCTTCCATCTGTTTCCCCCTAGTGTTTTGAATGTGCATGTGCAACTTTTAAGAGCACCAATGAGGTATGAATGTAGCTGTGGAGCGAAGCAGCATAGCAAATGTGTGAACACCTGCATAGCAGCAGAGTCAGGTTTTGAGCTATTGAACATGAAAACTTGCAGCAGTAAATCATACCAGTAAGAACTTGTTCTGAAGAAATTAAAAATGTATCATAACCCTCACAAAAAATACTATGGTATGCTTTTCAAATTGGATATAATAATAATAATCTTATTATTTATTATTTAACCACTGAAGTGTGACTAAGTCCCACCGTAGGAAGAAAGTTTGCTTGAAAAGAAATCAAAAGGGAGAAAATAGTCTTGTGGTCCGTTTCCCAATTTGACTTCGCTGTGACATTTCCTCTCTCACTTCTGCTGCAGGCGGTGCACAGGTCCTGTTTTCATCGCTCTGCAGAAGACACACAGTATGCTACTTGTACTAACTTCCTACCTTGCTCAATAGGAGTACTTCAGTAGTGCCTATCCCTAGACAGAGTTTTTTAGCGTTGGAAACCGAGAACCGGTTGTGGAGTGATTTTCATGGTGTTCAGTTAAGGATTCTTGAATTGCTTCATTTGTGTCTTGGTGCAGACAGAACACCATTTTAAAGGGGTGGTTCAGTGTTTTTTTTTTCCTAGGCTTGATTGTGTTTATGGGGCGCAGTTTTACATGTCTTAATGCTTCGTTTTTAAAAAAAATGCTGTATTTTCATATATTTTACCTTTATTTTACACCGCTGTTTCCACTGTCATTTGAACGTCCGGATTGACTTCCTGATTCTATATTACTACTCCCTCTGAAATACGCAATGTGCTCAGATTGGGTAGCTGGCCCAGTGTATTGTGATTTGCTGGGGCGTCCGGAAACGCCACGCCCCTTACCATTAGTTGTTACATGTGCTTCAGCGGAAATGTAAATAATGGCGTCTATATTATCAAATTGAGCCCGAATCAGATAGCAGTAATGATGAAAAGGGTCAAGCAGAACCTCTGCAAGCACGGTTTATTTCCGTTTGTTTAAATGCTGTTACTTACGTAAATGTTACTGCTGTTTGTTAGCTTTCAATATATGGTTTTATCCTGATTAAAGCTTTACTGTAGCTGAATACATGACTGAGTAGTAGCATTTTTGTAAAGGTAGCATTTAATTGATAGCATGAACAGCTGTTTGTCTATGAACATAGAAGTTTGTTGAATAAGTATGCACTAGAATTTAGCTCACTGGCCAGTGAAGCTAAAACACGTTAGTCTTTAAGTCCTTGATGCAACCAAAAAATTGCAACAGAACTATACATTTAAAAAACATGTACAAACCATAAAACATACTTAGTTAGGGGCCCATAAACAGCAGCTTCTGCTTTTAAAGTGGGAACTGCTTCATCTTTCAGTAATAGCCTTGTGCAAATCCAGCATTAAACTTCAAATGTCTCACTGGAAGCAGTCTTCCATGCTGCATCCAGTGTAAACAGTGTTTTTTACAGTCTATGGTGTAGACAGTATCACTGATTATTACTATTATCTTTTGACGCATCGCACCGCTCGTGTCCAGTGTAGACAACTCTTCCGCTTTCATTATGCTGTGCCACATGGCCTCGCCCACTTTGTTGCGTGTTCCCGGGGGCGTTTTGCAGGGTTTATGATGTCACCAACCCGGGAAGAAGCTTGTTGTAGTCCAAACCGGTTGTTTTTGTAGGCATTAAACTGCCATAACTTTAAAAGACAATAACTCAGTTTGCATTGAACTTTTAGCGCTGTAACTTTGCATATGTTGTTTATGCTCAAGCAGCAACATTACACACTAAAGTTAAAAAAATGAAATCGCAATGAACCACCCCTTTAATATATTCTGACAGTGGACAACATCTTTCTACTGGAGTTTGTGAATCTTTAATTTTATAAATATCCAGTCAAGTGAGGCTCCGTTGTATCCCTTGTCCTAATCTTTATATTTTATTTGTGTGATTCAAGTAACTTTGTTTGCCTCTTTCAGGCAGACATAATGTTTGTACTTACTTATAATTAAAGAAATTGATTGTAACAAGCAATTGTATTCTCTGATGCTAATTAATCATATACAGTACAGTCCAAAAGTTTGGAACCACTAAGATTTTTAATGTTTTTAAAAGAAGTTTCGTCTGCTCACCAAGGCTACATTTATTTAATTAAAAATACCTAAAAAACAGTAATATTGTGAAATATTATTACAATTTAAAATAACTGTGTACTATTTAAATATATTTGACAAAGTAATTTATTCCTGTGATGCAAAGCTGAATTTTCAGCATCGTTACTCCAGTCTTCAGTGTCACATGATCCTTCAGAAATCATTCTAATATGCTGATTTGCTGCTCAAGAAACATTTATGATTATTTTCAATGTTGAAAACAGTTGTGTACTTTTTTTTTCAGGATTCCTTGATGAATAGAAAGTTCAAAAGAACAGCATTTATCTGAAATACAAAGCTTCTGTAGCATTATACACTACCGTTCAAAAGTTTGGGGTCAGTAAGAATTTTTATTTTTATTTTTTTGAAAAGAAATTAAAGAAATGAATACTTTTATTCAGCAAGGATGCATTAAATCAATCAAAAGTGGCAGTAAAGACATTTATAATGTTACAAAAGATTAGATTTCAGATAAACACTGTTCTTTTGAACTTTCTATTCATCAAATAATCCTGAAAAAAAAAAGTACACAACTGTTTTCAACATTGAAAATAATCATAAATGTTTATTGAGCAGCAAATCAGCATATTAGAATGATTTCTGAAGGATCATGTGACACTGAAGACTGGAGTAATGATGCTGAAAATTCAGCTTTGCATCACAGGAATAAATTACTTTGTGAAATATATTCAAATAGAAAACAGTTGTTTTAAATTGTAATAATATTTCACAATATTACTGTTTTTACTGTATTTTTAATTAAATAAATGTAGCCTTGGTGAGCAGACGAAACTTCTTTTAAAAACATTAAAAATCTTAGTGGTTCCAAACTTTTGGACTGTACTGTAATTAATTGGCATTAGAGGTTAGATGAACTCCAAAAATGTTACAATAAAGGTAACACTTTACAATAAGGTTCATTAGTTAACATTAGTTAACATGAACTAATAATGAACTGCACTTCTACAGCATTTATTAATATAAATTTCAACATTTACTAATACATTATTAAAATCTTGTTAACATTAGTTAATGCACTGTGAACTAACATGAACAAACAATGAACACTGTATTTTCATTAACTAACATTAACGAAGATTAGTAAATACTGTAACAAATGTTTTGCTCATGGTTAATTCATGCTAGTTAATACATTAACTAATGTTTAACTAATGAACCTTATTGTAAAGTGTTACCCAATAAAGTTTTAATAAAGTTGGGTATTTTAATATTTTAAATAATAACATTTACGCTTTTGTTTTACAGCTGAAGGAAAGAAGGAAGCATGATCGTGTTGTTGCAACACTTCTTTATTTTGAGTGAGTGGTTTGAGTGAGCTGGTGCTGCCTGTTGAGTGAGCTAATGTTCTTTTAAGAGTTTATCGTGATTTGAATCTCAAACATGCACCCAGTGGCTTTAGCAGTGCAGTAATTAATTAGAAAACTGGCCATTGTGGTTAAATTCACTCTTTAGTTTATACCCATGAAGCAGTACATGTAGGCACAAAGATTTTACATGCTGTGGTTTTTGTCCAAGCTAGCCATGCATTCTCATTACTCATTTTACCTGAGGAATAGTACAGGCTTGACCAAGACTTGAAACACCATACCATGCTGATTTTAACTTTTAATGAGACATTTTGTTATTGTATAGTAGATTGCTTTTCAAACTGCTTAAATGACTAATCTTTAGCCTTTGACTAACCTTTAGCAGATATACACATTTAAAATGTACAGGCTCTGACCATACAAGTCATGGTCAGCAATTGTGACATAACTAAAGTCTAATGAATAATAGAATAACACTATGTCTTGAAATATGTGTTTCAATACATCAGTGCAGGAAAGAAAACGGCACCTGTTGAGCAGTCTTCTTTTTAGAGTCTTGAACAAGCACAGTAGGTTGTTAATCCTTTGCAAAAAAAGAAAAAAAAGGTCTTTGCATTTTTTGACATTTAGAAAGCAGATATGAGTGTGTTGGTTATCTCGTTTGAGTGGTTTGTAGAGGCGGAAGCAGAGAAGATTGTTACGTGCGATTAGGGCGGAGGTGGAGCAGGTGGAACAATCCCCCCATCTGATGTTTGCAAAGGACCTGCTTCTTCTGAAAGGGAATCAAGATCTATAGACACTAAAGGTGGAGGTTTAACTGTAGTATCCGTGCCAGAAGATGGAAAGAGAGTGAGGTCATCAGTCTGCTTTGATACTTTGCCCTCCATTACAGGTTCTTGTGCACTTCCCGACACAGATGTTTTGGTGTCCAGAGAATCCACGGATGCTTGACCTTCCTGGATTTCATTTTCCTTCTTCTCAGTTGAGTCTTGAGCAACTGTTGGCTTCCCGTTAGGGGCTTGGCCCTCATCTGGATTTTGTCTGCTAAATGTGCTTCCTTGCAGGATGTCCCCCATTAGAACTTCCTCACTTGTGTTCCTCCCGAGCGTCAGGTGTTTGGAGAGCCGTTGGGGTAGGTATCTGGAAATAGACACCTGGTTAAAGCCTTGTCTGGTGATGGTCTCGGACTCATCCATATTTGGCAAGTTCGGTTGAACGTCGCCATCCAGAAACGGCGAGGGTCCGGCCCATTCAGGATTTTCAAGCCGCTTTTTCTGCATTTTGCGCTTCCTCAACAAGATAAATATGATCGCTATGAACATCAAGACAAAAGTGGTACCGATCACAGCCGCCACAGCAGCACCTGGGTTTGCTTGCTGGGTATCATTTGATGGAGTGTAAATTTGCTTTTTGGTGGTTTTCTCAGTGGTCATCAACTTATTCGTTGGCTTAATCATGGATGAAGTCTTAAGGTCAGGACCTTGAGTGCTTGTCCACTTGTCTGTGATGACTCCCCTCTTTGTGGTTTTCATACCATTGGTGCTTACAGTCTCCTTGAAATCTGTTGCCGTCGTTATTGCGGAAGTGTGGGCATGAGTCATTGGGTTTGGTTGGTCTGTAGTCTCCATTGTGGGCTGGATTGTATGAATGTCTCCATTTGTATTATTCTTGTTGCCCTCCAAGACTGTTTCATTTGATTGCACACCATGTTCAATGGAATCAGAAGTAGGTGTTTCCTGAGTGGCTTCGTGTGTCTCCATAGGTCCTCTGCTTGTCTTTTCTTCTGGCAAAACATCTGGCCTTGTGGCACTGAGTGGTTCAGTCCGAGACATTAAATTCTGTAGCATTCTCTATTTGCAAAAGAGATGTATGCGGTCTGCGGGAGCCTTCTGTCGGTTTTTGCAGTTCCTTTTGTGGAGTCGTTACCTCTTCCTGTATTATTTGCCCTTCAGATTGTGCTGCCGTAGTAGTCAAGTTGTTTTCGCTGTCACGTATGTTCCTGCTCTTACTCTTATTTGATGTATCGTCTTCACGTGTCCTCAGCCCGATGCCTTGCTGCGTCTGAGCACTTCTTGAAAGTGAAACCACGTTGTTTGTACCAGAATCAGTAGTGTAGTTTATCTGCCCTGTTGCATCGTCTGCTGTGTTTGTTACATCGGTATTCTTATGGCTGGTTGTTAAATGGCCGTTTAGGCTCCATGGTAGAGAGAAGAGGAAGACAAGTTTGCAAAAAGTAGTCCTCATAGTGTCCTTTGAGAACCTTGCCAAAAAGAGACATTTTTGCACATAAGACTCAACAGACCATTTTATCTCCTAAATTCTGAAATGCCACAAGCAATATGTTCAGATTAAAACTTTTATATTTATCTTTTTAATATAAAGTGAGTACTTGGTGGCTGACAATGAATTTAGTTAGAAGTCAAGACTGGAGAACTAGTTTTCTACTTAATATTTTGTAGTATCGTGTAGTTACTTTAAATGTAAAAAAAAAACAAAAAACAAATTAAAGTTTTTGTTGTGCAATGTCAATTAATATAATTATTGGCTTATGCTAGACAAAACAGCAGAATGTAATCTTACCCAGGCATCCTCTGAAGCATTAGTTAAAGACTGAAGTATATTCTGATGAATACGGAACTGTCACTTCACTTGACAGGAAATGAAGCTGTGAAATGGCTGCATTTGTTTCTGCTAATAGCAGAGTTTTTTTTTCCTGAGGAAAGAATCTGTGGTAACAGAGTGTGTGAAACCGTAGCACGTTTTTCTACTTAAACTCTCGTCTCAGGATATTAGGCTTTTTTGACGTTTGTTTTGGAGCATTGCTGATCATTTTGTAAAAGGAAGAGCTATTATCTTCACAAACCATATATATATATATATATATATATATATATATATATATATATATATATATATATATATATATATTATGAGTAAGAACGTAGAGCAAAGTCGTATAAAGGGAAATGATCTTGTGTCTTTTTTTTGTAATCTTGGAAAGTTTCTTTTACTGAACACCCACCTTTCAACCACCAATAACATGTAGCATCTTTGCAGTGAGTTTGCACTGCAAGCAACACTTCAGAAAATTTCAAACTCATATTGTAAATAAGAAACTTAACAAGAATTTTATCATTAGCGTTGAATTTTATTTTCTTTTTTATTGATGTCACAGTTCTGAGATAACACAAACTTAAGGAATGCTCATTATTATAGGATCTGGAAAGTTGAATGGCATTGCTTTGCTTATTTTAAAGCTGAAGTGCGTGACTTCTGCAGTCCCTGCTTTACAGGTAGTCATCTATAACTAAGTGAGCCATTCATAGGTTGATAGATCCAAACTGTTTGACTGACCAATGGCAGATAAATGTTTCAAAAAGTAATTATTTTTGCACTTCAGTTTGGTGACTGCAATGGCATAGAAATGACACCCTACACTTGTCCTGTTCTGTTATACACAGTTGTGTATAGGGTTACCTATTTGGGTTTTTACAGCGAATGTGCTCATCGGTATCTGAGTAGATGCTGCTGCTGCTGGTCATATTTTAAAAAAGTGTGACACAAAGCTGAGGTTAAATAACAGTTTCACAATATATAATACACCAATATTTAATTTACTTATTGTCCTTGTCATCTTCACTAAACAGATCTCCAGAGCTGATTGAAAACTGCTTTGACCTCATCTGTGAAAAGGTCAAAGATTTCTATTTACTGACCCATCAAATTCATCAAATATTACAAGAAATTTCCTTTTTAACAGGATAAGCAGATAATTGTAGTTAGTTAAACAATTCTCAAATTCTGTAAGACCACTTGTAACTGCGCTTTTGTTAGCTTAATTTTTTTATTGCAGTAGTTGAACTGTTGAAGCCATTTATTTAAAAAAGAGAAATAAAATGTCAATTTTGCCCAGCATTAAAAAAACAAAAAAACTCTTATACTCTACACCATCAGAGGCATGTTTTCCAAACTTATGGGATCTATGCATGAATCCCTAGAGGTTGAGCTCTGCATGGTTGTCGGGACATTCTCCGAGTCGGTGGCTGCGTTAGAAGTGTTGATATACTGGCTTGGCCCTGCCGCACCATCTTGGACCTCTTCTTCCTCACCATCGGTCTTTACGTCCTCCAGTAGAACGCTGGTTTCGCACGGGCCCACAATTCCTCCCTCTCTTCTCTCGGTACCCCAATAGCCTGTTCCACTCACCAGATCCGCGTTGCTACGGGATGGACGAGGGGTCCGGTGACGACGTTTCAGCCTGGAGACGGTACATGCCAACACTATGGTGGAGGTTAGAAGGATCAGGATGACGCCGCCAGCAGTGGCAGTCGCTATAAATGCTAACTGGGCGTCAATAAAGCAGCTGATCTCGGAGGCACCAGTTACAGGCAAAGTCGGCGTCGCAAATGAAACGTTGAGGTCTTCTTGCTCTTGGGTAGTGGTGGTGTACATGAGATGTTCTGTGGTCTGCATTGTCACTGTATTTTGAGATCTATGTAACAAAAAAAGTACCATTATTCAGTAGGACATGTTCTTTTGAATATTCTGTGGATTTTAACTTTTCAGTACAGTACTTTTCACAGGCACGATGCAAGGTGTACTTTTATTTAGCAAGAACACTTTAAAATAATAAGTGACAGTAAAGACATTTTATATTGTTAAAAAATCTTTTTCTAAAAAAAAAAACATATTAGGAAAAATTCAGGACAAAATAACATTTAAAAAAACATTTTAAATTGTAATAATGTTTTTACTGTGTTTTTGATCAAATAAATGCAGCCTTGGTGGGCATAAGAGACTTCTTTCAAAAACATTCAAAATACTGACCCTAATTTTTTGAATGGTAGTGTACATAATTTAAAACACATCACTGTAATTTGTATATGGATTTTAAATGTTCCAAATATTTTGTTACAATACCTTTTATTTAGGACTGTTTAGCCACTTAAACAGTATTATAAAAAGATTAACAAAGGCTAATGAGTAGCTTGTTTTCCTCCGTTCTGTTTTCCAAACTCAATTACACATTAGCTTTAGAGATAATTGGTGTAGTACTTACTAAAGTGGATATAGAAGCTTTCTTACTGACTTATCCGGAGCGCAGGAAGATGAAGAACAACGACCTGAAGTAATGAGGCTTGATATATCACAGTGCAGAACACAATCACTTCCTGTCCCACGCTTGGTGTTATTTAGGTTTTGTTCAGTTGAGATGCTCTTGACCTGTGGTTATAACAATAGAAAACATGGTTATATTTGAATTGCAGGTTTCCATTCTTGTGTAAGCTGTCTGATGTTTGTCATTTAAGGGAAATTGAACAGACAGCTCATGTTTGAAATGTTTTTAATGCTTGAAGTAAAAGTTAGTGTATTGTTTTTGGCATATAGCCTTGAAAATTAAATTATTGCTCCTCAATTATAGTTTTTTTTGTGTGCTTTTGGACATTATTTCCACTTCTCAAAGATGTGCAGCCCATTCGCTTTAGAACCAAAAAGACTAATCGGAACTGTAATTGTTATTTCTCTTAGGTTCAAAACTGGACAAATCAATGGTGACCTTTTGATCTACCACGTCCTGCTGACCCTCAAACCCTACTACGCCAAGCACTATGAGATCGTAGTAGACCTCACCCATGTGGGCCCCAGTAACCGCTTCAAGACAGACTTCTTATCCAAGTGGTTTGTGGTCTTTCCAAACTTTGCCTATGAGAATGTGGCTGCCGTGTACATCTACAACTGCAACACCTGGGTGCGAGAGTACACCAAATACCACGAGCGACTACTGACCGGTCTCAAAGGGAGCAAGAAACTGCTGTTTATCGATTCGCCTGCACGTCTAGCTGAACACATCGAACCCGAACAGCAGAAGCTGCCCGCTGCTACCTTGGCATTGGAAGAGGACCTCAAAGTGTTTCATAATGCCCTGAAACTAGCGCATAAGGACACAAAAGTTTCGATCAAGGTAAAAATTTGTAAAACTTAACCCGGATGTTATTTTGAGTTTGTTTAGGTACAAATATATGCTACATTATTCAGTTTGTGTTCCTTAAAGGGACAGTTCACCCAAAAATGAAAATTCTGTCATCATTTACTCACCCTCAAGTTGTTCTAAATTCTTTTCTTTTCATTTCTTTGTTCTGCTGAAAGGAAGATATTTGGAAGAATGCTTGTAACCAAGCAGATCTCACCCCCCATTGACTATCATAGTAGGAAAAAAATATATATACTCTGGTAGTCAATGGGTGGCGAAATCTGCTAGGTTACAAGCATTCTTCCAAATATCTTCCTTTGTGTTCAGCAGAACAAAGAAATTCATACAGTTTTGGAACAACTTGAGGGTGAGTAAATGATGACAGAATTTTCATTTTTGGGTGAACTATCACTTTAACTCTACTGCTGGACATTAAGGGATGCACCAGTATTAAATCTGAAAGTGATTTTCATGTTATGGCCGATAACTGATAGATGACCAATATTGAAGTTCTCTAGTTTTGTCTAAATAAATTACAATAAAATAAACAATAAAAATGTAAATATAAATAAATAAATTGTACAAAAATGTAGGCATCACATTATTGTAATGGACAATATATAAAAAAAAAGATATTTAATTTGGTTATCTGTTAAAGATCATGGTTTGCCTACTGTTAATTTTTTTTTTTTTTTTTTTTTTTTTTTTTAAAGATTAAGTGAGCATTAGATGACAGCAAAGGTAATCTAATTATAAAAACAGAAGAAATGAGCATGCGCAATTAAATATTCTATAATGCCTATACCGATAAGTAAAATCTGTAATATTTATTGGCTGGTAACTGATATGGTACTGATAGTCAAACCAAAAATATATAAATATATAAAAAAAAAAAAAAAATAAATATATAAAATATATATATATATATATTTTTTTTTTTTTTTTTTTTTTTACTAGTAGGTGCAGGACACTATAGTTCATTTATGTAAGTGAGGATAGCAAAATAAAGTAAACTTTGACATATTGTACCCAAAAATTCTTCATACAGTGGACTACAAGTAAAATTAATAAAAATGTGGAACCAAAAATTATTCAGACACTTTGACCTGACCATGTTTTGCTTAAGTGTTATCTGACATAATTAACATAAATATTTTCTGACACAGTTTAACTCTGAGATCTTGTCATATTTAGTACCATTTATTTAACTATAGTGAAATGTTCAAGGTGTCTGAATAAATTTTGGTTTGACTGTATATCATTGCCCATTCTACCTAGGTGGGATCAACAGCTGTACAAGTGACCTCGGCCGAACGCACGCGTGTCCTAGGACAGCCCGTTTTCCTGAACGACATATACTACGCTTCAGAGATTGAGGAGATATGCCTGGTGGACGAGAACCAGTTCACTCTGACTATTGCAAACCAGGGCACTCCTCTTACGTTCATGCACCAGGAGTGCGAAGCCATCGTTCAGTCCATCATCCACATCCGGACACGCTGGGAGCTTTCCCAGCCGGACTCAATTCCTCAACACACCAAGATCAGGCCTAAAGATGTTCCTGGCACCTTGCTCAACATCGCCCTGCTCAACCTGGGAAGCTCTGACCCCAGTCTGAGGTGAGGAACACTGAGCTTGAGTTTTCGGCCATGCTCAGGCTGTTTTCAGCCCAACAACTTGAGTTTGGCTGAACCGTCCAATGCGTCAAGCTGTTGTTGTTGTGACAATGAGACTTTTATTCGCAGGCTTCTGTCTTTGTTGTGGTGAACTGATTAGAAATGCTAATACTGCTGCTTTGTGTCTTCAGTTCAACTGGGGCCATTCTTGATCTTGCCACCCCACAGTTAGAATCATAAACCTGTTAAAAATCACAATAATTCCTACAAATATGGAAACTAACATGTTGTTACAGTAAATTAGTGCTTCTGAAAATGACTTGCTGTTAACTCCTTCAACAGGTCAGCTGCATACAATCTACTTTGCGCCTTAACCTGCACCTTCAATCTAAAGATTGAGGGCCAACTCCTGGAAACGTCTGGCTTGTGCATCCCAGCCAACAACACCCTTTTTATTGTGTCCATTTCCAAAACGCTAGCAGCTAACGAACCCCACCTCACTCTGGAGTTCCTGGAAGAGTGCATCTCTGGCTTCAGCAAGTCAAGTTAGTGTCACAAGCAAAAAAAACACACCATTCTGCATTTATATATAATATATACACTATCATTCAATTTTTTGGTTACTTTATTTTACGGTGTCCTTATTACTGTGTAATTTCACATTTTAAGTACAGAGTAAAACTATTTAACATGTACTTACTATAGGGTTATAGTTAGGATCAGGGTTTGGTTTTGTTAGTTGCATGTTATTATGCATAATTTACTGTTATTACTGTAGTAAATATATGTAACTTTTGTAACAAGGACACTAAAATAGTGTTACCAATTTTTTTAACGGATGCATTAAATTGTTCAAAAGTGGCAGTTAAGACTCTTAATTTTAAAGATTTATTTTTCAAATAGATGTTCTTTTGAACTTTCTATTCATCAAAGAATCATGAAAAAATCTATTATGTCTCCACAAAAATTAAGCGGCACAGCTGTTTTCATCATTGATAATAGTAAGAAATGATTCTTGAGCACCAAATCATCATAATAGAATGATTTCTGAAGGATCATGTGACACTGAAGACTGGAGTAATGATGTTGAAAATTCAGCTTTGCCATCACAAGAAATATATTACATTAAGTAAAAAAAAAAAAAAAAAAAAAAAAAAATATATATATATATATATATATATATATATATATATATATATATATACATATATTCACAATTTCTGTTTTACTGTGTTTTTGATCAAATGAATGTTACCTTGGAGAACATAAATGACGTCTTTCAAAAACAAATCTTACTGATCTTAAACTTTTTAACAATAGTATGGTGCAAAATCATTGTTTTTTGAGGAATTTGTTACAAAAATGTCTTTTGTTGGCCTTTAGGTATTGAGCTGAAGCATCTGTGTCTGGAGTATATGACTCCTTGGCTCCGTAATTTGGTGCGTTTTTGTAAACACAATGACGATGCCAAACGACAACGCGTCACGGCTATCCTGGACAAGCTTATCACAATGACCATCAATGAGAAGCAGATGTACCCCTCCATACAGGCAAAGATATGGGGCAGCTTGGGCCAGGTAGGCCCTTCAAACCCTCGTAAACATTGATTGAAATTGTTTTTACGAACTTATTCCATTCAAAAGCTTTCAAAAATGTTCAGCAGACATCTGCTACAGCAGACATTACAATGATACATGACTTCAAACTGTAACACCCCTGTATATTTCTACAGTAATTCAAGGAAACTCTGTTAGTCATCAGTTACAGATTGCACCATTTTACATGTGTAGATCACAGACTTGCTGGATGTGGTGTTGGATAGCTTCATAAAGACCAGTGCTACTGGAGGTTTGGGATCCATCAAGGCTGAAGTGATGGCTGACACAGCTGTAGCCCTGGCTTCAGGAAATGTCAAATTGGTGTCCAGCAAGGTAAACGCTTACTGCTCAGCTACCACATTGTATTGTAAATCCCTATCAATATATGTTTTTAATATATTGTTTAATATGATGTTGTTCCTAAGATAACCTAGTAACAGAGCTCTCAGTTAGATATTGAAATATTAAAAACTGACCTGCAATAAATTATTTAAAACATGGAAAATGCAACGGAACCAGCCATTTTTTTTTTTCCCTTCGTACTGTAGTAACAGAGTATGCAGTCATTTTGTAAGCGCAGATATTATTGCATTACAATTACTTCAATTATTTTGCTTTATATTTGTATGTAAACATGTTTTATTTATTTATTCAGTGAAATCAAGGCCCTGAAACGGCTTCAGTTATATTGTACCCATTTTTCAGTTGAAATATGTACTCCTATTTAATATGATACAATATTGAATTAGCAGTCAAACGAGTTTTATTTCTTGTTAACATGTCTGCAAAAATCTTGTTTTAGAAAAGGTTTTTTTTCTAGCCCATTAACACTCTTTTAAACAGATTTCGACTTACCGCTTAAAGTGTTTCTGGCTCTTCTGTTCCTTAATCATTCCTCTTGTGATCTTATCCAGGCTGACTAGCTCTTCTACCCAACATCTATTATCCTAAGTGTTTGTGCACAAATGCCCAATTTGTACGTGTACGCACAGACAGACAATAGTTAGCTAGCGGGGCAGTCGCTCCTATTATATGGGCAACTGTTAGTCATTACGCTCAATGGACGTCATTGTCAGACACTTGGGCAGAAGGAGAGACACATTTGCGACTCCCATAACTCTAGTGTCTCGTTCTTTATGGTTCTTGATTGACGCAGTAACCTTTACCAGATATGTTCTGCTATTTTAACTAGTTGGACATATTTAGCTGTTTTCCCAAATGCTCAGTTATGCTGAAAAGCCAAATATTGTTTGGTTAGCATGTGCCAGCCACTGCTGATGTCACAGAGAGCAGCACAAGGACAGGCTTTGTCCAGTTGTTGCGTCTGCTTTTCTAAGACTCGTATCGCAGCGGGACTCTGAGGTTAAGTGAGGGACCAAGTATAATCTTATTGAGAGAGCAAATAATGTTTAGGTGCATGTCACCAGAGTGAAAATAAAGGGCATATTGTCTGGATTCTATTTGATGTTGTATGACTTTCTGATTTGAAGTTAGTTTGAAATGATAAATTATGCAAAGAGTCATCATTTTGATAATTTTGAAAACTTAAACAGCTTCTATGATGTTCTATGATGATTTAGTGTTCAATTAGACTTAATAGTTTTCATTTTCAAGCTTGATGTCTTATATTGTTTATTAGCACTAAATTGCAATGTAACAACAAAATTGCTTTATTAATTCATCTCTCAGGTGATTGGCCGAATGTGTAAGATCATCGATAAGACGTGCCTGTCTCCCACCCCCACCCTTGAGCAGCACCTGATGTGGGACGACATCGCCATACTGGCCCGTTACATGCTCATGCTCTCCTTCAACAACTCTCTGGACGTGGCCGCTCATCTGCCCTACCTGTTCCACGTCGTCACCCTGCTGGTGGCCACCGGCCCGCTTTCCCTCCGAGCGTCGACGCACGGCCTCGTCATTAACATCATCCACTCGCTCTGCACCTGCTCACAGCTTAACTTCAGTGGTGAGCAAGAAGTCACAGAAAATTAGGATTTTAAGGGTTGATTCCTCCATATTAAAAATAAATACGAGTTTGGAAATGTTTTAAACATGTAAGGAATGATCACAGTTTTTTTTTTTTTTTTTTTTTTTTTTTTTTTTTTAACTCAAGCTTGAGGACTGCTTATGCCAAGTATGAAATTCTAATAATTTTATCATGAATTGACCATAACCATGTATCATATACCTAACATATGGGGGTATGTCCACACATATTAAATGTTATTAATATTCAATGTTTAAAATTCCACCTATAAAATTAGCATTTAATTTGTATATTTCTTTATATTTAATAAATTAGGCTTGCCATCACATTAATGAATTAATTTAAAAATATATTGAAATAAAATAGTTCATTTAAATTGTAATAATTGGTGCTGCCAGTCGATTAAAAAATAACTAATTAATTGCACAATTTTCTGTAATTAATCTCACTTAAAGGTGCCCTAGATTAAAAAATTTAATTTACCTCGGCATAGTTGAATAACAAGAGTTCAGTACATAGAAATGACATACGGTGAGTCTCAAACTCCATTGTTTCCTCCTTCTTATATAAATCTCATTTGTTTAAAAGACCTCCGAAGAACAGGTGATTCTCAACATAACACCGACTGTTACGTAACCGTCGGTATCATTAATATGTACACCCCCAATATTTGCATATGCCAGCCCATGATCGAGGCATTACACAAGGGCAGCCAGTATTAACATCTGGATCTGTGCACAGCTGAATCATCAGACTAGGTAAGCAAGCAAGAACAATAGCGAAAAATGGCAGATGGAGAGATAATAACTGACATGATTCATGATAACATGATATTTTTATTGATATTTGAAAATTGTCTTTCTAAATGTTTCGTTAGCATGTTGCTAATGTACTGTTAAATGTGGTTAAAGTTACCATCGTTTCTTACTGTATTCACGGAGACAAGAGAGCCGTCGCTATTTTCATTTTTAAACACTTGCAGTCTGTATAATGCATAAACCAACAGTGTAGCATTAGCCGTTAGCCACGGAGCACAGCCTCAAACTCATTCAGGATCAATGTAAACATCAAAATAAACACTGTACTTATGCGATTAGACATGCTGCATGACGAACACTTTGTAAAGATCCATTTTGAGGGTTATATTAGCTGTTTGAACTTTTTTTTATGTTGTTTAAGGCAAGCGCGAGCTCTTGGGGCGTGGAGCACGAGATTTAAAGGGCCACACACCCTGAATCAGCTCATTTCTAATTATGCCCCAAAATAGGCAGTTAAAAAAATGAATTAAAAAAAATCTATGGGGTATTTTGAGCTGAAACTTCACAGACACATTCAGGGGACACCTTAGACTTATATTACATCTTTTAAAAAAAAGTTCTAGGGCACCTTTAACGTTTAAAATTTGTAATATAATATATTTTAAATATTTGTTTAATGGCAAGTACTATGAATGAAGGTCTGTACTGATGTACAGATGTACTTCTAGGTATGAAATGAGTAATTAAACCAGAATTAATTGTTTGAAATCTGAATCTGACAAAAAAAAAAAAAAAAACTTGTATGAGGAACATTATTGTACATAATGTGTACATAAGTGTTTAAACTTTTTTTTTTTTTTTTTTTTTTTTTATTTAGTTAAAATAAAAATTGTGCTAACTTGGAAAACTTAATAAATAAATAAAAAACAAAAAAAACAAAAAAAAAACCTGAGTCTGATTTGTTGCTGTGTTGGTTTTTGCTTCTGCAGAGGAGACTAAACAGGTCCTGCGTCTGAGTCTGACGGAGTTCTCCCTGCCCAAGTTCTACCTGTTGTTCGGCATCAGTAAGGTCAAATCTGCTGCGGTCATAGCCTTCCGCTCCAGCTACAGAGATCGTTCATTCTCCCCCGGCTCCTACGAGAGAGAGACCTTTGCTCTGTCGTCCCTGGAAACGGTTACAGAGGCTCTTTTGGAGATCATGGAGGTCAGTTACCAACATTGTGTATTATCGAAGTGAGCTGTCTAAACACTTTGTTTTGTTTAACTTCTGATGTCATTTTCAAGCTTCTCCAGCACTGTGTTTATTCATTTAAAGGATATATTTTGTGTTTTGTGTAAATGAATCAGCACACACTCACTTAATCTCAGAAACTGAGAAATAAATCTATTTAATATAGTCATCAGTAGCAGTATTGGTATCGGTGATACTGGCCTTCATTCGTAGTACTTAGTAAAAAATGTGTAAAAATAAATGAAGAGTTTGGTTCCAAAACGCGATAAACGCCATTTTCAAAAAAATCGAGTTTCCGCCAAAATCAGTATTGTATATGGTCAGTATTGAAAAGTCATTTATTAATTTTGCGCAAAATGCAATATCCGTCGTGTTATTCTGTCATGTTCCCTCCCTTTCTTTCCAAAATGCGACAAACGCCAGTCTCCTTTTTCTCCAAAACGCGATATATCCGCTCTCAACCAATCACAGCGCACCATTCCACCCACTGTAAACATTGAAGGCTTTTTAAAAAGCCGATTTTTAATAACAATGTACTTGGCAAATGTGTTTATTTAACAGTGTGGTGGCGCAAGATACTCTTTAATCGGTAATGACAAATAATTTATAACATTAACAAGATTCATTTTGGGAGCGACGGCTGAATGTATTTTTAGTAAAATGTCTGTACATAAGATAAATATTGGCAAAGTTTAGACTCTGTCATATATGTGTGAATCAACTTACTTTGTTGTGTATTTTCAATTTGAAAAATAACTTTTATATTGATGGATTAATTGCATTTTGAAAAAAAAGTATCATGGATTTATTGCATTTTGGGGGAAAAAAATAACATGTTTTTATAATAAACTTTTTAAAATCAAAATTTAGATTTGAACTTTTAATGTTTTTATAACCAAAAGATGCTATGTGAAAGTTTGAAACAGAAAATAGTGGTTTTCATCTTGCCACTTTCTTGGTAAAGAAAACACCTTTTTACTCAAATTAATCAAAATGGAATTATTGCGTTTTGGAACCAAACTCTTCAAATATTATAATATTAAAATAAAGGTATATTAAAATTTTAAATCATATACATATAATTTAATTACAAGGAATTTTAGAGAAATGTGTGATTAATTCATAATTTATTTGATTGGCAGCACAAATTATTACAATTTAAATGAACTGTTTATTTGAATATATTTTAAAATGTAATTCTTCAATGTTATGGCAAACCTAATTACTAAATATAGAAATTAAATGCTAACTTTTATAGGTGGCATTTCAAACATATTTGAAATATTAATACGATTTAATGTATGTTAGAATACAATTAGTATTTTATGTTTTAATACATATTTGACATTGAATCTCCAAATGAATGTAGAAACAACATAAAGATGGTATATTTAAAATCTCTGGCTGGCATCTATTTATTAAGTGCTGTAAATGGAGGCCAGTATATCAATAGTGTTGCTACTGATGTCTATTAAATTGATTTTTTTTTTTTTTTTTTTCCTCCATCTCTGGGGATCAAAAAAGATGAAAGACATTTTTTTCTCTTTGCCTTCTTTTGTGGTAATTATATTTAATGATTCACTGAAGAAGGCAAATGGCTTAAACGTCTGCTTCATATGTGCTGAGCTGCATAATGAAACATATTTAAAAATGTAATAAGATAAAGGAGTGTGGATCTTTCTTTTCTTTTCTTTCGGATCTTTCTTGATTAATGTCAATTTGATGAATTGAGTGTGTGTTGATCCATATAAAGGGGAACGTTATACGTTTTATAACCACTTACATTCATGTGAAAAAGAAAGGACACCCTATTGAATTATATGGTTTTATGTATCAGGACATAATAAATCATCTGGTCCTTTTATAAGGTGTTAAAATTAGGTAAATACAACCTAAGATGACCAATGACACATGACACATTACACTCTGTCATTATTTATTTAACAAAAACTAGGCCAAAATGGAAAAGCCATGGGATGGGTGGCAAACTATGTACACCCTTACTGCTTTCATAGGAATTAAGAGGGTAAGTAATGTTCGGGCACTGCTAATCAAATGCCTTTGATTAACTGATCATCAGCAAGAGTGATCACCTCTATAAAAGCAGACGTTTTGGCAGTTTGCTGGTCTGGAGCCTTCAGGTGTGTTAACACAATGCCAAGGAGGAAAGACATCAGCAATGATCTTAGAGAAGCAATTGTTGCTGCCATCAGTCTGAGACTGGTTATACGGCCATTTCCAAACAATTTGAAGTCCATTATTCTGCTGTAAGGAAAATTATTCACAAGTTTAAAACATTCGTGACAGTTGCCAGTCTTTCCAGGAGTGGACATCCCAGCAAATTCACCCCAAGGTCAGACTGTGCAATGCTCAGAGAAACTGCAAAACACCCAAGATCTACACCTGAGATTGTACAGGCCTCTGTTAACATGTTAAATGTTAAGTTCATGGCAGTACAATTAGAGAAAGATCGGACAAGTATGGCATGTTTGGAAGGGTTGCCAGGAGAAAGCTTTTTGTCTCTTTAAAAAAAAAAAAAAAAAAAAAAAACATCTTAGCGCAGCACGTCTTATGTTTGAAAAGTTGCATCTGAACAAAGATTCCAGTTCTGGAATAATGTCCTTTGGCAGACGAGACCAAAGTGAAGGTATTTGGCCATAATGCACAGCGCCAAGGCGAAAACTAAACGCAACATATCAGCACTAACACCTCATACCAGCTGTCACATGGTGGAGGAGGGGTGATGATTTGGGCTTGTTTTGTTGCCACAGTGTCGACCATGTATACCAAAATATTTTAAAGTCAAATATGAGGCCATCTGTCTGACAGCTAAAGCTTTGCCAAAATTGGGACATGCTACAGGATAATGATCACAAGCAAACACACCATCAAATCTACAGCAGAATGGCTGAAAAAGAAAAGAATCAAGGTATTGCAATGGCCCAGTCAAAGTTGAGACCTCAACCCAACTGAAATGTTGTGGTTGGACCTTATGAGAGCTGTGCATAATCAAATGCCCACAAACCTCAATGAACTAAAGCAATGTTGTAAGGCCAAAATGTTCTGATACGTAACTCCATACAATTCTATAGGGGTGTCCTTTGTTATTCACATGACTGTATGTCTTAGAAGTCTTTTATGAATATGTTATTTAAACAATTGTTGTTTTTCCCCCAGGCCTGTATGAGGGACATTCCCGGATGCAAATGGCTTGATCAGTGGACTGAATTGGCACAAAAGTATGTTCAAAATATTGCATTTCACAAGAGTTTTTTGATGCAATTTCTGAAAATCATAGTGCAATCACATTAAAATAACAAAATCTGTTACATCGTCTTATAATGTACATTTTCTTTTCTTGGATAGGTTTGCATTCCAGTATAACCCGTCTCTTCAGCCACGGGCTCTGGTGGTGTTCGGCTGCATCAGTAAACGTGTGACTCACGGGCAGCTCAAACAGATCATTCGTATTCTCAGTAAAGCCAGTCCTCTGCTCAGCATTGATCGGGTTAGTTCTCTTTCTCTCATCTGCTTCTCAAACTTCCGAATTTTAGATATGATTTTAATTCACTTTCATTATTGTGCCCCATTTAGAACTGAATAAGTATCCAATCTAATTTTTGATTTGAGGTTGTCGACAGGATGCAGAAAGATCTGTGAAGAACCGTGCTTGCTTTGAGTGAGAATAAACCTCATTGGTTCTTGCGGAAGTTCAAACATGTTGCATAAGATGAGACTAAACCTAATTGATTCTTGCACGTCAAAGCAAGTACGGTTGAGCTTCTGTTTATGTTTACTGATCAATGTTTATATGTGAATAAAAGCCTAAATTCAAATCTGTTCATCATATAAAGCAATCAAGTATGTGTGTGTGTGTGTGTGTGTGTGTGTGTATATTTATTTATATATATATAATATAATATAATATATATATACGGAAGAGGATTAGGGCCAAGCAATATTAAAAAAATAAAACCATCTCGAGATTAAAGTTGTTAAATTTTGAGAAAAAAGTCAAGATAAAATGTTGAGAATAAACTCGTTAAATTACGAGAAAAAACTCGTTAAATTTTGAGAAAAAAGTCGAGATAAAATGTTGAGAATAAACTCGTTAAATTACGAGAAAAAACTCGTTAAATTACGAGAACAAATTCGTTAAATTACGAATTCGTTCTCATAATTTAACAACTTTTTTCTCGTAATTTAATGACTTTATTCTCAAAATTTAATGAGTTTATTCTCAGCATTTTATCTTGACTTTTTTCTCGAAATTTAACATTTTTTTCATAATTTAATGAATTTGTTCTCATAATTTAACGACTTTTTTCTCGTAATTTAACGAGTTTATTCTCAACATTTTATCTTGACTTTTTTCTCGAAATTTAACGAGTTTATTCTCAACATTTTATCTTGACTTTTTTCTCGAAATTTAATGAGTTTTTTCTTGTAATTTAACGAGTTTATTCTCAACATTTATTTAGACTTTTTTCTCGAAATTTAACGAGTTTTTTCTCGAAATTTAACAACTTTAATCTCGAGATGGTTTTTTTTTATTATTGCTTGGCCCTAATCCTCTTCCATGTGTGTGTGTGTGTGTGTGTGTGTATGTATATATATATATATCTCTTTATGAACTTTTTGAAGCATCAAAGTGGTAGTTGCGTGGACTGTCAATGGAGAATACAGAAATTATTCAGATTAGATTCAAATTTTTTCATTTGCGTTTTGAAGATGAACGGTGGGCATCTTTTGTAGTATTGTGACTATATTTTGCCTGGAAATTGAGATTATTTGTGTTGTATATGCAGTGTGATTCAGGTCTGAGCAGAAATGCAGTGCGCTAGTCTAACTGCTGTAGTGTCATTCGCTCAGACTATTTGCTGGCGTCACGCTCCGCCGCTCTGTCTGATTAATGCTGTTCCTGCACAGGGGCTGGAGAGCTGCTTAAAGGGGCCGGATAATTACAACAGCCAGGTTCTCATCGAGGCCACCGTCATCGCTCTCACCAAACTACAGCCTCTCCTCGATCAGGTGCTGTCTCGTTGTGTGCTGGATTCAATTATTAAAACATCAGCAGCTATGTCAGTGCATAATAGACCATATGATATAACACGACTGTAACAATGTTTTAATTTACTTCTCTCAGTATGTTCATGTGTGAAACCTGTTTAAAAATATTTTTGCAGTTCCGTTTGGTGGCACAGAAATGACACACTTCACTTATTAATAGCTTTGTGTGTGCTTGTCTAATGATCTGCAGGATTCTCCCATGCATAAAGCTCTGTTCTGGGTGGCTGTGGCTGTTCTTCAGTTGGATGAAGTGAATCTGTACTCCGCCGGTACCGCCCTAATGGAGCAGAACCTGCACACACTGGACAGCCTCCGGGTGTTTAATGATAAGGTGCCTGACTGAAATCCACATTTAGACAACCACAGACTTAAAACATGTTGATATCCTTAATATTATTTCACATAAATAGATAAAACATCCAAGTGGTGATCACTGCAGAGCCAAATGATGTCCTGCTTGCCATCTTTGGACGTAATGAGTGGAGCTTAACCTAAGCAGGTTTAGGTATAGGGTTAGGTTTAAGGTGTGGCTGGACCTTCAAGCTCCACCCATTGGCACTGTAGCATCCTCTCAGAAAGTCGAGGTAGAATGTATTGCAGTTATCTTCATAAACATGTTTTCAACTCTTTATAGAGTCCTGAGGAGGTCTTCATGGAGATCCGGAAGCCACTGGAATGGCATTGTAAACAAATGGACCATTTTGTGGGACTCAACTTTGCCTCCAACTTTAACTTTGCATTAGTGGGGCATTTACTCAAAGGTAATGATTAAAAGATCATCTATCCACATTATTTTGCAAAGCGAAAGCTATTTTCTGTGAATGTACTTCCTTGTTAGTCCAAAAACAACTTTTATTGTAACCAAGCCCAGATAAAGATTTGTTGTGGAATGTGCCTGTCTATGATAGATAGGTGAAAGCCCTCCTCTGCTGAAGAAAATCAACGTCTACTTCATCATTGCAACATTAGCCCCGCCCACTGGCATGTTAGTGAGATGATGAGGAGAGAAGTGAATCAGGATACAGGACTAAAACTAACATTACCTTTAAAAGGATCCTAATGCTAGGAATATGGTTATTTTTAACAATGTGAATGTCTCAGTTGAGCTTTATATATTTGTATTCAGTACATTATATTACAATGTTCATCACTGCAACCTTTCATGCCACGATCTAAATATAATGCCGTAAATGTAAGTGCTATAATCAACGATTAGTGTATCTTGAGAGCTGTAGTAGTAAAAACAACATGTTAAATGTTTTCTAGAGAGTTCCACATGTAATACAAATGCAAGCCAATCACAGCAGTGGGCGTTTACACTGAAGTCTCACAGCAGACACGCTCCTTAAAACGGAGCGTTCACATAAGAGGGCTAAAATCAAGATAGGAAAAATGCCTTTTAATTCTAAATTACAACAATTTTTGATGCAAAAATCATGCTAACATAAAAATCATACATACTAAGTGCACCCCAGGAAACATTATAAAACAATGCAGTTCATGAACACTTTATTCTTTGTGTGAACTAATGATGACAATGATAACTGATGACATCAATATATATGTATCAACAGACCAATTAATGTATTGAGAGGTTTTAGCGATTGATCACATCAAGCATTTGATGATTTGAAGTAAAATGTCTTCCTCATCTGTCTTTTTTTCTTGTAGGATACAGACATCCTTCTTCCACCACAGTGGCGAGAACGGTCCGTATCCTTCATACGCTCCTGGGCCTGGTGGGAAAACATCGCAGCTGTGACAAGTTTGAAGTGAACACACAGAGTGTGGCCTATCTGGCAGGTAAGTTAAAGCCAACACTACCTGTGAAGTAATTTGTATTTAAATTCGGATGAAAACATCTAAAATGGATGTTTGCGTTTCAGCTTTGCTCACGGTATCTGAGGAGGTAAGGAGCCGCTGCAGTCTAAAGCACAGGAAGTCATTGCTGCTTTCAGAAGTTACCATGGAGAACTTTCCAATGGATACATTCACTGTGTTTGAAACGGAACCTGGATGCAGGTGAGAACCTGGGTTTCTTTCTACTATTCACTTGTCTTTCCAACCACACTGTATTTTTTTGTTTTGTTGATTCTCACACTCTCTAAAGTGTCAGGCTACTGCGTGAAAACCAGCCCTGGGCTTCTCCAAAAGTGTCAGAGCGCAACCTTGCACCTCCATACTCTGCCATGGGGCAGACCAGCCTTCGCCCACGCAAATCCATGAGCGTGGACATGGGCCAGCCTTCGCAAGCCAATGCAAAGAAACTACTGGGTATGAGTGGTCTGTGGCTTCATTCTTTAAAAGTGGTTTTTGAACATGCTCCAGCTTTCTTGAGTGTTTTTATGTTTATTCTAGGCACTAGAAAGAGCTTCGATCACCTAATATCGGACTCAAAAGCCCCGAAGAGACCAGACATGGAGTCGGGCATCACTACGCCTCCAAAGATGAGACGGGTTTCTGAAAACGACTATGAGATCGGTGAGTTTTTCTGCACTTACCAATCAAATGTGTGATGGCAAGTGCTGATCTATGGCCCTGTTTCCACCTGGTATTTTGGTTGATCGTATCACAAGTAGATGAGGGAGACACATTCCCGTTTATACCTGGTGTTTTAATCCATCTCTTTTGTCCACTTTAAACCATTCTGTCCTTATTTCTTTGAGGGGAGTGTGTATGGGTTGGTAAATATGTTTTTTTAGATCTTCCCATCTAATGGACAAAATAAGCTTGTGCAATTTACATATGAAAGTGAGCGGAGACAACGGGAAAAATATACGGAGAGCAGCAGTTTTGATTTCTGCTCTGATAGCTGCAAGACTGCTGAACGCAGTAAGTGTGTGTTAGAAATCAGGAATGGTGAGAGAACATTGTGCTTGGTACATTTTTCAGCTTCAAATTAAACTTGGGTCTTACAAAGTTTGACAAAGTTTAAATCCCGTCTGGCTAGCTTGCTTCCCATA
Organism: Megalobrama amblycephala; assembly: GCF_018812025.1. NCBI lineage: Eukaryota > Metazoa > Chordata > Actinopteri > Cypriniformes > Xenocyprididae > Megalobrama > Megalobrama amblycephala. The sequence goes on along the minus strand of NC_063059.1, from coordinate 14,308,035 downwards.
ATGTTTACGCGTTAGGTCAGTAGGCGGAGAGTAGACAGTGTTTTGCACTGTTCAAACATATTCAACCACATGAGCGTTAACACTATGAAAACAATCCGGTCTTATCTGTTTTCAACTACCTCTGGAAGTGGTCAGAAGTGGACAAGCTCAAAACATTTAACACCCCATTTACACCTGTATTCAGATCAGATCAACCAAAATGCATCTTAAAAGATTAGTTCACTTTGAAATTAAAATTACCCCAAGATTTACTCACCCTCAAGCCATCCTTTCTTTCTGATGAACACAATCAGAGTTATATTAATAAATATCCTGATGCGTCCAAGTTTTATAATGGTAGTGAACGGGATCAATGAGTATGAAGCTGAAGAAAGTGCATCCTTTCAAAGCAAAACGTACTTCACACGGCTCTGGGGGGTTAATAAAGGCCTTCTGAAGGGAAACGATAGGCTTCAGTTACAAAGTTGAATACGGAAGGAATAGGACGTAGTGTAAGCGTTTTGAACTGCGAGAGTTTTACACTTTCTTCGTAAGTTGAATACAGAAGGTGGTCTGGTGGAAGCTAGATAATTTACTTGTTAAATACTTGTTAAATATGGATATTTTTCTTACACAAACGCATCGTTTCGCTTCAGAAGGCCTTTATTTACCCCTGGAGCTGTGTGGAATGCATTTTTCTTTGGATGGATGCACATTTTTGAGCTTCATACTCGTTTGTCCCGTTCACTGCCATTATAAAGCTTGGATGCGTCAGGATATTTATTATTATATAACTCTGATTGTGTTCATCAGAAAGAAGAAAGTCATACACACCTAGGATGGCTTGAGGGTGAGTAAATCTTGGCCTAATTTTCATTTCAAAGTGAATTAATTATTTTAATCCAGGTGTAAAGAGGCCGTATGTGTAATAAATAATAATTAGGCATGAGAAATGAGAGAGATTAAATCGCTAACAGCTCTTCTTCATTCCAGAAACCCAGAGAATAGCCAACTCCCATTTACGCAAAGTGTCTGTGTCCGAATCCAACGTCCTCCTGGATGAGAACGTTCTCACAGATCCGAAGATCCAGACGCTGCTCCTAACTGTACTGGTGTGTGCTCCATATGACTTTCCTTTGCACATGATCTTGTGCTTTAAATCCTCTTGCAGGTGGAATTACGTTAGAAATTGTATATAGAAAGTTTTTTTTGCATTTTCTTTGTAGCACATGAAAGTTGAATAAAGATGATTCATTTTCTTTTTCAAGCTATATGACATTTTTTTTATACATCATGTACTGTAGTATAGCAAAGTTTTAATTTTTATTGCAGGCCACACTGGTGAAATATACTACGGATGAGTTTCATCAGAGGATCCTGTACGAGTATTTGGCTGAGGCCAGTGTGGTCTTCCCCAAGGTCTTTCCAGTAGTGTGAGTGTCTGCATTATTATATACCAACACATCACTCAGTCAAGATCTATTAGACTGTTTCTGTCGCTAAATACATTTCACAAGATTCAAGGTTAAATGTTGACCTTGTTTTTCAGCGAATGGAATAGAATAAACTCATAGAGAATAGAAATAAGCATGGGTTATGGGTTATGCAGCTCTGTTTACCTTGAGCCAAAGTGAAAACAAATTTTTATTTATTTATTTATTTTTTAGATTTCAGTATTTTATTTTTTTTTTAACTATCAAACAGTTTTCATGTTTAAAAAATATTTAAAATGTATATATATATATATATATATATATATATATATATATATATATAAAAATAAAATAATTGAAAATATATAATATTATTTATTTTTTATTTTTTATTTATTACTATTGTAAAATAAATATTTATTTATATAAATAAACAAATAAAAATATAATTATATTGTTTATATAAATAAACAATATAAATAAATATATTGTTTATAAATTACTTGGCTATAATACTTGATACTTGAACGTTATTGTTCAGTTTGGGATCGGTAAGATTTTTGGAAATGCACCAAGGCTGCATTTATTTGATGAAAAATGCAGTAAAAACTGTAATATTTACCTTATTTTTATACATTCGGTATACCGTATTATCGTTTCCTTTTTGGACCTTTGTTCTGAAAATACAAATGTAATATTAGAAAACTAAATACAGTTTACAAAAAAAACTGTAATATTGTCAAATGTTATTACAACAATAACTTTTATATTTTATTTTAAAATGTAATTAATTCCTGTGATTGCAAACCAGGATTCTTTGATGAATACAAAGTTCAAAAGAACAGCATTTATTAAAAATGGCAATCTTTTGTTACATTATGAATGTCTTTACTGTCGCTTTTGATCAATTTAATGCATCCTTGCTGAATAAAAGTACTAATTTTTTTTTCAACAACAACAAACATTTTACTGACCACAGAATTTTGAGTGGTAGTGCGTGTTTGTGTAATTGAAGTGTTTATATATACACTAGCTATGGAAACAATGCCACAATTTTTGTTAATGCCTGAGATTAATTTCTCTTGAAATACAAGGAAATATTTACTTAAATACAAGGAAACTTTCATTACTAATTCTGTGTAATTACAGCCTACGTCATGGTTCATAGTTGTCACTATAATCACAGTGATTCATACCCATGGGTATATTTGGCCTGAGTGTAATACATATAAAACGCAATTTAAAAACAATCCACTAGCCTACTGAATACCATGAGAAAATATTTGAATTTGAAATTTGACTTGTACTACACCTACCTAGCAACAAGCTTTTCAGGTCCGCTTGGATAATCTTCAGTCATTAGCTTTTGCAACATTCACGATAATTATCTTGTTAGTTGTATATTTGGTATTGGCCCTGTAGTTCGACATTCATTCTACCTTTGTCATTTTCATCATAGCCACAACCTGTTGGACTCCAAGTTAAGCACTGTCCTGTCCATGTGCCAGGACCCCAACCTCCTGAACCCCGTCCACGGCATCATTCAGAACGTGGTCTATCATGAGGAGTCTCCCCCTCAATACCAGCCTTCCTGCTTGCAGAGTAAAGCCTCGTGCCAATTCCTACAGTCATTTATTAACATTCAGATTTCTTTATCTCAAAAGTAGGGCTTTCAACTTAATGCATTAATTTAGTATTATTATTTCAAATTCATTGTTAGTTATTGTTGAATTGTGCATTGTGAAATTATGCCTATAAATACTAAAAAAAGTTAAGTATTGACAACCCTAGTTTAGAGGGTTTTTTATCACATAAAACATCTTGTTTAGTGTTACTTTACCTTCAGATGTCTGACCAATTCCCCTTTTTTATCTCTCAACTCTCCACCTCTGCTGTCACTTATCTCTCTCTGTCTCACAGGCTTCGGTTTCAACGGCCTTTGGAGGTTTGCCGGACCCTTCTCTAAGGTATGATTAACTGCTCCATAAACTTTTTTCATTTTCCAAAGGAGTGCAGTGAAGGAATTGTGTGCTGCGGTCTCTCTGCCGCTTTCTAGATTTATTGACCAAAACGCCTTTCCCAAACATCTCCCGCGCCCATCCGGTGTCTCCGGCCCGTTACTCTCCCACAGTTCTGGCTGTGCGGTTTAAGAAGACATAAATGACAGAGATGTATTGCTTATGTATCCCTTGCTGAAGGAAGTGTTTTCTCTCTTTCATGGCTCAGCAATAATGATTTGTTTCCTCTAGCCTTGTCATAATGCAGATTTTTACTTGCCCTGCCAATATTTTCACTGTAACATGTTTTAATATTTAAAGTATTATATTAATCACTTTAAAATTCAGTAACAGTATGGGGAACAATTCTCATTTCTAACTAGTTGCTTATTAGCTTGTATATTGGGAGTTTATAAGTATTTATAAAGCACATATTAATGCCTTTTTCTGAATGACCATATTCTATACCCCTAAATCCTACCCCATACCTAAACTTTACTAACTATTAATAAGCAGTAAATTAGGAGTATATTGAGGCAAAAGTCATAGTTAATAGTGAATATTTGTTCCCCATAGCAAAGTGTTACCTAAAATTCAATTTCTTTTATATTAATTCAATAATTATATATTTTTAAACACATTTTTATGTGCTTGGAAATTTATTTGGTTGTCAGAACACTAATTCTGAGTTTTACTTGCCTGGCCAATATATTAACTGACTTCATCACAAAACTTCAAGGTTCAGTGTGTAATTTTAGCGGCATCTAGCGGTGAGGTAGCGAATTGCATTATAGAGAAGCTACAGTGGCCAACACAGGACAAAAATGTCATCATCTGAGACAGCAGAGAGTAGCCAGTCAAGCAAACGCGATCTGTAGCGAAGTTTGTCAGTTTAGGGCTACTGTAGAAAAAACAAGCCAGCGCAAAATGGCGACTTAACACGTAAGGGGACCCGCGGTGTACGAGATAGAAATGGCTCATTCCAAGGTAATAAAAACATAACGGTTCATTATGTAAGATCTTTATACACCACTGAAAACATAGTTATGTATATTATATTGCTTTTCTGTCAATAGATCCCCCTAAAATTTACACAGTGCACTTTTAAGATTTATTATATAAAATGTATTATATAAATTATTGTTTGTTATTAATTTTTAGCAAACATTTTTTCTTATGTACTGGACAGCACAGCATTGCCCTTAGGCAGCGGAAAGTTTTCTTAAGCCCTATGTTTAGTACATTTTTCTTTAAATGATTACAACCAATTAGAAAGGTTGAGAAAGTACCAAAGAACAGTCCAGTAAGGTGTGGGAGTCACTATCAAGCACCATTTGAAGGTGGGACACATCCTGTTCTGACACATGGTAACAAGAGCACATGGTGTGAGAAGAAGACACGATTATTTGCTTTAGTAATCTTATTTAAAATGACATGAACTGTACATAAAAAAGCGTGTGTGTGTGTGTATGAAGGTGTAGAGAAGCCTTTTGTCAGGTTTTATGAAGTTTTTTTTATTTTGCATGTTCAGAAATTCAGTTTTTCTTTTCGTTGCCTCTGGGCAACGTGCGATAAAGGGTACTTTTCGAGGAGGTTTTGGACAGTACCTCACATTGGCAATAATGTGTTATAAGAAGGGAAGATGCAGGGTTCCTGGGTGTGCAGGAACACCCAAAGTGACATACACCTCTATTTCACAGCAGAGAAGAACTGCTTTTTGAAGTTTCATACGGAGTGAAATCTTACTACATGAAGTACATTATATGACATGACACACTACATGATGCAAACCTATGCATGTTTCAAATTCAACATATCAATGTCTTTCATGTGTTTTTCCCTTTTTACTTAAAGGTGCTCTAAGTGATCCTGGGTGGAGTAACTTCCTGTTGACGTTCAATGTGTTGTCAAACAAAACAGAGGCTAGCTAGACCCTCCCTCCTCCTCCTCCTCCCCCTCCCCTCCGTGCTTCCTGAAACAGTCATGAACGCGCATTTAAAATCATTCTTGTCGGTTATTGGCTGGAGCATGTTTATTATGTTTTGTGGTCCAGGCTGCACCAGTTTGTTTTTATGGCCATTTTTGGAGCTTCTGGCGACTACAGAGACCGCGTTTTTTTACAGTGTGTTCAGGGGACAGGCAGCTAGCAGATAGTGAGGAGATGTTTGCTGTATGTGACAAAAAATGTTTTGGCCTAAAAACGCGTGACATCACTTAGAGCACCTTTAATGATTTCTTGACATTTTTTGGGGAAAAAAAATCCTCTCTGAGCATTGTCTTGTGATAATTTTCTCTATGATTCTATATCATTGTTGCACAACGTTGCCCTGAGGCCACGAAAAATATTTTTGGGTGGGGGGAGGTTGGAGGGTAATGTTTTGGGGTTTTTTTATCAATGAAATGTTTCCAAATTAACCCAATTTTTTTTTCATGTGCCATCAACGTGTGCAGTAGAGGGTTAAATTGAGTTTACTATACAAAAAAAAAAAAAAAATCCTGTTTTAATATGCTGTCATACCTTGAATAATGTAACTTATAATTCCATGACAGCTATAAATTGCTAAATGCTTGAAAATAATGTAATGCATTGCTGGAAAACAAAGAACTGGTCAACATTCAAACTGATGTTGGAACCTAATGGAATGTAGGAAGATAACCACTGGCCCAAAAGTGCAAGTTACTTCTGTCAACTGGCCCAAAAATATCCCACATTGGCCTGACATCCTTATTGTTGAACCCTGACCTTAAAATCTCTTGAATGTTGTTGACTGCCAATAATGGGTAGAATCATTACAGCTTATTTTCACCACAGGAATCCTAAAGATCTAGGTTGTTCCAGTCATTACAGTTTGCCACTATTGCTATTGCGCAAATATATCTAAGGACTAGGGCTGGGACAATAAATCGATGAATCGCGAATCGAGAAATGATTCTGGATCAATTCTGAGATTTTCCGAATAAAAGAATCCTGAAGTGCAAGTACACAACCAGATGCACAAGCGCTCTTCTTCGTGAGCATTTGAGCATGCTGTTAAAGGAAAAATATCCCTCAGATTTACATTGACCTTCATTAATCTTCGGAACACAAATTAAGATATTTTTGTTGAAATCCGATGGCTCAGTGAGGCCTCCGTAGCCAGCAATGACATTTCCTCTCTCAAGATCCATAAAGGTACTAAAAACATATTTAAATCAGTTCATGTGAGTACAGTGGTTCAATATTAATATTATAAAGTGACGAGAATATTTTTGGTGCGCCAAAAGAAACAAAATAATGACTTATATAGTGATGGCTGATTTCAAAACAGTGCTTCAGGAAGCTTCGGAGCATAAATGAATCAGCGTGTCGAATCAGCTGTTCGGAGCGCCAAAGTCACGTGATTTCAGCAGTTTGGCAGTTTGACTCACGATTCGATACGCTGATTCATTATGCTCGAGGCATGAGGGTGAGCAGGGTACCCGCGGGGTCTTAAAAGCATTGAAAAAGTCTTAAATTTGATAATCTAAAATTAAGGCCTTAATACCCTTGAATTTGGTATACAAAGTCTTGGATTTCGTTACAAAGGTCTTTTTTTTTTTTTTTTTTTTTTTTTTACTTTTCCTAGGATTAAGTTCATACCGTAACAAAATGAACTGTTACTAGTGTAGGCTAATTAAAAATTCATGCAGCGTAATGTTGAGTGCACCTCGCGCTCCACGTCATAGCAGTAAGCGCGAAAGCTCGCGCACCCGTCACTATGGTTACTAGGCAAGTGAGGTAAATTACTAGAGATGAGCCGGATACTCGGCTGAAACGAGTATCCGGTACGGATAAAGCACTTCTGCCGAGTACGAGTATTATACAAGTAATACGAGTCAATATCTGTGCTCGGATTGAATGAAAATCATCATTGGGTAGCTGATTGTGTCAGCGTTCTGTGATAGTCTAGTCCAGTGGTCTCAAACTGCCGGCCCGCGGGCCATTTACGGCCCGCAACTGATCTCAAAAATAAAACATAATCCGGCCCGCTAAATTATTATTATTATTATTATTATAATTATTATTCTCTAGTACGCGTCACATACGCGGCCGCGCCGGCATTCTCCTCCTTTTCAATGCGCTTTCGCTCCCGTGGCGTCTGTCGTTGCTATGCAACCATGAGCCGCGCTCTCAACCGCGTCGCTTCTATTATGAGCGCGCTTGCCTAAATTACAGTAAAAGCACTCGACTTTAAGTCACGAGCGTCGTTTTAAATCACCGAAACGCGTCCGATGCTACCATGTCAAGAAACAGAAGAGTGTACAAATGTATTCAAGGGTTGTATTTGTTCTGTACAGTGTTGTTCAGTGCAAGATTTTAATTTTATTTAAGCTAGCATGAAGTAAAGGAAAACAGCCTACTTCCACTAAATGTTAAAAACTAATAACAATGAGAGATTTTTATTTTTTGGCAAAATAAAGTTGATATATATAGCTTCAGTTTTTTGTTTATTTCTGACCCCTCCATGGCATCTATTAGTGTTGCTGGTTTTGTTCCTAAATTACTAATTTTTTTTATTCCATGCACCTTGTTGGATGTGAGCAGGCCTGGACTGGTAATCTGGCATACCGGGCAAATGCCCGGTGGGCCGACGCACTTGAGGGCGGGGCCGCTATATGATATGATTTTTTTTAATAAACATAAAATTGGCCAACGACCAGCCCATAAAGCAGGGACAGCGGCCCATTGGTTCATTTTCCATACTGACACTGGGGTGGCCCAATCACATCTCTTAACAGACGCCACCCCGTCCCCTCTGTTTCGCCAGAACAATATTAGTAGTATTACATCAATTACATTAGTAGTATTACATCAATTACATCATAGTATTAGCCTATATAATTATATTACACTCTGTAACAATGAGAGAGACACTGCTGTTTACATTTAGTAGGCCTATGGTAAATAAAATATTTATAGTAGGTATAAAAATATATGCCGAATTAATTATTTTCTAGGGTTCAAAATTTATACAGATTTGACATTTTCCCCTCATACTTCTGTCAGAATGGGTACGAAGTTGGCATTGAATTTCATTTAAAATGGTATTAAAAAGGTCTTAAAAAGCCTTGAATTTCATTTGGAGGATCCTGGGGGTACCCTGGTGAGTAATAAATTACAATATTTTCATTTTTGGGTGAACTAACCCTTTAAAAATTAGAGCACCATGTGCTGTTAAAAACTAAGCTCAGAATCAAGTCGAGATAGAATCTCAATGCATTCGGAAAATCTCCAGAATCGATCCACGAACCAAGATGAATTGACTTATTCTCCCAGCCCTTACTAAGGACCAAACATGATAATGCTAACTGATTATTAATCACACCTGCTTTTACTTTCTTCAACAGCAAACCCAAATTCCAGACTATGCCGAGCTCGTGGTTAAATTCCTAGATGCTTTGATTGACACCTACCTTCCTGGCATTGAGGAAGAAGGAGGGGAGGAGTCACTACGCACACCCACCTCTCCGTATCCGCCCACCGTCCAGAGTCAGCTCAGCATCACGGCCAACCTCAACCTGTCCAACTCCATGACATCCCTCGCCACCTCACAGCACTCACCAGGTCAGTGCTCACTTCCTGCGTCGTACGCACACTCATTCCCTAATTCACACATGTAGATGCAAATTAGTACGTAGTCGCTCACTTAACTTCACACGTCACACTCATAATATCATTGCAACATTCCCTAGCATAAAAAAATAACACCAGTAACAGCTGTAGCTACGCTGCTGTTTGGAATCGCAGTCGTCAGCGCTTTTCTGTCTGCTTTCATATCTAAAAGCGTTCGCCAGTTTACAGTTTCTCGGGCTTTGCTAGATGTGCAAGACAAAGACTAGACCACCGTGCAGGGCTTTGACAGTGGTTGTGTGTGCATTTGACACCTTTGCTTTGCGTTTGTATCTTCATTAACCTCACTGCATTCTGTCTCCTTTTCATTGGGAATGTGCTGTCGGTTCAGAGGGCCCTATAGTTTATAGACGGTCCCCAACTCTCTCCCATCCACGAACCACAGAGGAGGTGCCACCGAAAACAGCTGGTACAAACCTAAACTATAGAGCTGTGTTGGGCAATTAATGTCCAGTTCTATAGTTTGCAAACTGTGGTAACTTATTTAAGTGCCTATTTCTTGTCTTTACTTTTTTTCAGTGGTGGCAGTGTGATACTATTCAGTTTAAATTGGCCGTTAAAGGGTGTATATTCATAATGGAGGTATTTCTATATACACATATATGTAACAGAAGTCATTAGATGATCCAGAAAGCACTTAAGTGAATGTCTAAATCACATTCCTTCTCACTAATTTCTTCTTTTGATATAAATTTAATCTGCTTTTTGAGCTAATATCAACTGCTTCTTAGCTTCACTATTCAGCAGAACGTTAAGAGTAAAATGCAGTCAGATATATCTGTAAGCTGCCATTTTTTTATTTTGATTTCCTGTTTCTTCCATTCATCTGTCCTTCCTGTCCTCTTTTGAGTTGTGAATGTGTCACTCATGTCTTTTTTTTTTTTTTTTTTTTTTTCCTACTCTCTCTGTGTGAAGCCTGTCTGCCTTGCTCTAAGTCGGCTGTATTCCCACCTCACCTCGTCCTCCCAGGTACTCATCGACCTCCGTTGTGTGAAAAAAGCAGTTGCTGCCATTCGTAGAGTGTTTGAATTGTAAATCTGCTGCTGGAGTCAGTAGTAGATGCTACTGTGAGATCAAAGCAAGAGGGGCTACTTTAACAGGAACTGTGAAGAGAGATCACAAGGGCCTGTTATTAGCCAAACACTTACATACACAGCTGAGGAACATTTGCAGTTTTAAAAGCATCGTTAAAGGCTTTTCACACTTGAAATTGTGCCATTGTTTAACCCTTAGTTACTTAACGCTTGGATACTTACCTCTCTTATTTTTTTTAATTTATAATAAATGTTTAAAAAAAAATCAAAATATTTTATTATTCTTAATTTAATATCATTTTAATTAAAAATAATTATAATTCTTGTATTATATAATGTGTATATATATATATATATATATATATATATATATATATATATATATATATATATATATATATATATATTCCATTCAGCTTTGTAGATAGAACCTTTTTATTTTCTAAAATGTCAGATAGAACCTTATAATTACTTAAGGAATTGTAAGAACCTTATATATTGTAAAGGGGACTACCATATATATGTGTGTGTGTACAGGTGCTGGTCATATAATTAGAATATCATCAAAAAGTTGATTTATTTCACTAATTCCATTCAAAAAGTGAAACTTTTTATATCTATATTATTATTCATTTCATTACACACAGACTGAATATATTTCAAATGTTTATTTCTTTTAATTTTGATGATTATAACTGACAACTAAGGAAAATCCCAAATTCAGTATCTCAGAAAATTAGAATATTACTTAAGACCAATACAAAGAAAGGATTTTTAGAAATCTTGGCCAACTGAAAAGTATGAACATGAAAAGTATGAGCATGTACAGCATTCAATACTTAGTTGGGGCTCCTTTTGCCTGAATTACTGCAAGCAATGCAGCGTGGCATGGAGTCGATCAGTCTGTGGCACTGCTCAGGTGTTATGAGAGCCCAGGTTGCTCTGATAGTGGTCTTCAGCTCTTCTGCATTGTTGGGTCTGGCATATCGCATCTTCCTCTTCACAATACCCCATAGATTTTCTGTGGGGTTAAGGTCAGGCGAGTTTTGCTGGCCAATTAAGAACAGGGATACCATGGTCCTTAAACCAGGTACTGGTAGCTTTGGCACTGTGTGCAGGTGCCAAGTCCTGTTGGAAAATGAAATCTGCATCTCCATAAAGTTGGTCAGCAGCAGGAAGCATGAAGTGCTCTAAAACTTCCTGGTATACGGCTGGGTTGACCTTGGACCTCAGAAAACACAGTGGACCAACACCAAGCAGATGACATGGCACCCCAAACCAATCACTGACTGTGGAAACTTTACACTGGACCTCAAAGCAACGTGGATTGTGTGCCTCTCCTCTCTTCCTCCAGACTCTGGGACCCTGATTTCCAAAGGAAATGCAAAATTTACTTTCATCAGAGAACATAACTTTGGACCACTCAGCAGCAGTCCAGTCCTTTTTGTCTTTAGCCCAGGCGAGACGCTTCTGACGCTGTCTGTTGTTCAAGAGTGGCTTGACACAAGGAATGCGACAGCTGAAACCCATGTCTTGCGTACGTCTGTGCGTAGTGGTTCTTGAAGCACTGACTCCAGCTGCAGTCCACTCTTTGTGAATCTCCCCCACATTTTTGAAATGGGTTTTGTTTCACAATCCTCTCCAGGGTGCGGTTATCCCTATTGCTTGTACACTTTTTTTCTACCACATCTTTTCCTTCCCTTCTCCTTCTCTATTAATGTGCTTGGACACAGAGCTCTGTGAACAGCCAGCCTCTTTTGCAGTGACCTTTTGTGTCTTGCCCTCCTTGTGCAAGGTGTCAATGGTCGTCTTTTGGACAACTGTCAAGTCAAGCAGTCTTCCCCATGATTGTGTAGCCTACAGAACTAGACTGAGAGACCATTTAAAGGCCTTTGCAGGTGTTTTGAGTTAATTAGCTGATTAGAGTGTGGCACCCAGGTGTCTTCAATATTGAACCTTTTCACAATATTCAAATTTTCTGAGATACTGAATTTGGGATTTTCCTTAAGTTGTCAGTTATAATCATCAAAATTAAAAGAAATAAACATTTGAAATATATCAGTCTGTGTGTAATGAATGAATATAATATACAAGTTTCACTTTTTGAATGGAATTAGTGAAATAAATCAACTTTTTGATGATATTCTAATTATATGACCAGCACGTACGTGTGTGTGTGTGTATGTGTGTGTGTGTATATATATATATATATATATATATATATATATATATATATATATATATATATATATATATATATATATATATACTGTGTGTATATATGTGTATGTATGTATTATTGCCGTCAATCGATTAAAAAAAATTAACTCGATTAATCACACATTTTTTCTTTGATTAATCACAATTAAAAACACCATTTGCCAAAAATACACCAAGACCCTTTTTGCTATTGCGAAACAGTGTGTGTTCCTCAGGAATCTTTACGGTTAGCGAGAGTAGTCCAAAATATTACTTAAGTTTTTATACGTTTTATAATGTAATGATTTCACAGTTAATCTCCAAATTAAAACAACATAAAGAAACAACATGAAAGTATATTTTAAAAACTTGTTTAATGGCATCTGTTTATGAATGAAGGCCAGTATCACTGATGCTAATACTGCTATTGATGTCTCGATGAAATTTATTTTTTCCCCAATTTTAAACATGAATTATAGTCATTCAACATTAGTGTAACTGAAAGCTATATCATTTTTTATTTTTTTTTTTACATTTATTAGGCTTCAAAAATATAACCACTTTTAATTTAAGTGAACTTAGAACAATCCTCACATAAACCCATAATAAATGTCATATTTACGTGTGCCTTTCCTACCTGTCTAACAGATAGGAAAAATACAGAAATTGAATAAAGTTTGCACCAAACAGTCTGCACTGCATGATTTATAGCCTAAATTAAATATAGATAATCATTATTAAAGCTACAAAAGTTCTTTAGTCAAGAGCAGTGAGTAATTTTCTCTGTTACCTTTGTTCTTTCATTATCTTTAATGACATTAGTCGCTGTCCCTTTAAGAGCTGCCGCTGCTGCACATGACACGGATCTCACTTTCTCACAGCTCTTTACTTTCGGCTAAGAATTTATTTAACTCAAGGCTGCTCTTATGAGGATACTCAACAAAACAGATATTTTTGGCATTATTGTGCGTGTTATTGTTCGTTCAAGCGTGACAGAGAACTCGATTATGGTGCACTGTCCATGCGCACGATACTGGCGCATCTTTCTGTGCGTCGTGTGTGTGACAGGACATTCACAGACAGCGCATTCTCTTTTTCTCTTTTGGCACGCTTAAATGGTTTAAACGCATTTGCATGAATGAGAGCGTGATCATATATTGTAATGCTACCCAAAGGATGCATTTGTATTTTTATATATATTTTATTTCCGTGTAGTACATGCATGTGGACGTGTATGTACATACAAATCCACATGCATACACTACACAAAAAAATAAAATTAAAATTAAATAAATATTTGTTATTTGAAATATATAAATACTGTATATATCATTACAAATAATTAATTATTTTTAAAATTTATATTTAAGGCAGTTTATGATTACCTGTCTATTACAGGACCACATGGTTTTCCACAATTCAGATTTAGCACCGAGCAAGGCACCATAATCCAAGGTTAAAAGCTGTTAAGAGCCTTTAAAAAGTGTGAAATGTTAAAGACATTAACCCAGTGTGAAAAGCCTTTTATAGTTTGTTTATTTATTTTATTATAGTTGGGGAATTTGAACCTATGAGAATAGTAATACTGATATAGACCTTTTAATAATTGACACAAGAACAACAGGCACATTTTAAAAGCACACTCATGTCTCACACTTGTATCATGAACAGGATCCCTACATGAGACGTTCTCCTCAGTGTGATAATGTTGTGCACTGAGACACCTACTGATCACTACGTGTATTTACAGCCAGACTCCATATCAAAGCATGTCTGTAAAATCTTGACCCTGTAGTTATTGTTTGAAAATATTTTTTGCTTTTGATAAATTTAAATTTAGATAAAATATTGTGAAGGTAATTGATTCAATTTTAAGGTTTTAAATACGAAATAGGCTACAGTTATGCACTCAAAGTTGCGATTCAGTGGTGTTACATAACATCTCTCTCCTGCAGGCATCGACAAGGAGAACGTTGAGATTTCTCCCACCTCGAGCCTCTCCACCAGTGGGCGAACGCGACACGGGTCAGCCAGCCAGGTACAGAAGCAGCGCAGTGCAGGCAGCTTCAAACGGCCAAGCATCAAAAAGATCGTCTGAGAAGATTTGATGCGTTTCTACCTACTCCGCGGCCATCATTCTTCTCCACGAATCCTTTTTGTTTTCCGTCGTCCGGTTTAACAAGGTTCTTGCATTGAAGAACCGCTTGAGTGTTTTTTTTTTTTATATATACCAGTTGAAGCTTGCCACATACTTGCCTAAATGAACTAGTCTGGAGAATGCACTGAACTCTCCGTGTTGCACTCAACATCAAAAATGTCTTGGGACTGACCACATTGAAATGCTAAATTGAGGCGTCCACTCTTCGTTTTGCACAAACTTGAGATTATGTCCTCATTGATGTCTGAAAGAAACACATAAATGAGAAACTGATCTGATTAACCACTACAGCAAACAGTTGACCAACCGTGTGGAGACTCGCAGGCTCATTATCTTGGCTCGGTATCCGGCCTTTTTCCATTTAGTCCTGGACCCGCCATGGGATGGATATGCGGCCTGTCCTGTCCTGATATCCACAGGCTTGAAATCTGGATGGTGATCCAGGTGTATACACAGAAAGATGATACGTGTACTATACTATTGACGATAATAACGATCACATGTTTTGGGTTCTTATTTTATCCATTGTGTGCCTTTGTCAGGGTTTTCAGCTGTGTATAGTTTGTAAAATAGGCAAGACCTTGCTAAGGAAGGGAAAACAGGTACTAATTATGAAAATGTGTTGCGGCTTTAACATTTACCATATGTAAACAGTACCATGTGACTATGAAATATGAGAATATCATATTGCAGCATCTAAATATTTATTCTGTAAATGTAGATAATCTTTTCGGAGTCACATGAAGGTTTGCTTTGCGATCGTTATATCATCAGTCGTCGAAAACGATTCAGCGGATGAGTATGTTATCCGTATGTAGTATTTTCCCAAAATGCACAAATCAAACACGACAAATTGGCATTAATATTCATCGTCTCACTGTGGTGCAATATGTTCTTTTTTTATTTGTTTCGTTGAACACTATATGTGTGTACAAATTGCACATGATTAAAGTGTGTGATCAGGAAATATCCGTGCACACTTTTACCTTCCCCTGTTCCCGTCTCACTAACGGCTCACGTACGGCACAGAAATCCCAATCCCACCACACGCTGACATAGTAACACTGCACCAAAGACTAGTTTGCAATATTGTGAGGGGAAACTGTTGTGAACTCCATTTTGTATCTTTTTATGTCTGTCTAGTCTATGTTGTATGCCTTAAAATAATTATTTCTTCCATACAGTTCTCACTAGCTTTGTAACAACGTTTTTGGCATTTAATGTAATTGTTTTCTCACTTGGCACCTAACCAGTGAATCGCTAAATTAAACATTTTAAGTGCCATTTAAGTTTGAATTAAGATGCCATTAGCCGTCAAAATTGAAGTGGCCGATTTTTGTGTGCAATATTTGTTTTCTGCATTATTTTTCTGTCATTATTACGTCAATCTGCAAATCTACAAGGAGGAATGGTAGTGTACCTAGTAACAAACTCAAAGTACATGTGTTTGCTCTTTGAAATTCTTATGAAAGGGAAACTTGTATTACTAAAGAAGGGTACCTGCCAAATGTTTGAGGACGGAATATTTATGCATAATTTTAATTTTATGTTTTTGAAAAGATTGCTTTGAAATACATGAGTACCTGATGTTTCACACTTAAAATTGGGACCAAATCGATGTCATTTTTCCATTTTATCTGGAGATTTATTTTACATTTTTCTTTGTTTTACAGCCGTACTCTCCTGCAGATCCAAAAATGTACATTCATCCTGACTTGTAGTTATTTTAGGGCACTAAGCAGATTTCAGATCAGTGTTTTGTTATGATCAAAAATGAAACTTGAAATGTTTATTCCTGCTTTACATGTCGTAATGGTGAATTTCGCATCAATCCGTGTCAAATGCATTTTTTTTTTTTTTTTTAAAGCAAATTGAAAATCTGAAGGAACGTAAATGACCCAATTGAGTGTTTGAAGTGCAAGATTTGCCCTCTTTTTTTGCGTCCATTACTCTGAATAACAAGAATATAAATCCTTTCTCTTGAATCTTAGATGTTGCATTGCTACTACCAATCTAAAACTGACCTAATCTGATATTTCAATACTTTAAGACCATAATGAAGGCACAGTCTTGACTGCCACGACAGCGGTTAGACACATGACATGCCCCTAAGCCTTTTAAATTGCATATGTAATTAAACTGTCTTATGTACTCATCATAAACAGACTTAAAAAGTGGTTTATTTTATATAATTCAAGATGTGTGTTTGTCTGATGCATTTGCCAGATTTTTAATTGCATTGGTCATCTGTAAACAATGTATCTGTCACCTGTAAATATGTTTGTGTAAAATCGGAAGGTATATAAATACAAGTGTAAATATATGTGATATTGTATTACTTGCTTTTTTGTAAAGCGGTTAGTTGCTGTACATGTATAACATGGCAATTTAATTATACCAGTGTTCGTAATAAAAGTTTCCCTCAACCCTGTTACCATGCTGTTCAACATGTGATGTTTTTATTCTGTAGTTCATCAGATGTTTATCACATTGAAAAGTTTTGGTGATTTGAAGTTTTATTGAAAAATGTATCAGAAAACTTGACTATAACCTCACTTCTAGGGCATTGTAATGAAATCTAAATCTCTGTGGCTTAAACTCATCGACTCTAACAACTCCATCTGCTCTACAATCTCAGTTTCTCATGGTAAAGAAGCTAACAGTTGAGAGTTTGGTAATATTTCTAGTCATCCTATTTTTATAAAATCAAAAGTATAACATAACTGCGACATCTGTAGCATTTGATTCAAAATAAGAGTTAAAAAAACAACTTTGTTAATGCAAATACCAAGAAGACAATTTGGTGGCTCAAAAACCAAATCTTTTGTCTTTAACTATCAATTGTGAAACTGTCATTTCACAAGCTAAATAATGTGTATAGAATAATGTACAGATGCATTAGGGAAACTGTCAAATAACATGGATAAATAACCTATATTTTATATTATATATTTTTAATATATAGATATTTTGCAAGTTCAGAATTTCATTTAAGTTTGTCACGTTTTAATCACGTGTTTGCTTTTTCCCAGGTATCCCATAGTCTCTCGATATGGGGTCATACAAATTGCTTGTATAATAATTATACAGTAAGCTTTTTAAAATAGTTTTAGATGAAATATAGCACACTGTTTGGCGGATAACATATCTTTAAAAATATGCCAAACCTCCAATATACTGAATTGTACCAGACGTTATCATATACAGGGGCAAAGTTCAAAGTTTAGCAGCTAACTGTGTGATATAGCTAACATCAAATAAGTGCTGCTCTTTTTGCTTGTTTAACTTTAACTGGAAACATATTTTGAGTTACCTGTTACTTAAATCTATTTTAAAATCCGTCTTTCACGTTATAATTCCCTAAATTATGATAACTAAACGACGTCCCCAACAGCCTCGCGAAGTCCGAGACCACTATAATCTCGCGACATTTCCATACATTTACAGTGAGCGGGGACGTATCGCGAGATTTGATCAGCTGATGCGTCTCTGTTTTTAGAGTGTGCGTTCGGACGGTCAACACGTGGGGAGGAGAGACAAGAGGCACACACATACACACACGAAGCGGGGGGACACGTTGAAATTGTGCTGGGCCTTGAATACGTAACATTAATATTATACGGTGGCGGTGCGAGGGACGCATAAACACAGTGAGTATAAAACGCGTGTTCGGGTTTTACTTCATTTGTGCTGATAGGTGAAGCTTATACCGCAAAGAGGGAGCCCATTTTAGCCGCCTCTCCTCATTAGTCCTGCTGTCTGGTGTTGTGCTATGATTAACATACAAAGTCTGATATTAACCATCCTAAATTCAACCATCTAATCTTGACAAACGGTTTCCACCTTCATTGGTTCGACAGTGTGTGTTTGACATTGCGCCAGTGCTATCCGCTATCCCGAAAACGCTTTAGCTACAGCGGCTAACAGTCGCCAGATCCGAGTTCATTCCTAATGGATGGTAGTCCTGCACGTCAATTAATTAAGCAATTATTAGACGTCCTTATTAGCTAGTAAACCAGGTACCTTAACGCGCAAATCAGCTTGACCACCTTCAGCTAGCATGACCAGTGGAGTTAGCACGTTTTGGAGCAAGTTACCTGTTTTTTAAGTTAGAAAGTCGACCAGGTTAGATGTTCCACAAACTATCCTGACCATTTTAGGCTAGGTTGACAAGCTGGTAGATGATTTGTTGCGGTTCCTACCCGCTAGAAACAATGATATTCCCAATAGGGAGTTGTAAGTTGGATATTTTTGAGGTCCAGTTCATAATGTTACTTGGGGCTATTGTAATTTGTGTGGTCATTCTGCAGAATGACAGGGAAAACACGCTTTCCTGCTTTGTTCTCTTGTCTTGCGCCTTAAAGTCAACTCACACCTTCATTCAGCTGAATTATGTACCGAGGCACATGGACGAGCGGTTTCTGTGAACTCATGGATAATTCAGGGCCTCTCTGAACGAGGACTTGGTGGAGGGTTACCCTGGTGAAATCGTTTTAAAGTCGAGATACTTGAAGCGGTCAGTACTTTAGATTGAATAACTGCATTGGGTTGTAATTCATTCAGCGGCCTACCGCGCGCACTGTAGGTCAATATCACCTCGCTAACTGGTTACGCGCGTTCTCCTTTATTTAATGACCTCGGTTATGTGTATGTTTCATTGCTGTCATAAACTGAAAGATCCTGCTTATATTTGACTAATTTCGCCCTTTAGTCCTTATAGCAGCAGTGAACAGTTAGCTTGACTGCTAACGCACGCAGCATGCATTACAACCTCGCAGACATCTGGCGCAATGTGTATATTTCTCTCAGCCAAGACATGCACTCTTATGCACAATTATATCGTGTTATATTATTGACTTTCGCTGCATTGCCGGTGCGGTAAAAACGCGCACGTCACTTTTGTGGCTCTCCTCTCCTCCAGCAGCCGGTGCGCGTAACGATCACCGCGCGTGCTGGAGGGTTCAGAGGTTCGCTTTTTGTATTCTGAATGCAGCAGCACTAGTAAGCCGCTTACTTGCGATCAATGGGTTCGTATGTAACGTGTTGCGCGAGTGACTAGCTACGGTGCCCTCTCCGGTATCTCTACACCTCCCCAAGGTCGAACAGCCACCGTGCAGCACGCGCTCGGTTCTCTTTCTATGGTCCGCTCGCTCGCGCACGCGCTCGCTCGGGCCATGATATGACAGCGAGCGTTAACTCGGCGAGCGTTTATTTAACCTCATGCTGAAGGTGAACACAGTCTTCCTGAATCAGTTTCGGTCCTTTACTGTGTTGAAACTACAGCACGTGACTATTAGTTTAACGTGGCTTCTTGAAACGTGCTCTCGAGACTGATAGTGCTAACAGACAGTATAGTATTAATATTATGACTAAATAGCTTTGATTGTATGACCAGCCCTCCATAGCTATTACTATTACAGCTTCATTCAGCAGAGAATTGTAATGGCTGTGGAGAGTGGGTCGTGGATGTTACTAATAATGTCTGAAATATAGAAATTTTTAGTGAATTGGAAGCTGTTTGTGGCACTTGGGGTACAAATTCTTTTGTACTTTTCTTTATTTAATTGGATGTTTTTTCATTTCAGAAGGTCAAGTTAAATGCTAAATTTGTTTTCATTTTCTAAGCGGTTAGCAGATTTTGCAATGGTGTCATCAAAATATGGGTTATGTCTGAATGTAGTCTGACTACTTTTTTTTTTTTTTTTTTTTTAAACAAAAACTCTTTTACACCAATATTAAATAAATGTAAGAATTGAACATGGTGTATGAAATGGGTTGGACAATACAACACAATGGGTGTCAGCATTATAAATTTAACTCAAAGGGATAGTTCACCCAAAAATGAAAATTCTGTCATCATTTACTCACCAACAAGTTGTTCCAGACCCGTATGAATATCTTTGTTCTGCTGAACACAAAGGAAGATATTTGCAAGGATGTCCATAACCAAACAGACCTCCCGTTGACTACCTAAGTAGTAAAAAGTACTATGGTAGTCAATGGGGAGCGAGATCTATACTTCCGAATATATCTTCCTTTGTGTTCAGCAGAACAAAGATATTCATACGGGTTTGGAACAGCTTGAGGTTGAGTAAATGATGACAGAATTTAAATTTTTGGGTGAACTGTCCCTTTAATGCCATCACTCAGTAGGGTGCTATGTAGTTTTTGACCAAATTTTGGTTTATGATAAACTTTTTTTTTTTTTTTTTTCTTGCAAGGTTTGTTGTGATTTATAAACAATTTATTTTCTTGCAGTGCTGTACAAAGGCTCCAAATGATATTTCGTGGGTAATGATATTTCACAGGGACTGCTACAACTTTGATGATATTGCGGCATGCTTGACATTGTTCCCGCTGATATAGTATATAAAAAATGATTTCATATAAAAAATGATTTCGGATGCTATTACCATGGTTCTTAAACAGGGCTGTAGTCATCAAGTCCTCCTAATAATGAGAAATGGCCAAATTGCAAATAGTTCAAATTGATTACAATAAATTCTATTTATTTTACACTTTATTTTTTTTTCCCCCCTTAAATTTCTTTAAATCCTATATTTAATTCCTTTATAGGAAAAAGAGCATTGCATCTTTTCCCCATGTTCAAAACATGGCTTTGTACTTACTGTTTTTCAAAACTTTAGCATATTTAGAACCCACTTTGATTTCAGTGTATTTGTTCATATGTTACGTGCTGTAGTCATTATTCATTGACAGTCAGGGAGGCAGTTGGGAGGCTGTTTTTGAAACCCTATCTGAAAGCCGAAGAGAAACGGAAACCCCTTTATCTTTGGTTACTATGTACAGGAGTGAATGGGAGGGGTTTGTATACGTGTTCCTCCTCTTCTGGAGACTGGGATATGCTGCTCCCATGATGGAAAGGCATGCACGAATGTCCTTTTTTAACTGAAAGGATGCCCCTCCCATTCAAGCAGTGAGGTAGACATGGCACGTAGCTCCCAGCAGCCTCTGAGGTTGAATGTCAGCCATGTGATATTGTCCCTGAAGTTTCAGCATGGCTGCCCAGAAGTTTCCCCTCTCTCACTGTAAAGCTGCCTGACCAAAAGTTCTGCAAACAATGCTAGATGGAATGCAATGTTAGTAAAGTTAAGATATGCTTTTTTTGTTTTGTTAAAGTTTCATGTCGATTGATTACTTAGATTATGATTGTATCTCATCTATTGTCTTGGAAGGATACAGTTTTTAATTTCATTCTATATAATTATCCATATGTGTATAATTCAAGGCAAGATTTAATGCCCATGCATCTTGCATAACCATGAGCTAGTACTGAGTGACCAGGGTGTAATTTCCCAAGATGAGGATGAGTCACCCACTCTTTCACTTGTTCCCAAAGGCAACACATGTTAAACCAGAAATAAAACTTTTTATTACACATCTGTCTTGAATGCTTTCTGATTGGTCTGTCAAATGTTTGCATCTGGTTTCCTGCTAGAAATGCTTTGCTAGCTTAATGTCCCATATCACTGGTCTCTTCTTGCAAAATAAAATATTTCAACTCATCAATATTTCATGTCCATTTATTCATTTAAATATTTAAGTAGCTGTGTCGTTAGTCTTTTGGTTATTACAAAATAACTTTGTTGTGATCCTTAAGAACTAGCTTTGACTGTGCTAATATTAAAAATATTGGTTGTGTTATCTTTATTAGAAGGTTTGCACTTTTGCTTGCATATCTAAATATAGTTTAAACCCCCATTTGTATTTTTTTTTTTTTTTTTCATTAAACATTTAAATTAAAGAGAATTATTTATACTATAATGGGTAACAGGATTACCAATAGGTCAGATTCAACATCAGTAGTGGTTCGATACTAAATTTTGAATTGTGGTTATTGATAAACTGTACTTTTGTTAAAGTGATGCATTATATAAATGTAATATACATGTCTTTTTAAAATTGTTTTATATACATTTTAACTTTAGTTTTAGGATAGAATGGTTCTGCTTAATGAGTATGTCAAGTTTATGGTCTGTCCGTTATAGTGCAACGTCACAGCACTGTAATTTGCTGTGTTACATCTTGCTTTGACACGTTTTGACTAACTTTTGTTTCTTTTCTTGATCTGCAGGTGTAGCTGCTAGGGTCTAGAGGAGATGCCACTGAGGTTCCGGTCCTTTGTTCCGTATACGCTTCCTGGAGTGCTGGCGCTCATAGGCTGGTGGTGGTACATCTCCCGCAAGAAAGAGCGAATCACCAGCCACGACAGTGAGGAGGGGTCAGTTATGGGCTTGCGGACCTCCTCTGGAGAGGGCAGCAATGGGATGGTTGACAAGAGCTGCCCTGCAGCCAGCAGCACACACCGTAGAACCAGCCGAGACAGAGTCAAGGCCAAAGAGCACAAGCCTGTTGAGCAGGAAGTAGTAGCGGAGATTCACACGCCGGTGCTAAAAGCCACTGCGGGAGAGGCTCTTGGCGCCCCTCCAGTTGTCTTGGCAAGTGGACAGCTAAATGCTCCTCAGAGCGGTGCAAAATCAGTGCCCCCACAAACCCACCCAGAGACCGCCAGGCAGTCGACTCCTGTGTCATCTTCAACCCCAACAAAAACAGTGGAGGAGAGCCCTCATCATAAAGGACCAGAAGCCGCCACTGACAGCAAACCCTCAAGCCAGTTACCGCCGGATCTAGCAAGTACTGGTTCAATCAAGAAGCAGGTCGATAACCAACCACTAATTAGGCAACGTCCTGCAGAGCTAGCTAAAGCAGAGCGACCTGAACCTGAGGGAGAGGTGGCCACTGAAATCTCGGTAGTAACTTGTGCTCAGAATCTGCCAGCTGACATTTCAAAAGTTGAGCTGGCCTCTGCTGCATCCTCAGTGGAAGGTGAGACTGTCTTGCTGGAGACCTGCAGCCTAAAAACACCTCTGACTTTGACCTCGTTCCCCAACTCCACCAGTACACCCCTCTCAGAAAGCTCCACGGAGGCCCAGCACCAAGAAAACGGAGACCTGGGCCTACCAGCTGAGACCAGTCCAGACATGCAGGAGCTCCAGCGTCTCGCGGCTGGGCTGATCACTGAGGTCATCTCGGCAGCCACCCAGGAGGTCATGGCGGTCAGCAGCTGTGAGTCCCGGTACAGCAAGGGCCCTGAAGAGGCCAACAGCAGCACGCCGGCTGTAAATGGTAAGGAAGTAGAGTCTGTACCTCCTGAAAGTACAGAAAGTGAAGAGTCTCAGGCGGCGCAGATAGCAGAAGAGATTGTCAATGGTTGTCTGGCACCTTTGCTCTGGAAGATGCCAGAGAATGAGAAGGAAAAAGCCTTGTTGACTGTGCCGTCTGGGGGACAGTTGGAGTCAACGCCAGTTCTGGCCAAGCTGCAGGCAGAGGAAGCTCTGGTTGAGGACTCAGGATGTAGCACGTGCCAATCCGAGGATGGCGTCAGCAGTGAGGACCTCCATAGCACGGGATTGTCCTCGACAGTGTTTGAAAGCAAGGAGGACCTCATTCAAATTTCAGGGACTTGTAGGGCCTCAGAGGGTCATGGAGATGGACTGCAGGAGAGTCTTGCTATAATTGCTCCTCAGGAGTCCCCGCTTACTGCAGAAAATGTTGCTACAGTTTGCGAAGCAGCACGGTTGAATGGAACAGGCCTTAGGAATGGCACCACTAGCGAGGTTGACGCTGACCAGTCAGGAGGTGAGTTTAAGTTCTTAAGAATTTAACACTAGGGCTTAAAGGAATGAAAATTCTGTCATTTACTCAGCCTCAAGATATTCCAAAACTTTTTCACTTACTTTCCTCTGTGGGAGCCAAAAAATATAGTGATTTACTCTTGAATCAATTGTTGGTGTGTTGGATAATACAACATAAACTATAAAAATATAACTTTCAAACACTGCTCAAGTTTGCATAAACACAATTATTTAATGGGGTCCTTGACTACTCAAAGTTCAATGTAAAGGGAGATATTTTCTTTTATAGAAATCGCTTACAACAAGGACAACAAACGGCTGGTAGGGACTACAACAAGCTTCTTCCCGGGTTGGTGACATCACAAACCCTAAAGTTCAGTAGCCCCGCCCACTGATTCAAGCACGACAAGTAGTAGTAGGTAAATAACAGACGTAACGTTAACACTGGTTCGATCATCTAAACAATAAACATGCCTTTGAAGAGTGCAAAATATTGTGCAGTGCCATACACAGTAGCTGCATTGGATTTGCAGAGAGCCTGACATAAAAAAAATAAAAAATAAATAAAAAAACGATTCTCTGCCTTCTATTTTGGATCCGACAGGAACAGTGCAACATGCTTATGAGAGTAAAAAAGTATTTACTGTGTCACTATTGCTTTGTTACAGATCATTTGATATGTGCGGATTAACCTGTATGTGTCTAACCAAAATCACCAGTGATTTCTGATATCTAATGATTTAATGTAGGCCTACAGTCAGTTGTTTTTGTCTCAAAATTGCTTATTGTCAGTAAATCAAACCAGTGACTAAACAGTCAACTTCACATTGTTTCTTTTAGTAGGTTGAAAAATAATCTGTCATTTAAACTTTGATGATAAAATTATATATAGAAAGAGATCAAATAAGGCTCCCTTTACAATCGCAGGAACTGTCAATCAAATCCTGGACACTCGACAAAACTCCTGTTAGATTCAATGAATCTCTTATTTACATTGTGTTTGCACTGTTAGTTATGATAAAAGCAAAAAGCATATTATCGTGCAGAAATTGCCTTACAATGATGAGATCACTGCATTCATGCACTCAACATGTCTGTGATCAGCTACATGCTGCTCATCACTGCAACCTTTCATGCCATGATCTAAATATAATACTATAGTCAACGCTTTTCATAAACATTGAGAAATGTAATAGTAAAAAAGTGTGTTTTTGAGAGAATTCCACATGAAATACAGACATGCCCCTTAAAACAGAGCGTTCAAATCAGAGGGCTAAAATCAGGGCAGGAAAAATGCCTTTTATTATTAAATTCTGACAATTTTTGATGTGAAAATCATACTAACATAAGTGCACTCCAGGAAACATAAAATAATAAAAATGCAGTTTATGACCACTTTAAATGAGCAACATTTGGTCAATCAACATTCCTTTCTTTTGTGGAACACAAGATATTTAAAAAATGTCTTTTTTTTTTTTGGTCTGTACATTTAAAGTCAATGTTGTTTTTGATCCCATTGACTTTATAATTACATGGATAAAACAGTTGAAACATTCTTTACAATATCATGTAATTTGTTTTTCACAGGAGGAAAAAAAACAGGTTGAAAATATGTGGGAGAATAAAAGATGACAGAATTTTTATTTTAAGTCCCTTAATTTTAAAATAAATTGAATTCACATTCACAAAGAATTCCATTCATTTCAGCAGTCTCAAAGCATCTCTAAGTATTGCACACATCACATGAACTCCATCTTGGGAGATTGTTTGATTGCGCTTTGCTTAATAGTGTGGGATGTGGTACGCTTATTGTTCATTAATGGCTCGTTTCCACAGAGCGGTACGGTTCAGTACAGTACGGTACGCAATTTTTGCCGTTTCAATTGTCAGAAGTTGTGAATGGTACCCTAATTCCGAACCGTACCAATTTTTTCGAACCCTTCTTTTGGGGTACCTAGTAGGGGTGTAATGGTACGCGTATTCGTACTGAACGGTTCATGGGGCAACCGTGCCGTATGTAGCCGTTTGGAATGCACTCGGCAAAGGGAGCGGCGTAATTTCCTCCTCCTTCAGCTGGGATGTTCCCGTGACAACTCAGCACAGTGTCCATCAGCAGATGTGTCTGTTTTAATGGCATAATCCTTTTTTCTTTCTTTCTTTTTTTTTTTTTAATCCTTACTGATGCAAATAAAAAAATGTAAATTTAATATTTTAAAAAGTTTTTATATATTACATTGCATATTTTAAAAAGTTAAACTTTTAAAAATATAAATTGTATATTTATTTATGCCGGCGCTGCGTTGTCACGTGAACATCCCAGCTGAAGATGAGGAAATTACGCTGCTCCCTTTGCCAAGTGCATTCCAAACGGGTACATACGGCACGGGCGTGCCCTTCTCACATAGGGATGATCACTTCCACTTGGAATTTGCCCCGTGAACTGTTCGGTATGAATACACGTACCGTTACACCCCTACTACCTAGCACAATAGTACCAATAGTACTGGTAGCAAAAGGGTGGAGCTACACTCACTGCAGAAATTTGATTCGTTGACAGAGAACCGTCATTTGCACATGCTACAAGGAGAATGACAAAATACCGTTGCAACAATACCATATATTTTTCGTCTGTTTTTCAGTTCGGTCTTTGCTCAAACAAAGCTGCTGTATGTCCTCCATTGTTTACTGTCACTTTCTTCTTCACGCGAGAATGACGTTGATCGCTACTTTCCGGCATAAGCCACGCCTATCAAGTAAGGGTACTTTTGGTGGTGGAAACGCAAGCCAGATAAGGGTTTACCATCCTGGATCGTACTGTACTGAACTGAACCATACCGCACCGCTCTGTGGAAACGAGCCATAATGCAGAGCAGTCTAGGTTTGCTTTTTCCCCCATGTAGACCCATGTTGCATAGTGTCAAACATTTTCACTTGTGCAAATCTAACTTTTCACAAAGGTTTTCCTTCAAAATGAAGGCTCAAAGGATTGGCACCATTTACTGTCATGCATACTGTTTTCAATTGGCTTTGTTTTTGTGTTTAAATCCAAACAGTGTCAATCCTCTTCTTGACATTTGGCCAGATGTAGTAGTGCAAAAAAGCCTGAGTCAAGGATACCTCTCAAACTGTGAATAGACTCTCTGGAAACCTCAGATGCTCAAATTCCCAAACAGCGTATGTTACATGAGCACAACCGCATGTGCACAGCTGTTTTTACCGCTCCCTACTACAGCAAATTCCTTACATGGATATCAGTGGTGTCTTGCTTTTTAAACTTCAGAGCAGGTGCTAGAAATGGCCAGTAGTTGGTCTGTTATTAGTTAGGCTATTCAACAGATGTTTTTACCAGAAAGTGGCACTACTGACACACTGGCCATTTTCAATGTATGTATGTAAGGCAGAGTGAGTATTTTTCTGTTGATTTGATGACAAGAAGCACCTGTCTGGGGGGTGTGAGTGATTTGCCTGAACCCTTGTGAGGTGTTGCCACACCAGCTGCTGCTCTCTGATCCTTCTCCTGCCATATTGTGCCCTGAGAAAGATGTGGAGACTGGCAGCACCTAGTGTCTCAGCCCATCCTCTCTTGAATGAAACCAGAAAATGTAACAGACCCTTGATGCTTCTTTCCCGTTAGTTAAATCTGAGTAAATGGGCAATTGTTGTTGCTGTCAAGTAGTAGAAAAAGTGTCATAAGCTTACTGCATTAATGGTATAAATCAAGAACAATGGCAGCAGTGCTTTTCGTCCTGAGGGAAGAGGCTGGTTGTTTTGTTTGTCAATGGTCCTTGTCATCTGTATTAGTTGTGTTTGTTATTGTTACCCCATGGTTACTTAGCAAACAGCGATGACCTGGCTAAGCAGGCATTCGCGTTCAGTCTGTTAAAGAGTGGTCTGTTTAGACCCCTGAAAGTCATTGATTTGGGTTGCAGTAATGTTGTTGGGAGAATGTGTGGAATGGATGCCATTTTTTCCTAACTATGCTAACAATAGTTTTTACTATATCCAGATCATCTTGGGATTAGTTGCAGGTGATTATTGATTTCTTTAAGATGGCAGACCTTTTTCATGTTATACATTATTTAAATATATTTATTTGATTTTATTTTCTACATTTTACCTTTTTATGTGTCTCTCTATATGCATAATACTATATATAATATTTCAGTGAGATGCGGGTCATCTCAGGATTAGCTGCAGGTAATATTGATTGGTTTATTCAGTTGGCAGAACTTTAATAATAATAATTTATATACACACCTTTATTCATTTTAACCAATGTGAATCTTAAGGTGTTGCAAATGTTTTTTTTGAAAATAGTAAATTGACTATGTATTTAATCAACTAAGTCAATTGTTCAAATTTGCTGAAATAAATGAAATTATTCTACAGAACATTATACTTTGACACAGCTGACATTTGTGTTTCTTTCCCAACAGGTTCAGATGTGAATAGCATGGATTCAGTGGACAGCTGTTCCACCTTGGGGGCGGGAGACGGCCAGCTGAGTGGCAGCCAGACCTGTCAGTCACAGAGCTCAGAGCTTATTGTGTGGGAGATTGAGGTGCCAAAGGTGCGTTTCCATTAAACCCTAATTCTGATTCACGTTATTCTACTTCTATCAATCAAAAGTTTTTCTAAAACCATTTTAGAATTAAGAAAAACTCATCAACCCTTTATCTAAGGCTGCGTTTACACTTGGCATTAACATGCGACCTGTATCTGGATGTTGTCCACATACACATTGAAAAGACAAGTGTAAATGCACTTCTGATTGGAATGTTATACGATCAGTGTGTCTCGGTCCAGAGATAGTCGAGGACGATTGTGATCGGATCTCAGTGCAAGATCGTCCACCAGAAGCTAGTTATTTTAATTTATAAAGTTTTAAATATGGATATTGTTTTCTTACAAAAACGCTTCGCTTCAGAAGGCCTTTATTAACCCATTGGAGTCGTTTGGATTGCTTTTTGTTTTTTTTTTTATTAATATTTTTTTTTTTTTTTACTTCAAAACAATTCACCCCAATTCACTGCCATTATAAACTTTGGAGGACTAAGGATATTTTTAAATATATCTCTGATTGTGTTCGTCTGAAAGAAGATAGTCATATACACCTAGGATGGCTTGAGGTTGAGTAAATCATGGAATAATTTACATTTTTGGGTGAACTATCCTTTTAATGTGAACTAATGTAAATGTGCCGTGTCCTGATTAGCTAATGGTCTGGTCTGCTTGATCAGATCAACGGTGATCACATGTTAATGCTAATTGTAAAAACAGCCTAAATGTCAAAGCACAGAGCAACATTTGTAAACACAATGGCCAATGACATATGGATGCATGGCATGCACTCATTAAAACTTGTCTATATCTGTGGTTCTCCTCTGGTTTTGTAGCATCTAGTGGGACGGCTAATCGGCAAACAAGGGCGATACGTGAGCTTCCTGAAGCAGAGCTCTGGTGCTAAGATCTACATTTCAACCCTGCCTTACACTCAAGAGTTTCAGATCTGTCATATAGAGGGTAAGTCAGTCTCTCTGAAGTGCCAAACTTTTCCAGTTCAGCCATAGCCTCTTTGAAAGCCATAGCCTCTTTGTTTTTGTTCTGGTTGGTTTTTAGGAACCCAGCAGCAGGTAGATAAGGCGCTAGCTTTGATTGGGAAGAAGTTTAAAGACTTGGACCTGACCAACTTGTATGCCCCACCGCCCCCACCACTAACGTTACCCTCTCTGCCCATGACTTCCTGGGTAAGATTGGCTCCTTTTCCCTCTCCTGCATACTATCCCTCTTCTGCAGCTACCTTTTAAGGCAGCTTTCTGACTCTTATGCATTACTCTGCTAACACTTTCTGTGTTAATTGCACATAAGATTTTTTTGGTTGTTGTTGCATAAATGATCATATTAAATTCAATAGGACAGTTTCTGTAAGACTGGATTCATTAAGGTTTTACGTATTTATTCTGGTCCTGTTTCTTAAATAAAATCGAACTTCAACCAAACAACAAAAAGACATTTAGATTATTCTTGGATTTTGACATAACATAGTGTGTCATTTGATCTTTCTGGTACAGCTTCTGTTGCCCAATGGGGTGACGGTGGAGGTGATCGTGGTGAACATTGTATCAGCCGGTCACCTGTTTGTCCAGCAGCACACTCACCCTACGTACCACGCCCTGCGCAGTCTGGACCAGCAGATGTACCTGTGCTATTCACAGCCTGGCACTCCCCCGTTACCATCACCTGTTGAAGGCAAGATGCTCCCCTTTTTCTCTTTACACATTCCTCATTCTGCAGAGAATTACTCATTTTCTTTCATCCCTTTTCCAGTTGGAGTGATTTGTGCGGCCCCAGCTGTCGATGGAGCCTGGTGGCGAGCGCAGGTCATCTCCTTCTACAAAGATTCAACCGAAGTGGAAATCCGATATGTTGATTATGGAGGCTACGACAGAGTCAAGATTGACACCCTTCGACAGATCAGGTTTATTGACCCCCCCCAAAATTTTGCACACTTTACTGGAAAGTTCTTAATTAGGGCTGTCAATAGATTACAATTTTTATTTTTAATCGCATCCTTATGAAATTAAGCATACACCACTTTTTCTTGTTTAACACGTTCATTTTGTAATTTGCTATATAGTGAAATGTGTTTGTGCATAAATAGCCTACAATGTGCGATCAGTGCATCAGGAATGCACATAGTTTGTTTGGGCATCAATTTAACGGACTAAAGTGTGCTTACTGTATGACTCTGCAGTTGTCTTTACCTTGATTGCAGTCCCTGATCCATCAACTTTACTAGCAAGACACTGGTTTGCTTTATCCAGCTGAAATACATAGAATCACAGAACATGACAGCTTGTTTTAAAGCGAAATGCACACTGGAATGAATAGTTTACTGAAAACGCAAGTCTCTATTCTCTCAGCCATCTCTGATGTAATCTGCCTGGTTTTCTTTACATTAGCGCTGTTTTGGACTGATTGTTTGAATGAATTTGCTTACTGGATCATTGGACTAAACTTTTCTGGAGTTTAGTGGCTTAAAATGAGCTGATCACAAACAGGGAAGTGAAATTGGGTTAAATAGAAATGTCTGCCATCTGCCATATTGGAACAGTCAAAGCCAGTCCGTCAAAACTCAAGAGCAAGTAGACTGTGCGTCTGCAACCATAGTTAGGAGCATGTATGAATATTTAAATCTGCAGTAGACTTCAGCAGATGATTTTGCTAAACTAACACACGATACAAGACGAAGGCGTCAGCTAACACTGCGCTAAAAAGTTACCATAGTTTATACCCCTGTAATATTGAGTTTGTACATATAAAAAGCACAAACCAACACATTCTCACCTGTAAAATTTTATCCCATTTCTTTGGGAATTTAAAACTTTAAATGAAAATTTTTACAACCAGAAGCTGCACAATGTTGTGGCATCATTGATTCTTACTATGAGTGATAACACGTTGACCATTCCAAGATGGCGGGTGTGCCAACGTGTCTGGAGCGGTCAAATGTGGTATCTACGTATACATATCTATGGTTACAGGTACTTTCACCATTGTAGATGTTTAGCGTGATAAACTCCCAACTTTAAATATCATCCAACTACATGACTTAAATTGTTAGTGACGCAATTCGTAATTTATTTGCGTTAAATTATTTTTACGTGTTAAAGATTTTGAATTAATCACCACATGTGTTAACACGTTAACTTTGCAGCTAAATATTTAAGTAAACAACCCTATCATGCATTGTCCATAACACAAAATGTTACACAGAAATACAGGTAATTTGCATTATTTCCACTGCTTCCTACATGTTTGAAATAAATAATATACTTGCGGTGGTAGCCGGGTGAAAAATCCTCCTATTACCCACGGCACAAAAATGGTCTACTACATGTGACAAATAAATAGTGTGTGTGTGTGTGTGTGTTTTTTTTTTTTTTTTTTTTTTTTTTTTTTTTAAAACAGAGTTTTTATTTATTGAAGTGAATGGGACGCAGATTTTACTAGTAAAATTTATATAATGAATAAAATACGTGTCAAATAATGTCTTCTCTTCCTGTGGGGGAGACTACAATAATTTACTACGAATTTAATGGAAATCATATTAAATATAATTTGTGTAACCAAAATGGCAATAATGCCCAGAAGAAGGAGGAAAAAAAATTTGTGACCTTTAATTATAAACAAGCCCAAAATAAACCGGGACTCTTATTTTGAAATGTCTACACAATTGCGGGCTGATCCTTCAGATTCTTATAACCGTCTAAAACATATTATATAAAGGCCATAAAGTTGACATTGTCATAATTCATCAACTTGAGTTAATCAGCAATCACTTGGCATAAATCTGTGCTTTTCATTGATTGAGAATCACTTTGAAGCAGTCTGAAGCGCTGTTGTGCGAGCTTGTAGAATGCGCAACAGCGCCACCTTGTGACTTTGCAACATGCAGCGCTCTTTGTGAAATATCCACCGCATCTCTGCAGCGCACGTGGGAATTGCGAGTAAACAGTTCTGATGCACAAGTAACGAGCAGGTATGATACGCGTAGGGCGAGGGGAGATTTTCCGCTAGTTAATCGATCGCGGATGGTTTCATTATCTTGGGCAGATACAAAAGTATACGAGGATAAAAATAATAAAAGCAGAAATGTGTCTCCAAATATACTTGGGCGGCCGTTAATATACCTGGGCGGAAGTACTGTGTGGGAAGCACTGATTTCTATGCAGTTATGATGGCAATACATGATATGATTGGTTGAAATAAGTTAATCATGATCAACCTCACACCTTTAGATAATGTTCTAATTTTTTTTTTTTCAGTATTTTGTTTTTTTAATCATAGTCTTCTGCTGTGGACCCACCTAACTTTCTTTTTCAGGTCGGACTTCGTGACATTACCGTTCCAAGGAACAGAAGTGTTATTGGACAACATTGCCCCACTTCCAGGTTTGTCTTGTTCTTTTAAATCTTATAAGTTGAATTTTTCATCACCTCGTCCCAGCTGGATCTCACTGTTATTCACATCTTCATTAGGAGAGGATCGGTTCTCAGCAGAGGCCAATTCTGCGCTGGAAGAGATGACAAGAGGGGTTCCAATGCTGGCACAAGTGAGTCTTTAAATCTTTCATTAATGGATGACATTTATGTTAATGCTGTTTAAACCAACAGATCATTCAATGGGCAATTTTCTCATATAGGTCACCAACTACGACAATAATACAGGACTTCCTTTAGTACACATGTGGAACATGGTGGGAGAGGAGGTAAAATTATCATTATTATCATTTTAAATTTTTTTTTACTTATTTAATAATGGGAAAGGAAGTAAAATTATTAAAAAAAATAAATAAATACATTTTTTACACACCCTCAAATTTCAAACCTGTATGTTTTCATTTATTTTTTGGAACACAAAAGGATGTTGAGCAGAATCTAACCCTTTTAATGGATAAAACTTGAGTTTTGAGAGAAGAAAATGTGAAATATTGAGAAACTGTGGTCAGTCTCAGTTCTGTTCCCTCATTTTGAGGGTTGTCTTTCATGCTTCACATTTGTCTTCGATAATGAGTCGCATGAATAACATGATGATACTTGGTTCCTTTTTTTGTAGCTGGTCCTGCTCAACCGCACTTTGGCAGAGCGAGGTTATGGCACCTGGGTGGACAGTTTCTGATCCTCCAGAGCTCCCTCGCTCTCCTCTCCTCACTCACCTCGTGGCCCACCTGCCCCTTAATTATCATCACTCATCATGAATATCAGCAGGTTCTGTCCTCCTCACCCCACTGTGTCCTCCACCACCTCCTACCTGAAGTGCGCATCACTGGCTCCGGGAATTTCTTTTTTGGTTTGCTGTCCCCTCCATCCTGCCTTTTCCAATTTTCATTTTTCTTTTCTATCCCCTTGCATAAGAAATCAATGAACTGTATGAAAGGAAGAAAAAAAAATGACTGAACAACCAACAAGGACTGAAGTTTTCTTGACTCTGTGCTCCTGTAAATTTAAATATTGTAACTAAATAAAGGTTAATCATGTTTTCTGTCCGATCAGACTCCTTCCAGCACAAAAAACAACAACAAAACAGACTGGATCATCATGCCGTGGATGAAAAATCTGTAGTAATAAAAAAAAAAAAAAGTACATCTGTGAAGATAACCATGGTGCAGTTAAGACTCAATGTTGTTGCTGCTGATGTAATCCTGAGACTTGAGACATCATGTTTGCATTTACGTTATCACAGCTTCGTCCCAGTGTTTCACTTTCCAGCCAGGTGGGTCTCTGTACAGTCCGGCAAGGAATACATGACCACAGTTCCGTGTCCTTCATCTCGATGTCTGTCTGTACAACAGTGTGGCCTTAAGAGGGTAATACTCAGTTCATCTTGTGACCTCCCTCTTCACCACACTCTGGATCTGTAGGAATCCAACTGCCTTCAACATCAATAGGCCTGACACTAAGCATCACTTCATTTACTTCACTGAGTCCGTTAATCCAGGAGACGTCCGTGCCTCCTGACCTTTGGGCCTTTTTAGGAAAGACTACACTAAAGTCTTCAGCCCTAGAGGGACACTAGAGCTTGAATGGTGCTGCAGTAGATGACAAAAGGGCATGTACGCCTAATTCTTATCTGTGGAGACACTAAAAGAATGACTACAAAAACCAGAACACTACTGCGTGATGGGGACAGCAGGGCACTTCACTTCTGGGTGGATAAATTGCATTCAATGGGTCTGTGTGTTTTTGTATGCATGTAATTCTGCTCCAAAGCACGTTGAGTCACATGTCGCATTATCATCAGTGTGATGGGCTGCTTGCTTTCGTCTCACTCAAGATCAGTCTCGCAATAACATCACGTCTAGTAGACGCATTGCCATTAATGTCTCTTTGCATTCTGTAAATAACATGTTACAACTGTGTCCAATCCCAACAACCCACCCAATTGGCTCCTAGAGAAGCTGTCGATACACCTACCTGTCTTGGAGTAAAGCTTTAAGCCTTATCCATTGCTATTTTTTTTTTTTTTTTTTTTTTTTTTTTAAAGTTGGTTTTACATGGGATGTAATTAGGTCTGCTTTATCACTGTATAATTTGTTAAAGTATAATGACACAAAGATTAATATTCCTTTTTTTTTGTAACTTGTCATTGGTCATGCTCTTTCAGTTGTTTAATTGCTTTTTGGCTAAGGCTCGTCCCTTTTTCTGCTGCTGAATTATTGCTGAACTAATGTTGTTGGACTCCAGAATGTCTAAGGGCGTCCTTGCATAGGAAATTTCCAGGCTTTTTGTTCGGTTATGGTTGGTTTGATTAGTTTCGATTGCGGTTAGCCTCTAATGCTCTTGCTAAATTTTCCAGTGTCAGAAATGTTTAAAAGCTCCCTGCTACTTAATATATTTGGCTTCTCCAGAAAAAAAAAAACAGTTTTTTTTTTTACACTTCTATTTTGAAACAATACACCTTGCTCACTTTAGTATGGAGCACTAAGTATGTGTAAACTGACAGCGTCGGAAAGTAACGTCGACTGAAAGAAAGCAGTTTTAGACGTCTGTGGGGAATTACACGGTTTTCCACTATGCTGCGAGGTTTTTTTTTTGCAATATTTCCCCTCACAAGATCTTGTTTATGTACTCTCTTACGTTCATCTCAGGTATGAGCTTTTCATTTATTACCTTTTTGTGTTCGAGGAGAGTTATTAGTCCCATTCTTTCATTGATGTACTTTACCTGTGTGAACGCGCGCGGCCCATTGTAGGTATATCTGCACTACAGTAGGTGAATGAATAAGGAACCACACCGACCTCAGATCCGAAGCGTTTCATTGTTCTGTCTTTAGGTCTGTATTTGTTTTACGGTTTATGTATTGATCAAGTCCAGTTAACCAATGCATACTCTCATATCTTCACTGACATGGCTTCCTACCACCAGTTCAAATGTGTACGCATCCATGTTCCTACCCGCTCTTGTGTAATGAAAAATCACGCTACTTTAGACTTGTCCAGGCGTGTGTATATATATAAGATGTTTCACTGTACTTTTGTAAAACACTTGGAGCGAGTGTAGGAAGCAAAAGGGAACATTTTTTTTTTTTTTTTTTTTCCACCTTCCAAAATCTGTTCATTTGTTCTCTGTTGGTAGGAATGGTTTGCAATGTTTGCTTAGCTAGATAATTAATCATTTGATTATTTAAATGAGTGTAAGAATTCCTGCATAGACATGTACAGGTCAGTTTTTGCCAGACTCATTACAAGGTTTGATTCTTTGGTTGTACAGATCTATTGAAAAGAGAATAAAGTTATTAAAAACATTTTAATGTCTTATTTTAGTTATGAAATCATTGTGGCTTGGCTTGTAATATACTGTAGCAAACAAAGTATTTTGCTCTGAAGATAAAGCCTTATGGTTAAATGCTTAATTTAAAAACGTAAGTAACAGTGATTGTATGTATCTAGAGGATATTTTAAAGGGTTAGTTCACCCAAAAATGAAAAAATGTCATTTATTACTCACCCTCATGTCATTCCACACCTGTAAGACCTTCGTTCATTTTCGGAACACAAATTAAGATATTTTTGATGAAATCCGATGGCTCCGTGAGGCCTGCATAGCCAGCAATGACATTTCCTCTCTCAAGATCCATTAATGTACTAAAAACATATTTAAATCAGTTCATGTGAGTACAGTGATTCAATATTAATATTATAAAGCGACGGGAATATTTTTTTTGGTGCGCCAAAAAAACAAAATAACTACTTATATAGTGATGGCCGATTTCAAAACACTGCTTCAGGAAGCTTCGGAGAGTTATGAATCTTTTGTGTTGAATCAGCGGTTCGGAGCTCCAAAGTCACGTGATTTCAGCAGTTTGGCCGTTTGACATGCGACCCGAATCATGATTCGACACAAAAGATTCATAATGCTCTGAAGCTTCATGAAGCAGTGTTTTGAAATCAGCCATCACTATATAAGTCGGGGGTTTTTTTTCGGCGCTTTATAATATTAATATTGAACCACTGTACTCACATGAACTGATTTAAATATGTTTTTAGTACATTAATGGATCTTGAGAGAGGAAATGTCATTGCTGGCTATGCAGGCCTCACTGAGCAATTGGATTTCAACAAAAATATCTTAATTTGTGTTCCGAAGGTGAACGAAGGTCTTACGGGTGTGGAACGGCATGAGGGTGAGTAATAAATGACATTATTTTCATTTTTGAGTGAACTAACCCTTTAAGTTATCTGTGCGCTACTGTTCTAAAGTTGGGGGTCAGTAAAATTTTGGATTCATTAACTTTCTAACTTTCTAAAATTCTAACTTTCTCTTCAAGCATCAATATAATGTTTCTTGATCAGCAAATCAGCATCATAGAATGATTTCTGAAGGATCATGTGACACTGAAGAAAATTCAGCTTTGCAGAAACAGCCAGTAGTTCTTTTCCTTAACCTGTAGAGGGAGTTAAATACCATTTTATGATCATGCTTCTCTCAAGGCTGAGTTCATGCATTTGAGCGGTGTAATCCCAACAATGACATTTCTAAGAACAAGGATATTCTCTCAGACGTGTCGGTGTAAACACTTCTAAATGAGAGACCTCTTTTATCCATCCTAATTCTGCAGCATTAGTTGATGAATCGTCTCTTCTATTTGCTCTACAGCTAAAGTAGAGCTAGTCTTCCAGTTGACTTTAATAAAGGAAGGTATTTAGCTTTTTTTTAAACCAGAAAAAGGACTATTGCAAGCCACTTTTGCACTCTGCTGCGGCTGACACAGGGACAATAAGTGACACTTGTACCTGAGCTTTTGTGCAGAATGATTTGATATTTTCATTTTAATCATGTACAAAATGCCCCTGGCAAATCCCTGATGATTTCGGAGGGTTTTCAAATTGAATTTTTCCAAGTCTGTTCACTATAGGTAAGGTTTGGCCATTAGAATGACTTTAATTTGAAGTGTATGACATTAATTTGAGAGGCTTCAGGGTAGCGCTGTTGTGTGGTGCAAAATCACAATTCCTTGTCGCTTAATTGTTATTTAATTTATTGGCTGATTTATATGAGTTTGAGTCTTTGGTTATAAAGTGACATGAAAGTATCCATCAGCAGCATCACATGGTGAATGGATTTGAATGTTGTATGATCTGTAGGTGACGCCACATCTCAGGTTTTTCATGCTTCTGCAAAACGCCAAGTTAAGCACATATGTCTAGACTCCACAATGACTATATAGTTCTTCTCCCAGTGCTGTAATTCTATTCAATTTGGTCTTGGCAAATCATACGTCTTCCTGCAAGTGCAAAAAACAAGCAGTAAAAATAGAAACATATGCCTCATCATCAGCCAACTGGCTCGTTTGGGTTTAAACTCTAGAAGCCTCAGAGTATATTTATTACTTACTGATGACTGTTCTGCCATTTAAACGCATCGTAAAATTGGCAAATGATGCCACAATAAATTATCTGATGAGAAACAAACAAGGTAATGGATCTGGCAATAAAGTGCTAAAATGGTGACTTTGGTTTAACTAATGAGCTGACAGTGGAAAACTTGCTCCAGTTTTCTTTTTCTGTACATTTTAATTAGACTGTGAATCATTGAATGTGCTTTTTATAGCTGTGATTGCAAGGTGTTGCAATTCAAAATCACAAAACATGAAGATTATTCATCACAATATGCTGGCTAAATAAGTCATGTTAAAGGGTTAGTTCACCAAAAATGAAAGTTCTGTCATTTAATTACTCACCCTCATGCCGTTCCACACCGTAAGACCTTCATTAATCTTCAGAACACAAATTAAGATATTTTTGTTGAAATCCGATGGCTCCGTGAGGCCTCCATAGGGAGCAATGGACACTTCCTCTCTCAAGATCCATAAAGGTACTAAAAACATATTTAAATCAGTTCATGTGAGTACAGTGGTTCAATATTAATATTATAAAGTGACGAGAATTTTTTTGGAGCGCCAAAAAAACAAAATAATGACTTATTTAGTGATGGCCAATTTCAAAACAATGCTTCAGGAAGCATCCGAGCATAAATGAATCAGTGTGTCGAATCTTCTGTTCGGAGCGCCAAAGTCACGTGATTTCAGCCGTTGGCAGTTTGACACGCGATCCGAATCATGATTCGACACACTGATTCATTTATGCTCCGATGCTTCATGAAGCAGTGTTTTGAAATCGGCCATCACTATATAAGTCAATGTTTTGTTTTTTTGGCGTTCCAAAAATATTCTCATCGCTTTATAATATTAATATTGAACCACTGTACTCACATGAACCGATTTAAATATGTTTTTAGTACCTTTTTGGATCTTGAGAGAGGAAGTGTCCATTGCTCCTATGGAGGCCTCACGGAGCTATCAAATTTCAACTAAAATATCTTAATTTGTGTTCTGAAGATTAACGAAGGTCTTACGGGTGTGGAACAGCATGAGGGTGAGTAATTAATGACAGAATTTTCATTTTTGGGTGAACTAACCCTTTAAGACCCATATGACCTGTGTCAGCATCACACATGTGCTGCTCACGTGAACAGCGTCGGCCAATACTGAGCCGGCGTTCTGATGTAGAACCTGGAAGCACTGAACGTAAACAGCGTAGGGGAATGACACAGAAGAGAAGATATTGTTGAGTAAAGTTGTTATTATTATTGCTTTTGTGCACAAAAAGTATTCTCGTCGCTTCATAACATTAAGGTTGAACCACTGTAGTCATGTGAAGTATTTTAACCATGTCTTTAGTACCTTTCTGGACCTTGAAAGTGGTGGTTTAAGGGTTAGTTCACCCAAAAATGAAAATGCCATTAATTACTCACCCTCATGCCGTTCCACACCCGAAAGACCTTCGTTCATCTTCGGAACACAAATTAAGATATTTTTGTTGAAATCCGATGGCTCAGTGAGGCTTGCATTCACAGCAATGACATTTCCTTTCTCAAGATCCATAAAGGTACTAAAAACAAAAAAGACACAAAAGATTCATAACTCTCCGAAGCTTCATGAAGCAGTGTTTTGAAATCGGCCATCACTATATAAGTCGTTATTTTGTTTTTTTGGTGCTCCAAAAATATTCTCGTCGCTTTATAATATTAATATTGAACCACTGTACTCACATGAACCGATTTAGATGTGTTTTTAGTACCTTTATGGATCTTGAGAGAGGAAATGCCATTGCTGGCTATGCAGGCCTCACGGAGCCATCGGATTTCAACTAAAATATCTTAATTTGTGTTCCGAAGATGAACGAAGTATAAATGAATCAGCGTATTGAATCTTCTGTTCGGAGCGCCAAAGTGAGTAATTAATGACTGAATTTTCATTTGTGGGTGAACTAACCCTTTAAGATTGACGTAACAGTCAGTTAGTTAATCATACTGGCGTTATCATACATCCAGAGTCAATATACAAACTATCATATATGACTATAATCAGTCTGTTTTCTTTTATGTTGGGTCAAACCACCATACTGAAACCCCAAAGAAAATGTACAATAAAAAAACAAAACAAAAAAAACAATAGATTATCTCATTAGAGTGCACTTTGGGAAATCAATATTTCTGATACACAAGTCTAGTTTAAAGGTGCCCAAGAATGCTTTTTCACAAGATGTAATATAAGTCTAAGGTGTCCCCTGAATGTGTCTGTGAAGTTTCAGCTCAAAATACCCCATAGATTTTTTTTAATTCATTTTTTTAACTGCCTATTTTGGGGCATCATTAACAATGCACTGATTTACACTCGGCGCCACCCCCTTAAATCGCGTGCTCCCTGCCACACGAGCTGTCGACTATATTACAGCGCATTTACAAAGTTTACACAGCTAATACAACCCTCAAATGGATCTTTACAAGATGTTCATCATGCATGCTGTATGCATGCTTCGGATCATGTGAGTAAAGTATTTATTTGGATGTTAAAGTTTTATTCTGAGTGAATTTGAGGCTGTCTCCATGGCTAACGGCTAATGCTACACTGTTGAAGAGATTTATAAAGAATGAAGTTGTGTTTATGAATTATACAGACTGCAAGTGTTTAAAAAATGAAAATAGCGACGGCTCTTGTCTCCGTGAATTCAGTAAGAAACGATGGTAACTTTAACCTCATTTACAGGACATTAGCAACATGCTAACGAAACATTTAGATAGACAATTTACAAATATCAGTAAAAATATCATGCTATCATGGATCATGTCAGTTATTATTGCTCCATCTGCCATTTTTCGCTGTTGTTCTTCTTGCTTACCTAGTCTGATGATTCAGCTGTGTGCAGATCCAGACGTTAACTGGCTACCCTTGTGTAATGCCTTTCATAATGTTGGGAACATGGGCTGGCATTATGCAAATATTGGGGGCGTACATATTAATGAGCCCGACTGTTACGTAACAGTCGGTGTTATGTTGAGATTCGCCTGTTTTTCGGAGGTCTTTTAAACAAATGAGATTTATATAAGAAGGAGGAAACAATGGGGTTTGAGACTCACTGTATGTCTTTTCCATGTACTGAACTCTTGTTATTTAACTATGCCGAGGTAAATTCAATTTTTGAATCTAGGGCACCTTTAAGATGGTATGTGTTGTGGTTGTGGTAGTTTCTGCCTAG
Source organism: Megalobrama amblycephala (assembly GCF_018812025.1). NCBI lineage: Eukaryota > Metazoa > Chordata > Actinopteri > Cypriniformes > Xenocyprididae > Megalobrama > Megalobrama amblycephala. Next base: position 14,266,331 of record NC_063059.1, on the reverse strand, counting down.
CTAGTCTAAGCTGATGATTGCCTAATCCAACTCCACTTCAAACTTGGTTATTTGCTAGATAGAGCTGGTAAGTTTGTAGTGCTGGTAAACTAATTTTGGTTCAGCAAACATGTTTTTAGAACATGATAGCTGGGGCCCATACTATGATAGTAGTTGGCTTCATTGGTGCCATGATGCTGTTCCTCAACTTTCTCTGTCAACTCAGGCTTTGACCCTGAGTTTATAAATAACTGTGGATCATGTGCACATGAAATGATGACATCAGTAGCGAACAGCCAATAACACGATGAAGCCCCAGAGCAGTGAAACTACAATTCACTTCTCGCTAGAGAGTCAGCACGATTCGCTTCTCTCTTCTGCTAAATATTAGGAGACAAATATTAAGAATTTAACCACATTTACACAGCAAGAAGAAAAGAGTTGTTTATTAAAGAGGACAAGTAAAGAAAACATCTTGCTACAGGGTTAGTTCACCCAAAAATGAAAATCGTCATGTCATTCCACACCCGTAAGACTTTTGTTCATCTTCAGAACACAAATTAAGATATTTTTGATAAAATCCAAGAGGTTTCTGTCTCTCCATAGAATACCTTTGTAACTGAAACTTTGACGCTTCAAAAAGAGATCGGAAAACTAATCCATTTGAATTGAGTGGTTTTGTCCAATTTTTCTGAAGAGACACGATTGCTTTATATGATGAACAGATTTGAATTTAGGCTTTTGTTCGCATATAAACATTGATCAGTGAACATAAACAGAAGTTTAACCAAACCGGAATGATGCCCGAGAACAAACCTCTTGCAGAAGCTCAAACATGCTGCGTAACACACGAGGATGAACCTCATTGGTTCTCGCACACTTCAAGCACTTCAAGCTTCCGTTTACCATATCTGATGTGTGAGTTGATGAATGTTTATATGTGAATAAAAGGCCAAATTCAATCTGTTGATCATATAAAGTGACTGAGTCTCTTCAGAAAATTTAGACTAAACCGCTCAATTCGATTAGTTTTACGATCTCCTTATGAACTTTTTGAAGCGTCAAAGCTTCATTTGCAAAGGCAATCAATGAAGGGATAGAAACCTCTCGAATTTCATCAAAAAGATCTTCATTTGTGTTTTGAAGATAAACAAAAGTATTACGGGTTTGGAAGGACATAAGGGTGAGTAATCAATGACAGAAATTTCATTTTTGGGTGAACTAACCCTTTAACAAAAATATTATAACTACAAAATGATGTTGTTCACGGAAGTGTTTCCTATATATACACACTACCGTTCAAAAGTTTGGGGTCAGTAAGATTTTTTTATGTTTTAAAAGAAGTATCTTCTCCTCACCAAGCCTGCATTTATTTGATTAAAAATACAAACAAAAACAGTAATATTGTGAAATATTATTCCAATTTAAAACAGCTGTTTTCTATGACAATATACAGTAAAGTGTAATTTATTCCTGTGATCAAAACTGAATTTTCAGCATCATTACTCTTCAGTGTCACATGATCCTTCAGAAATCACTCTAATATGATGATTTGATGCTCAAGAAACATTTATGATTATTATCAATGTTGAAAAGTTATTTACATTTTTATTTCATGATGCTACGATGAATAGAAAGTTCAAAAGAACAGCATTTGTCTGAAATCTAAATCTTTTGTAACATTAAACACTACCGTTCAAAAGTTTGGGGTCAGTAAGAATTTTAATTTTATTTTTGGGGGATAGAAATAAAATTAATCAATACTTTTATTCATCAAGGATGAGTTAAACTGATCAAAAGTTACAGTAAAGACAATTATAATGTTAGAAAATATTCTATTTTAAATAAATGCTGTTCTTTTGAACTTTCTATTCATCGAAGAATTTTGAAAAAAAAAAAAGTACACAACTGTTTTCAACATTGATAATAATAATGAATGTTTCTTGAGCATCAAATCATCATATTAGAATGATTTCTGAAGGATCATGTGACACTGAAGACTGGAGTAATGATGCTGAAAATTCATCACAGGAATAAATTACACTTTACTGTATATTGACATAGAAAACAGCTGTTTTAAATTGGAATAATATTTCACAATATTACTGTTTTTGTTTGTATTTTAATCAAATAAATGCAGGCTTGGTGAGCAGAAGATACTTCTTTAAAACATTAAAAAATCTTACTGACCCCAAACTTTTGAACGGTAGTGTATCTATATCCAAATAAGGTCCAAATTTCTTTTTTACAGGTTTTTAGGTATGTTATGATACTTGTAATGTAAAAACAACAGACCTTATTTCAGTAATATTGCCAATTTACTGTACAATTCTACTACGTTTCACGTAGTAATAAGAGATCAAGGAGCACTCAAGGAGGTCTCCCAGTAGCGGTTTCATGAACGGATATAAATGTCTGACTCATCTCTCTGACTCTGTGCCATCCCTGGAATAGAAAACCTCATTTATTAATATTCATTCTGCATAATAACTGTGAGTATTCTGCATTCCTTTTAAAATAATATGACACGCATTCTCTAAAAGAGTGATTCACGTGTCAGGTGCTGATGCGATGTGATAACATCAGCACTAGATGGAGCTGGAGTTTGATATTTCAGCTCATACTGAATCTTTTTTTTTTCTTTTGCTCAATGAGATCATCAACTTCTGGAGTGTCAGGACCATCTCCATTACAGGGCACTTAAATGAGCTTTTTGTCTGTCTGATCTCCGTCAACTAGTGGTAATGCGTGCGCTCGCACAAGCCGAGATGAATCTAATGAAGGCACTCAAGCACACACAACCTTTATTCAGGCGTTTTGAAAGGCTGTGCTTTTTAGCTCATCACCGGACAGTGGTAATTATCCGAGGTCACCCTTGTCTCGCTTTCTGCCGCCAGACAGCCGAGGCCCTTAAATCTTTGAAAACCGTGTGCGAACACAATGGATATTCAGACATCTTCTGTCATTCCAATGTTACACTGTACGCCAGTGCTGGAATTAAATGAATGTTATTGTCTCCTGAGGGGCCGTTTAACATCAACACATTTCTCATTCGATTGTTCTGCTCAGGCACGGCTAAATTACACTTACATTTTTGTATCTCACCTCCCTTCTCATTTTCAGTAATGAACGAGCAGAGGCTGAAGTCCATTCTGTGGCCACCAAGTACACTTTTCTTTATTACCGTCCATTACGAGGCTGAACGTTCTGTTTCTGTCTTCTGTCTACAAGCATAACCGAGATCTCAACCTCTCCAGACGCAATAATCGAGACTTCCACCGCAAGGGCAATTCTGAAGCGTTTCAAAGTAATCTGATACCTGACCAGCAAGGCTTAAGGCTGATTTATCCCTTCATTAATACAGTCTAACGAACAAATTGATTTTAAAACACAATGAGCATTTATTTTTTAGACTTTTAAACACCCGTTTTAACAGACACGGTGGCTGTAAAAGTATTTAAGATGCCTAAAAACATGAAGGTCATTGCTTTTCAAGCACAAAAAGAGGTTTGCAAAGTTTTAAACACAAAAAATGGTACAAAAGCTGGGACGGTATCCTTTAAAAAGGTACTAATATGCACTCTTTTGGTACAAAAGTGTACCTTTTGAAAGGGTACCGCCCTAGTGACAGCTTTTGTACCTTTTTTTTTCTGAAAGTGAATGATGCAACAATGCAAATCTTTGTAAACATGGCTACACATGTGCTCAACAAGTTACTTCTGAAAAGGTCTAGGCCTTTTTGTTTGTTACTTACTGCAAGTGTATGTTAAGACAACTGAAAATAATGCTAATCGTTTGTTTCTAAGTTCATGCTTGTAGCTTCTGTGAATGTTATTTGCTCTCGATAGTTCTGACATCCTCAGAATCTGCTGTGACGAGCGACAAAAGGACAGACACTTTGAGAAAATGAGTTAAGTAACTGAAGGTTCACATAAAAAGCGTGTAAAAGGTCCTCAGCAGCTCTTCTTACACTGACACCATCTGCTCGGCACTGATGTGAACTCACACGTACGGCACAGCCTCTGTTTGTGCGAAGCTTCTCAAGCGGCTGATGAATAGAGCGTCTGCTTTGTAGCGTGTGCCAATAACTTTGATGGCAGATCATTAGAATGAGCGCTAACATCTTTTCCGAGTGGCCTTTTTTGCTTGATGTGTACAGGTGTGGATAAAGGAGGAAAGATCCCAATTTGAATTTGAATATAGTCAGTCGCACGTGGCTTAAATAATGCTGCCGGAACATTAGCTGTGGGCATCTCATAATGCCGACAGGGGCACAATAGCTCAAATGCTATATTGGGCTCGTGAAAATATGACAGATTCATCGAAGCAACATTTCTGTAAATAAAGCAACAGCCAAATGTTGTTTGTGGAACAATCTGTGCAGGGAAATAAAACACAAATGGATGTTTGGATGTGATAAGAAACAGCATTTTTTATGTGACAGGATAATGGACTTCAGATAACACGATTGAGGAAGTGCTCAATGGTCATTTAGCGATTATGTGACAGGACTATTGATTTATTTGTAATTCACATACTGACCATGTCAGTAACATGACCGATAATCTCTGCATTGATTCCATTGATTCTTTTGAACTAGATTTGATTTGCTTCAAAAGACAAAATGGTGTTTTAATTCATTATTTTCACAATTGATTGAGATGAAATATGTGATTTATAATAAGAAACTGTTCTTAAATCTATACAGACTATAACTTTTATTAATTTAGAAGAGGTAAAAGTATCACTACTAACTGATTTCAGAACAGTTTTTAGCACATAGGCCTTTAAATAAGTGAAAATAAATGCAAAGTTCAAATTTAAAATGAACCAATGAGGTAATGGGAATTATCAGGAATGTGTAACATCTACCAGTTAAAACAGGAAGGAAGGTTTAGAAGCCAATTAGAAATTAATAACCATAAATTTGATTGTCTGTCTGTACTTTATTCTCTTCACAATGTCAAGAAAGGGTTGCCATTTTGGATAGTGGATACATTTGTACCCTTCTGAATGACAAAACAGGTGTTTTTAGTGAAAGTTAATATGTTAAATATGTTGAGTTTTGAATTGTGATCTTCCTGGGCTTGATGTGGAAAGCAAATCTATCAAATTGAAGAACTTTTACGATCATTTATACTAGGAACCGGAACACTGCTTTGAAAATCGACAACGTGATGAGACTCCATTATTTATTATTTCAACCTCCATTAAAACTGTTTCTTAAACATGAAGTATTATCTCTCTAATTATCCATTTAAAGATCTGAGCAGATATTTTCTAACTCCATTGTCAAATTGGCCATTTTAGGCAATGTTTGGCACATTACATTTTTCTCTCTAATTGCTAAATGCACAGGCTCTAATTGGACAGATCTGTGTTGTGCACTTAGTCTAGTCTTTAATAAGGGTCTTCAGTTCAGACATATTTCTCCACTGTTTTTGAAGACTTAATGGATTTCCAGAGACATTAGATTTAACTTAATAATGGCGAGGGTTGCGGCATTAATAAAGCGTGCCTTCAAAACCGCCGAATGCAAATGTGTATATTTAAATATCCTCTTGATGTGTGTTTCTTTTAAAGTTAAATTTCAATTTAATTTTCATCAAACCCGACAGCCGTGTCTCTGTTTATGTCACAAGCGACATGAATATGCATATGGTGAATGGTAATATTCATAAGCGTATTAAATTGATGCCTCGTCTCAAGGCAGCGGTGTATTTATTATGTAGATGATTTTATGGCTGATCTACACGGCGAAATGTACATGAATAGATTTGTTTTTTTTGTGTGTGATCAGACAAATAAAGGTGTCAAAGATGTTTTGAGCTAATTCTACAGTTCATAATGCATTTCTAACAAGTAAATGAGAAGCTAATAAAAGGTCTAATGAGGTTCTCAGTGTTCTTTAATGAAGCAGTAAATGTTTGGCCTCACAATAACAATACCCCTAAATGGTTTTTAAGGCTTATATGCTATGAAACACTTGTGTATTTTCATGTTCAATTATGCCAAATCTCAATGAGCCATGGTTTTTAAAAAAAAATAAAAATGCCCCCTTTGATGGCCCAGTTGTGAAGATCTGGCATAAAGCTTTATTGTAATGGCAGAAAAGCCCAACATGCTTTTAGGTGGTCAGATTAAATGTTATTTTGTACGTTCTTCCAAAATGAAAGGCAACTGTGCTGAATAAACTATTTTGCCCACCATTATGCTTATCAAATCCTATTATGAAATTATGTCATTTCGATTATCTTAAATACCCTGTAAAACGTTCTGCCAAAGCCTATCATAAATTTAATTACGTATTGAATTACAATGAAATGGAACAGCAGTGCTGATGCATATTTGAACTTAACAGAAATGACACTTGCAGGAAGAGCTTAATTTCAGCTGATAATGATTATTATTAATACTTATCGTAATTAAAAATGTCAATAAAGATCAAAAACAATTGCTCTATGAGCATTTCTGACACATTGTTTATTTTTTTTATTTTTTAAAACGGTGGTCTTGTCTTGCTCAAAGCCCGAGAGAGAATAAAATGAGAGGGGAGAGAGATGTTTCGTTTTTCTGGGTTGTGCCCCACAGGTACCCGTGTGTCAGTTTACCAACAAGCAGCCCGCTAGGCAGTGAGGTGAGACAGCGGGTTCACCTGCCAATCACGAGCATCTCAGCCTCCCTCCTCTGGACGCTGGCTTTATGTGGGCTCTTTACTTCAAGAGTTCTGACTGTTGTTCAGAAGCTATCTTTAGCAGGAGAGGTGAGAAGAGGAAATATGAATTGGTATACGTATAGAGAACAAAAAAAGAAGAATGATGAGGTGTCTTTGGGCCATGGAGTCTCTCTCAAACAGGGCTGCAGGAAATAAACAGCAATCACTGTAGCATGACTGAAAATCCACTGAGCAGGCAGCCTTAATTGAGCCTCCTCTCTCTCTCTTTCCCTTTTTTTCCCCCCAAACTCTCTTCGCCCCTCTCCATGGATAATAAGCACAAGATCCGTAACCTTTTTGTGCATTTTAAAGACCATTAATTGATGTGTAAAACTGCATTTTGCAGAAGTCAAGAGGTCCACAGACCCTCAGGCGGTGTGTGATAGCTCAGATATTTCGAGTTTAACATCTCAACATGACCGATGGAGGTGTATTCTGAACGATTACTATATACGAGTATAGTGGAAAGCAATAATCCTACGTAATATTTAAACGCGTGCTTGATAATGTGACTACAGATATTGATTTATGATGTGCTTATGTTTAAGGCCTGTTTTCTTTGGTCAGCGAGTTGGTATTTATTGCTGCGGTGTGATTTGATCTACTCCACTGTATGTTTATTACATTTGGTATATTATTTGTATGTATTGTGTGTAATGTTATATGATGAGTGCATGATACACTTTTAAAAAAGAAAGAAAATGGGGTTTTCGCAGCAATGACATACATTTTAAAAAATGCTGGGTTAAAAACAACCCAAGATGGGCTGAAACCCAGCAGTTGCTGCCCAACGTGCTGGCCGGTTTTAGTTAAACCAACTTTTGTTTAAAAATGACTGTATGGCTGGCTTAAAATGAACCCAAAATAGGTTTGAAATTTAAAATCAGACACGTAATAATTAGAGGCAACAATAATAATCAAAAGAACATTTAATAAATGTTTATTGTGTAATTATTATGCATTAAACGTATTAATAAATGTTCATTTCCAACATACTTTGGGTTCATTTTATGCAAGCAATATAGTAATTTTTAAACAATAGTTGAGTTAAACAAAACTGCAAACATTTAACCCAGTCGCTGGGTTAAAACATCCTACTCGCTGGGTTTGTCCATTTTCGACCCAACTTGGGTTGTTTTTAACCCAGCATTTTTTAAGAGTGTAGAATAACTATTTTTGGTTTCCCAAAGTAACTTTCAGTGAATATTTCGTAAAAGTACAAATTTGTATCTTAGTGTGAAGAACATTTCAACAATCTAAAGAACGTTTTCCAGAAGCTTTTGTGGAATGGAAAGATTCCAAAGGCTCTTCAGTGAACCATATTTAAGAGTGTATGGCATGTTTACAAATGTGAACTCTAATAATTAGTTTAAAAAGAGATGAAAAAATAATCAGACTGTCACTGCCCATTGTAATCCCTGTAGATTTAGGCAAAAAAAAAAAAAAGGACATTAACCACTGATTTCATCAAACAAGTATGTCTGGAAATTAATTTACGCCCTACTTGCTTTTTGGACATGTTCGAGCAACTCAAAACAAATTGAAGGTAAGTTATGAATTCTCTACGGGGGGAAAGTATTACAAATTAATCAGTGCTAAGGCTATCTGTGATGTAATGTTTCCTAGGGTTACCTAGGGTTTATTAAGTAGGCCTACTTCAAAAGTTCATGTTCAGATGTTTACATTCCTTCACGTTACATGCGTATAACGCGCGTTCGGTAGACTTCCAGCAGCCGCTCCGCTTGTGTGTAAACGGTGATGTGACAATAAAAGTGATGCGATTTGATCTGATCCTCACGCTCCGAGCCCCGGGTGGGCGGGGCCATGCTAATGACGTCAATGGAATGGGAGAGGTGACGAGCCCCTTCTGCGCTCCGCCCCGTGTGGGTGACGGGAGGGGGAGGGAGCCAGGCAGAGCTGATCCCACGTGTGACGCTCGCATTCCCGGCTCAGTAATATTCTCTTAGCTCTGACAGTGTGTGTGTTAGTTACTGGCCATAGTTGGGTTAGCCATGGAGGGAGACGGGAGCCAAGCCACATCTGGAAGCCCTAACGATTCGCAACACGACCCGGGGTAAGCCAGAACCAATGCTGACTGCACTTGACTTTTTTTCTTGTGTGTTTTTCTCCAGTGAGCATGTTTTAAAAAGGCTCTTCCGGGTGCACGCAACTACTACACCTTTGTTTGATGTATATTAGTGAGCACAGCCCGCCGGGGCTCAGTAAACACACACCGCTCTGCTTTGCCTTCGTATAGCTCTGCTTTTTTTGTCGCTAGCTACACGTCAAAATGGCCGATCTGACATCTGGACTCACTTCTGCTGTGTTTTCCCCTTACAGTAAAATGTTTATCGGTGGCCTCAGCTGGCAAACTTCACCAGGTAAGAGACCGATGGTTCGCTGTCATTTGCGCGCGTTTGTCGGGCTGTGTTGTGTTTCTTTCATTGTATCCAGCGTGGCGCGCTGTGCGGGATATGTGCCGTCATTTGAAGTCCTCTATTCGACCCCTGTTAGACATCCAGGGGGGCGTTTAATTTACAAACTGGTGTGTAACGCACGAATGCATTGCTTATGTGTGCTCTTTTCTTTCTGTTTTGTTCCACAGACAGCCTTAGAGACTATTTTAGTAAATTTGGAGAAATCAGAGAATGTATGGTGATGAGAGATCCCACGACAAAACGCTCCAGGTAAAAAAAAAAACAATGTTTTTTTCAAATTCCTGTCACTTTGAGGTTTTTATCCTAATACATTAAGGGTCGATGTTGCCCTTGTACTGTTATTCGGCTGCTACGCGCTTTTGAAGAGACTGTGTTTCTGCATAGGATACAGCTTGACATTGATTTGGGATTCTTCAACTGTCTTTTAGTAAACGAGCGTTTAATGCGGGTTGCATGTGTTTTGATTTGACATTGGCGCGTTAATGGGGTTTTCACGCTTGTCGTTCTTAACCCTGGGTTATTTTGTTCCGTGTTTCACACTGTTCGTACTTTACCCTGGGTTAGTAATTAATCCCGCGCTGTCAGATTGTGGGAGTTCGTACTGTACGTTAGCGTTACATTTGCATATTCATGAGGATAAAACGTTTATTAAACACGTTCAGCACGCGACCTGTTTTGATATCTGTGGAAATGTCGTCTCTTAAATACAATCTCTTCATCGTTACATTTTAAAAGCAGTTGTTTTGCTTAAATAGCAGTTTCTGCGTGTGAATATTCAATAATGTAAGCGCTTTATGATTGGTTGTCTCTTGCTAAACAACTCGGATATATGTAGCAGATTTTCAAAAGCGATGCTACTAACCACCTTTTAAATTACAAGTTTGAAACGATTTTTTGTAACCTCAGGTTAAAACCGCGGCCTTTACCCGGGGTTTAAAAGTGCGTTAACCCGTGAAAAGTCCTTATGTGTCCTTGACACATTTGTACATTTATTTGTATAGCGCTTTTCACGATACATATCCTTTTTAAAGCAGCTTTACAGAGAATGCATGTCAACATTACAATTTAAAGAATGCAGTTAGCTAATAATGTAATAATTTAGGCAATTAATTTACTGTTAGCAGTTTAACTGAAGGTAGAAGCAATGAGCTCCTGGAAAAATGAATTACAAGGTAACACGTTGTGGTAAATGTTTATTTGAAATGTTTCGTCAACCATGTTTTTGTTAAACAATATAATAGGATGAACATATTAAAGGGATATTTCATACAGTCATTGTTTGTTCTGTGAAACAAAGGAAATGTTAGGAACTGACAGTTTCAGTCACCATTCACTTTCATTTGCATCTTCCCCCCCCATACATGAAAATAAGTGAATGGTGATTGAAGCTGTCATTCTACACATTCTTTTGTGTTCCTCAGACGAATGAAAGTCATACGGGTTTGGAATGACATGAGGGTGCGCGAATGATGACAGAATTTTCATTTTTGTGTGCGCTGCTTAGTCTTGTCCTTGACGCACTATATTTCTAAGATAACCTTATTGTAAATGTTATATAGTATTTCTTGTAGCGTTCAATAATGGATCAGAATGGACGTGTTAACAAGCTTACCAGTCAAACACGTGTAACCCATCGCTGTCAGCTCCTAATGTATGTCTTTGTTTTTGTTTGTTTTGTTTTCCAGGGGATTTGGCTTCGTTACGTTTGTGGATGCGGCCAGTGTAGATAAGGTCCTAGCTCAACCTCACCACGAATTAGACTCAAAGACGGTAAGTTCTTTTCTATTTGCGTTCATGTTTTGTGAAGTGCTGCTTAAACGTGTTTGTATCTGTGACATTCAGCGGTGAAAAAAAAAAGACACGCAGTCTCCCTATCATATCTCTTCCCGGGTCGAGGTACTCCGCAGCATTTGTCATTGTACCACACACACAACAGCGGGGCACTTGACATAAACAAGTAGCCGGATAATTAGTTCTGTCTTCCTCGTGTGCCTCAATGGGATTTAACCCCTTGCTTGCCAGACTCGGACTGGGGAACAAGGGGTTAAATCCCATTAAGGTACGGGGGCAAGAAGGAACTGATTACCTGCTGTGTAGTTAGACTGTGACGCCAGCCGTGTTCTGTGTCTCTTGTGACGTAAGACTTGCAGTGACGTAGTGTTTTGCACTCTTCCTCATGACTGAATTTTCCAGACAGGGAAGTTGCTCAGGGCAAGGATGCATTTGATGCAAGGTTGTTGTTCATTCTAACCTTGTTGACTAGAAAAGTTTGTGTGCATGTGACATTATTTACATAGTATACTAATATCATTTATATATATATATATATATATATATATATATATATATATATATATATATATATATATATATATATATATATATATATATATATTTTATATATATTTTTTTTTTTTTTACTTTCAAAGTATTTCTAGAGTTATGTTGATATTTTGTCATTTGTGGTGCAGGTTAGTGTGTGCACTGCTGTACATTTTTCCATTATTATACATTCAACTTATTTCTTAATGTGTCATTAATTATTGATTTATTTTTTTTTCTTATTTATCTTTCAGTTGTTTTATTCATGCCCGGAGTTTGCTGTTGTTTCAACATTAAAAGGTGCTTGAAAACCTGAAATAAACAAAGTTTTAGGTTATGAAGTAATATTTTTTTTTTTTTTGTAAATTTTTAAATAAAGATTCTAATTTTAAAAATATTTTGAAGTGTGTTTTTACCTGTAGCGGTTAGGGAGATATATATATATATATATATATATATATATATATATATATATATATATATATATATATATATATATATAAAACATTTCTATTTAGGAGCACAAGTAATATCTGGAAAATATTGTATATTCATATTATATTATTTACATTGCTAATGTAAACTGAGTCATGTGTATATTTTTGTCAGCAAGAAGTAGGTTTGCCTTATTCAGCCTTACCTGTTTGATCCAGACACGGAAATGCATTTAGATTTCAGTATGACACTGCACCCCAGGATAAGCAGAAACTGTATCAGTACAGTTAATGTGGATTCTATGTATTTTTTTTTTTCTCTAATACAGTCACCATCTTTCCTGTTTGTAGATGCAGCTGCTAGTTACCTGTAGGAGTCCAGTGTGAAAGAGCCTTTTATTTGGGTTAGCTAGGGTGTGGACAAATACTGCCTTCACTGGCTTATTTTAATGGATGCCATGTTGCTGCAAGTTCATATCAAGAGACGGACTGTATTTAAAGGCGTTCAGAGGCTCATAACTTTCCTCAGGAATTTTGTGGCTAATACATTTCTCCCAGAACACTACATATTGACATTCCCAGTGCCTTCCATTTCAAAAAAATGTGTAATTCTGTGATTAAGATGGGTATTCAAATTATTTTTCTGTTCCTAGTTGAGTAGGCACTTTGCTAGGAACTCTTTGTTGTATGTTTTGTTAAACCTATCGTTTGAAATTAAGATAACAAATAAATAAAAATGATCTGTTTTTAATTTAACATTTGAAAACGTGTTTTATTATCATTCGTTTAAGGATAATGTGTATGCATAAAGATGTAAAAGCCAAACTACGGTTATGAGTTTCAAGTTGTGCTGATTAGATTAGATCAGGTGGCTAATTTGGTCAACAGCAGATTAACCTGTTAAACAGTTTATTACCCACCCAAAGCTGCAGATAGATTACTGTTGATTGTTTACTTAAATCCAGCAATTGGGCAAATGTTAATTTTCAATCATAATTTAGCACAGCAGGTGAATATTCACCACCTCTCTTGGTTCCGTGGTGTGTTAGAAATACAGGTGTGCTATTTATTATCTCACTCTCTGCTAGTTTGGCCTTGACTGATGTAAGCTGGAATGCCTTTAGGAGGCAGAACATTTCTATCTGATTAATAAAATAATATTATTTTGTATGTGTTAGTGTTGCACTAGTCAAAAAACGTGTAATTCGAACATCAAAAGTGGGCCGTTTAGATTACATAATCGCATGTGTAACTCTAGTATTCTTTGTAAAAAGTGGGTCAAGGTTTGACGTTTCAAATGCTCTTGAATGGCTGAGGGGAAAAAAAGAAAGCTAGCGTTAGCAGCGATTGAGATCATGTGGACAGTAGCGGCTGGTGCTAAAGCAGGGATTACTGAGCTGTGGGTAGTGATGTCATTGTCAGGGTTGGGGCGGCCGTGTCATGACTCTGGGGCTTCGGCTCCAAATGGAGACCAGGAGCTGTGAGGAAGTTGCACTGGTGGAGGTTTAAGAACAAATTCAAATTGCTCTTGCTTTTGATAGCTAAAATAGAAGAAATATTACTATTTTTAAATGTTACTGCTTTAAAAAAAAGATCGAGGCATGATCAGGTTTCCTCAGCCTTGTTTTCTAAGCTTATCCATTGAATATTTTTGCATGTTTTTTTTGCAATTTGTATTTGCATATGTGTTTAATACATGAAAAAAGCCAATATGATATATAAATACTGCTAATAAATAAAAGCTTTAAGCTTTTATACATTTGCATATAAATGTTATTTTTTTTAAAATTAATTAGCTAATTTAAAATAATTTTTAAAACCACACACACACACACACACACACACACACACACACACACACACACACACACACACACACACACAATGTTTAAGCTGTATATATACATGCATACACACATTAAAGGGTTAGTTCACCCAAAAATGAAAATTATGTCATTAATGACTCACCCTCATGTCGTTCCAAACCCGTAAGACCTCCGTTCATCTTCTAAACACAGTTTAAGATATTTTAGATTTAGTCGAGAGCTTTCTGTCCCTCCATTGAAAATGTATGTACGGTAGACTGTCCATGTCCAGAAAGGTAATAAAAACATCATCAAAGTAGTCCATGTGACATCAGTGGGTTAGTTAGAAGTTTTTGAAGCATCGAAAATACATTTTGGTCCAAAAATAAGAAAAACTACGACTTTATTCAGCATTGTATTTTCTTCCGGGTCTGTTGTCAATCCGCGTTCACGACTCCGCAGTGACGCTGCTGACGTGTTATCTGGTGCGCCCGAGCATCGTTTACAGTCTGAGGGAGAGACACGCTGTAAACAAAACAACCTTCGCAAACATGTCTAAGGATTTTGACGCAGAGGAAGCCATATCAGCCATATTTATTTGAACCCGAATACACGGACGAAGAAAACTAAGAGCGATGGAAGAAGCTCCTACACAGCAGCAACCGCTGTCACTAGCAGTCGTGAACGCGGATTGACAACAGACCCAGAAGAGAAGACAATGCTGAATAAAGTCATAGTTTTTGTTATTTTTGGACCAAAATGTATTTTCAATGCTTCAACAAATTCTAACTAACTCAATGATGTCACATGGACTATTTTGATGATGTTTTTATTACCTTTCTGGACATGGACAGTATACCGTACATACACTTTCAATGGAGGGACAGCAAGCTCTCGGACTAAATCTAAAATATCTTAAACTGTGTTCTGAAGATGAACGGAGGTCTTACGGGTTTGGAACGACATGAGGGTGAGTCATTAATGACATAATTTTCATTTTTGGGTGAACTAACCCTTTAAGTACTCAGAAATGGTCAATCTGTAATAAAACACCCATATGAAATGCAAATGTATAAAAGCTTAAAGCTTATATTAGCAGTATTTATATACCATATTGGCTTTTTTTATGTATTTCTTTTTTAGAAAGTAACTGTAGTGTCCTCTTTCAGTCCAGACACCTACATTTTTATTGCATTGCCTATTTTCTACTTTTTGCAGTTGCCTATTCAATCTTTTCGTCACTTTTCAAGAGTGCAAATGGACCAAAGAAAACACGAACAGTGATATTCTTGACACACTTATTTCACATTTGATTAAAAGCTGTGTAATCTGCAGATCTGAAAGCCTGGGGTGAGAATTGCATTGTGTATTGACAACTGAAAGACTGCTGCCGGTTTCTCTAAAAGCAATCTGTTTTAGATTAAACACTTTTCTGGATGAATTAAAGTGTAACACAACAGCATCATTTCCCACCAGAAAGGTTTTTTTTAATTTTTAAATTTATTTTTTTGCAGTACATATTGCAGTTCTGTTCAGGTCAAATTAATTTACCAGGAGACCCACTCCTTCGTATTCCACCAAAACATGTTTATTACATTTTCTTTTTCTTCTTCTGCATGCTAGCACATCTCACAATTCTGCTTTTCTTTTTCATACCATTTATAAGAAGTGACAAAGCAGTCAGACACGCAGTATATTCAAGAGCAATATAGCACTAATGGATCTTTCTCCCTTGAGTTATTTTTCCATTTAATGAGAGTGCAGAAGCAAGTCTTTGAACTGTTTTTGTTCTCACATACATGATTATCTACCGTCCTATCCTTCTAGTGCTCTGGCTGCACAAGCTTCTGGCCTATATGCTAAAAAGAGGGACTGTTGTTGTAGTCTATGAATGTTTAAATGACCAAAGCAAACATCTTGCTCAACAGTAGGTCAGCCAGGAACTCACTTAATTTGCCATGTAAAAAAAAAAAAAAAAAAAAAAAAAAATATATATATATATATATATATATATATATATATATATATAGTCCCACTATATATTAGATGGCCTTAACTACTACATTTAAATTAATAATTTGCTACAATGCACTTTATTGTTTACATGTAATTACATCTATAATTAATTTCTGTAAGTACATTTATAATTATTACTGTTGACCCTTCCCTTACACTTTAACCCACCCATACCACCAAACCTGTCCCCAACCCTACCCATATCTCACCTCAAAAGCAAAAGTGTTTTGCAATAAAATATGTACTCAATAAGTACATTGTACTTATTTTTGGATGTAAGTATGTAGTAGTTAAGGCCCACTAATACAATTCAATATTCTGTATTTATTTAGAATGTGAATAAGTGGTGTTTGCTAATATGAAAATGAAGTCTAACAAGTCAGCTAGTGGAAATCAATAATACCTGTTTATCACAATCTCTTAAAATGCCCCCCTTTAGCATGAAAATCATCCTTATTTTGCAGTATGGAAAATATGTAATGATTCAAAGATCAATAAGAGAGAAAATGTCTTGATTGCAATTGACGTATTTATATTGTTAATTTATCCTCCGGGGGAATTTGTTATTATTAATATCCAGGATGATCGTTACGCTGGTTCAGAACCCCCAGAGGTTTATGTAAATTACAAATGCTCTTGATCATGATGTGTGCTAGACTACATTTCGTTTGTAATGTAATAAAATCAAATAACATAGCTTATCTAACCAATAAACCTAATGATGTCCTATCGCATGGCAAAACGCGTTCTAGGCAGAGCTGTAACCCCCTCATTCGGTGCGGTACGGCAGAGGAGAGAGTCACCCATAATAATGATAATCCCTCAGGGGGGAAGGAGGTTGTGGACGTATTGATCTAATGCCCTGTCTTGATTCTCCGCAAATCTACAGCGCTCGCCGCTCGCTAAAACAGCTCCCGTCATGTCGACCTGACCTCCCCCGAGGCCGCGCGCACTTCTTCAGCGAGTCTTTGAATTATCTCCGGTGTGTTATATAATGCCACCTGTTTATTTATGTTGTAATCGAGTAATTACGCTCTAACCTGTGTAAGGTTTTATTCGATTTTGTCATACACAGGCCTCATGCAACCAGCATGCAATAACTAGGCGAGATTACACATGAGACACGGAGCATTGCATCATGATTAATGCTATAATTTCCATGAAGGTTATCGAGTAGTCGCAGCACATTGCTGGCTTTTTCTAATATTTTCTAATTTTCCTCTTCACGTAGCAGTATCATGAGCTGAGTTTTCTCATATTTCTTTCTCTCCTTTCTTGTCTCATTTAGATTGATCCTAAAGTTGCCTTTCCAAGACGCGCTCAACCCAAGGTAAGAGCTGTTTGCTTTTGCTCTCTCATGCCGAGCCACTTTACATTTGCAAGTCTGCTGTGTATTTGTTAATAGTGTGAGAGGGCGAATGTTTTCACTGAATTTGGCCTTTGATAGAGCAAAGCTGAGTTAGAGTTGTAGCTGCGATGTTGCGTTATGGTCCGTTGCAGTCTGGCTGGTGTTATTTTCCAGGCTAACTATGACTTCTCTGTGTCATGGTACAAGGAGAGACTGTTTAATTGTTGTTTCAAATGTGAGGAATTCAGATTTTTTTTTTAATTAGCGTGGCTGGGTATGAACCCGTAGAACTATCACGGAGAAAATATTGAATTATCGCTGCCTTGTTGAGCGTGAAGGTTGAGTATTTTTTCATTTTGGGGGGCTTGAGGTGGGCTGGTGATTAACTTGCCTTTTTTAGCATCGCTGCTTGCATGTAAGATCATTAGAGAGGAATTTTTTTATAAAAAAGAGGAGAATTTTGCCCTCAGCTGTGGAATTCAGAGCATCAAATCCCTCGTTTGAATCTTGTCTCAACAAGAAATTTTTCTTTGTACGGCCGAATGTGTGTGTGTGTGTGTGTGTGTGTTTTTATGGTATCTAATGTCCTGCTTCTGCAAGCCATGTTGGCAACGAACTTCCGACAGCCTCTTCGCTTCAGACTGCACTGTCAGCCAGATGGTCTGTGCCCCAGATTTTGTGTCTGCCGTGCAGCCGTTGCTTGGCCTCTCAGGCAGAGCTGGGACGGCCCCCCTGGCTCAGCTACGGGCCACCAGCATTTTTACACGAGAGGAAAGGTGCACCGATCTGAGATCAGCTTAGGTGTTTGCTTTTAGAACGAATGCAGAACAGGATGGCAGACGGTCCTTGATCCGAGCAGGCCGGGGAGGAGGGCTCGTGGGGTGGCAGGTGTCCATTGCACACTTGTCTGGCTAATTGATATAAAGAACTTTTTCGCTTCATCCAGAGCTCATTGGAGGAGAAAAGATGCACTCTTTTTCTCGCTCTTGCGCGCATACACATGCCAGCGAGGCCGGTCCAAATGCAGGCCGCAGGGCCCCGGGCCTAATGCTGTTTCTTGGCTCTGGTTGGACACGGGATGAATAGGAGTATTAATACGGCTAGGCTCCAGTAGCAGTTAGACTGCAGCCCTGTGGATGATTGCTCAGAGCCAGGCACATTGGCAAATAATACCTTTAATGCAAATACATTATTATTCCCACCATGTCCTGTCAATGGGCTAGGCATTATTGCGCCATCGGAAGTTGCCAGTAGTTAGTGAAATTCAGATTCATCCGACTCTACGCTTAGATTTTAGAGCAACCGAGCAGTAGATTATGGAAGCTTGTTTCCGACAATGAATAAAAAACAAAAAAGGTATAATATAAACTCACAATTGCGTGTTATAAAGTCAGAATTGAAAAGTCTGGAATTGGACTTTATTACTCGCAATTGCGAGAAGTCAGAATTGCGGGTTTATATCACAATTCTGAGAAAAGAAGTCAGAATTGCGTTTATATCTCGCAATTGTGAGTTTATAACTCACATTTCTGACTTTATTTCTTGCAATTCTGACTTTTTTTCTCACAATTGCAAGATATAAACTTCATAACTCGTCATTGCGAGTTTATATCTCACAATTCTAAGAAAAGTCAGAATTGCGAGTTTATATCTTGCAAATGCGAGAAAGTCACAATTGCGAGGAAAAAGACAATTCCGTGTTTCTCACAATTGCGAGTTTATAACACATTTCTGACTTTATTTCTTGCAATTCTGACTTTTTTCCTCACAATTGCAAGATATAAACTTCATAACTCGTCATTGCAAGTTTATATCCCACAATTCTGAGAAAAGTCAGAATTACGAGTTTATATCTTGCAATTGCGAGGAAAAAGTCACAATTGCTTTTTTTCTCACAATTGTGAGTTTATAATGCACAATTATGAGTTTATAACACATTTCTGACTATTTCTTGCAATTAGCCTTTCGCCGAGCCCCGCCCCCCTTAGTTACTGTTGCTTTGTCCGACAAGCCGTGGCGCTGTCACTCCACACGCAGTGAAAAATACATCGCGGAACAAAGAGGATACTGACCACACATCGACAGACGAGACAGAGCAGGTTACTTATGATATTAAACAAAGTCCCAGCTTTCAAACCGTGTAGTTATTAAAGAAATTCAAACAATAAAAACCGTTTTGTTGCTCTTTAATTTGTCGTGACCATGATCGTGACAGATTGCTGTAGATCCTCATCTCAACCGCTCGTAAAAACCGATCATCTCTTCCTATTAGTCCATGAACATGAGAATGAATGTTGTTTCAAACGCGGAAAGACGTCAATACACACCATTTTTCAAGTTTAACTCCACCGAGGTTAATCTTTTAACTACTGGCTGCTTTGTCGGACAAAATGGCGGATGCGGCATTCTGATTGGTTAGATCGCTTGTCAATCAAACTCCCGGCGAAAGGTCAATTGCGAGTTTATATCTCGCAATTCTTCTGACCTTATAACTCACAATTGTGAGGGGAAAAAGTCAGAATTGTGAGAAGTTGCAGTTACCTTTTTTATATTTTTTATTTAATTCTGACTTTTTTCCCCTCACAATTGCAAGATATAAACTCTAAATTGCGGGTTATGTAGGTAGTCAGAATTGTGAGTTATAAAGTCAGAGTTGCGTGATATAAAGTCACAATTGCGTGTTTATAAAGTCAGAGTTGCGAGAAATAAACTCGTAATTGTCAGATAAAAGGTCAGTTAGCTTTTTTATTTTTTATTTAGTGACAGAAAAAAGCTTCGATAGTAGATAAACATGATATCAAATAGAAAAGTAAGGAAACAAAAGCTCAGACCTCCTTTTTTTTATCTCCCAACAAAAGCACTAAAAGGAAGCGGGGATTTGTTTTTGCACTGATTGTGTTAAACAGCGCAGAAGTTTACCACAGGCGGAGGGCGAGATTGCTTTTTCGCCGTATTTGTGATTGGGCTTGTTGTTTCACACTACTTTTCCCCAACATGGCTCTGCATGTCCTGACAAGATTTTAATTGATATTGGGATTGAGGCCACTTTTGGAAGCGAATGGATTTTCGCAGGTCTGATATCGCCCTCTGAGAAAACTGTTATTTTCATCAACCCTAAGTCTGCATAAACCTTCCAATCAAGTTACTGATGCTTCACCAGCTGCTGTAGTGTGGTTTTAACAAGCCTCTGGGTGCAGTAAGGCGATGGACGATCATCTGTACGTGATGGGCCATTTGTTTGCTGCTGATTCTTGTCCTTTCTCATTGATCATGTTTGGAGGCCACTCCATCTCCAGTTGCTAATCTAGTGGACTCATATTTATCTTCGAGACATTTGTCTATGAAGAATTACCTTCCCGAATAATTGATTTCAAAGCTGTTTATGTCCTTCAATAGGTTAACAGATTACAGGAAAAATTCAGTATCACATTGTTGAATATAACTAGATGACAGTGTTGAGGAAACTGTAGCTTGCCAAATTATTTCACATTTAAAGTACTTGAATTACAGTCAAGTTACTATTTTGAAAAAAGTATTTACAACAGCACGAAAATGTTATTTTTGTAAAATTATTGAATTATATAGAGGTCCATGCTGGCCGATAACCAATTAATCAACCGATAGTTTTTATAATGGATACTGAATGAAAACAAACATATAACACATAAAATAGTGCTGAACTTTAATACAAAAATGAACCATGAAAATGTTGAATATTAATGTATTAATTATACCTTGATCATTCATGTTGGCTCATAGTGCAGAGATACAACTTTAAAATGTAAAAATGTATTAGTAAATGTTGAAATTAACAATGAACAATACTTTTTTTAACCCAAGTTAGCTACAAATGGACTCTTATTGTTATCATTTCATATAAATCCAAACAGTCATGCTTAAAGATAGCCATCTTTAAATATCTACACAAAGGCCATAGCATTAAAATTAGACGCTCAATGTATATTGTATACTGTCCTACTTTATTTCATTATCTAATCAAAATAACAGAATATGTATTAGTGACAATAAAACAACATTTTTAAAAAATGAAATCGGATGTGTTTCTGATTTGTTACTGTTTCTCTCGGCTGCAGAAACATATCAGTTTGCTTTCTCATGTCACTAGCTTAAAATATGCAACTTCGCTGGATAACAAATGAATAAAAGCGCCGGGTATAATAGATGGTAAAAATCTTGAGTCGGACTTGCGTGTGTTTTTGTCACAGTGTTTTAACCACTTGAGGTTGTGGTACTACTAATATTAGCGTCCTCTTAGTCTTAATGGCTGTTCTTTCTCATCTAATGCAACATCTAGTCAACAAATTTATAATGATATGAAAACATGTACTGTAGTGTGTAATAGGGCTGGGTAAAAAATATCTATTTCTCGAATTTAATCGATTCTCATTTTGAAGAACCGGTATCGATTCTTAAAGAATATATCTTAAGAATCGATCTTTCAGTCTATGCTGTTTTCAGTTGATGAATGAACAAAGCTTTCTAGCGCCTCCCATCCAATAAATTGCAGTAAGCTTTGTGCCTTGTTACTTCTGGTGTGAAACAAAGTCTCAGCTTTCAAATTCTGTCAATTTTATTATGAAATTCAAACAATAAATACTGTTTTGGAGCTCTTTAATGTGGCGTGACGGGTCATAGCTGGCCAATTCAGCAATTGCCAAAACCAATCAATCGGTTGATCTCACGTAATATATATTATAATGTTATTTTGTATATCGCTAGAAAATAAGATGTAAAATTTCTTCTCATATAAACAGGTGCTTCATATAAGAGATAAAGCAAGTGTGTTTGCATATTGCCTTAGTTTGCTCAGCTGTAACAGTGATGCTAATAAAAATTTGATTTGTGAAATGTGATTTTAGTTACTGTTAAGTTCCCTAAAACTGGTAAGACTTCTTTATATCATTAATATCAACAACAAACATTAATGCCTAAAACTTTATTTAATAGTGTCTGTGTTACGTGTATTAAATGCTACTATAATGACTACTGTAAAGTCTTTTGGGACACCTAGGAGGTTAGGAGAACTAGTCTGCAGGTCCAAATCTTGAGCGTGGACGTTACCACCCATTTCTGCCCCCTGGGCATTCGTTCCCTGCCTCTGGCTGCCAGCCTCTGCTTTTTCTGCCATTAAAAAAAGATTGTGCCATTTTTTTTGCTGACACTAGTTCAAAACACTGTTAGGCACTGCTAAATGAGTTTACATTCAAAGCTCAGAGTAGCCACCTTTGGGTCCTTAAAGTTGATTTCACAGGAGTCTCTCCAATCTTTGCCAAGCCAGTGGCTATAATCAGTTTAATGAGTCACATTATCTACAAAAATGGGAGCTATGCTTGAAGTACAGCCATGTTAAAAGGCCCAACACACAACATAATGCCATCCTTCAGCTCCAGCAACACAACTCTCAACCAGTCTGAGTGGAAATGTCCTGGCATTTACCGCCCATAAGTGCTGTCAAAACAATGGCTGAGCAAAAGCTACATCCCCAGTTCTCTCGTTTCTCGCAAACTGCCTAGCACGGGACTGACAGAAGAGCGAGAGAGTGTGTGTTGGAGCTGAAATTGAGTTTACCCTTGTATTTTAAAAAAAAAAATTCCTTTCCGTCCTACACATTGCATGGTGCTGTTTTTCCTCTCACTCTCCTTCGCTCTCTCTCGCACTCTTTGTCGGTTTTTTGAGTGTGTAAAAATATTTGCACCTAGTGTACTGCGAAACAGCAAAGCTGTCGGGTCCTGTGGTGTGGGCTCTCGGGGAGAGGCACACGACTAAGTGTGAAAACTCCAGGCCAAGTTTTTAATGAAGTCCAAAAGGTGGTGCCATGTGAAGTGCCGAAACCACATCCCTGCGAATGTTTTCTCGCTCTCGGGGAGAGAAGAGTGCCACCGAAAGCCCACTGACTCCAAACAACCCCAGCGGCAATTAAAAACCCCGGCTAACTCACGGCTCAATCCGGCTTCGCGGGCTCCGTTGATCGCCTCTTTCATTTCCGCCGCCATAGTTCTTTGCTGACAGCTTGGCAAAGCAGCCCTTTTGATTTTTCTGCAGGTGCGTTTTTTCCTCGTGGGCTGAGAAAACAGATTTGATAAAAGGGCTTTGGTTAAATCTGTTGTAGGTATATTTCAGTGTAGCTTGATGTAAACATTGCATAGAAGTTCCATGATGAAATGTATCCACCTTATTGTTCACAGTGCACTAGGGGTGAACAAGATTTTGTCATTAATTTCTTTAAATTTTAAATGCAGTTATTATTTGTATTGCATAGTTTCTGTTATGAACACTCCATTATAATAAACAGCTTTTTATGCTGCAGAATAATTATTTTTGTACATAGTGTCTACATTATGTTAATTTGCACTGAGAGCATTTTACTGTTGTTGCACCGTTGGTTGGTGGTACACCGTCTACATTGAAAGTGAGTGACTTCGTTATAACAAGTTTATAATTTGCATTTTAAAGCCTTGCCAGTTTAACTTTTTTTTTTTTTTTTTTTTTTTTTTTTTGAACAAAATATTTATTTTCACACTGTTCTGACATAAGCTTTTCTGAACACATGGGTGATTCTATAATTGCAGGTCCATTTGGTAATTTTTTTCTGTTTTCTTCAGATGTTTATATTTTTAATTATTTTAATAATTTGTTACTCATTGTCATGGAAATTGTTACAGTCCATAACAATTAGAGATGCACCGATGTATCAGCCAACAATCGGTATCGGCTGATAAAAGCTGTTATCACTATCGGCCATTGGCCGATTGTTTAAAAACTGCTGATGATCAGGGCTAATTATATACCATCAATCAAAAGTGTGCAGAAAAACGTGTTCAGGCTGCAACTCATACATACTGTGTGTGTGAAGAAAATCACTCTTGTTGAATTTTAACGCTTTAACAGTTTAAAAATAGTGATGTTAAAGCAGGCTCTTTTTGACTTTATGAATTACCCGTAGTTCAAGCCAGGGTTGCCAGGTCTGCGTTTTGTTTTCATACAACAAATATTATTTGTAGTGCCTCCCATCCAATAATCGCAAAAAGATTTGTGCTTTGTTACTTCTTCTGATAAGAATCAAAGTTTCAGTTGTCAAATTTTGTCAATTTTATCATGAAATTCAAACAATAAATGGCGTTTTGATGCTCTTAAATGTGATACGTCAAATTTCTGTAATGCCTCAGTTCAGGTGGCAGCGCGGAGCGCGAGTCTATTCTTCCTCTTCAATACAAGTTATATCTCCAAAAACAAGCATGAACATCAAAGGTACGTTGAAAGATATAGTACAACTTACCGGAATGTATCATGTCTCATGTAATCACTTTATTTGTGTTTCAACCGCGGAAAGAAATGTTTTCCAATGTTCACAGTTCCTTATATATATATAATATAATATAATATAATATAATATAATATATAGAGAGGAACTTATTTACTGTTAATTATATGTTTGTGTAAATTTTCCATGAAGACAACAAATTTATGTGATACTAAGTTTTTATTTTTATATCTGAAAATAAACAGCAGCTGAATATAATATCTCTGTTGTTAATTGTAACCTCTAATATTGTAGTGTACCAAATGAGAGGGTTCTCTGTATAGTTTGCAACATTATTTGGGAGAGATTTTCTTTTTTTCCTGAAGAAAAACCAAACTATCGGTATCAGTATCGGCATTGGCCGATATCATTCTGAATAATCGGCTATCGGTATCGGCAGAGAAATTTAGTATTGGTACATCTCTAATAACAATATAAT
Organism: Megalobrama amblycephala; assembly: GCF_018812025.1. Taxonomy (NCBI): domain Eukaryota; kingdom Metazoa; phylum Chordata; class Actinopteri; order Cypriniformes; family Xenocyprididae; genus Megalobrama; species Megalobrama amblycephala. The sequence continues at coordinate 14,241,514 of NC_063059.1, read as the reverse complement.
TGTAAATCATAAATAGCTGAAAATATCTTGAATATCTTGTCCGAATTATTCAGTGTCAGTTCTGTTACCATCAAACTCTGTTACCAAGGTAGAGCAACAGTGTTGACAGTATGTAACAGAATTGACAGTCCTATACAAACACACACTCACTCTCCCTATCTCTCACACACACATACATTGCTGTTAATTCTGTTTCATCACATTTGATGGTAACAGAATTGACAGAGTATTTCTGAGAACAAGAAATTATGATTTTCAGATATATAAGAAATATTATAAAATATTATATTGTTATGGCCTGTAACATCTTGCGATCTTTGACAAGTGAGTAACAAATTATTAAAATAATTAAAAATGTAACCATTTTGACAACAAATGTACCTGCAATTAGAGAATCGCCCACATATAGCCGAAGCACGTGCACACTAAAAGCCTGTCACAGCGCCTGAGTACTAAACTAAGTTCTCTTTCACATCTTATTGTGCTTAAACTGTCAAATACACACAAGGTTTATGTAAACACAGTCGTTTATACCTCAAGTGAATGTAAGCAGCTCGGACGCGTGTCAGTATATTATGATACACGTGTGTGTGTCAGTATATTGGGTCCATGCATAGGTCTTAAAGTGACAGCAGCCTAATAATGCAGTCTATGTCATTAATGTTAATCAAACAAGAAAATACAAAGAGAAAATCACTCACTTCTCTTGACTGAACAACTCAGTAGCTTTAAGAATCAGTGTATATAAATTAATAAAATTGTGATTATGATGTTTTTGTCATATCGCCCATCCCTAACTGCTTTATATTTTAATATAATTAGTAATTTATGATAGCAAAGCTGATTTTTCAGCAGTCATTACTCCAGTCTTTAGTGTCACATGATCCTTTATTTAGAAAAAAAAAAAATCGAAATAAATATGTGTGGATATGGGGAGGAGGAACTTGACTCTACACCAGCCTTACATACACTCTGCCTTGGTCACATGATAATGTCGAATATGCCAGATTGGCCTGTTCTTTTTTTTTTTCTGTTTTTTTCTCTGAGGAATCTTTGAGGCCCCCATCTTCTCCCCTTCTAGCCTGGTGACTGAGAGCAAGGCTGGTGCATTCACTTGTTTGAAAACTATAGAGGCGAGCTCAGCACCACTGTGGCCGGCCCAGCACTAACTGCTGTTGAGTGACACTAATGAGGAGAACAGGCATGCAGGAAAGGGAAGGAAACAAGCTCTTCTGGACATGGCCATTGACAAAACCCCTTTAAGATCTCACCACTCACTGCAATCTTTCCCAAGACCCCCCCACCCCCCTAGACTTCCCTTCTCAAAAAGACACATCTCTCAATTAGCATGGCTCGGAGAACATGGCGCTTTGGTGCTTTTCCTTTGATTTGTTTTGATTAGCAGGATGTGAGGGATCTAATTGAATCCTGTTCTAGACGGTATGGCAACAAGCCTCTTGTCGAGCCAAAACAACAGAGAATAGACCGAGACAGGGTCAAGATGCATTCTGCACTTGCAAATTTGAATCGAAAGGTGTCTGTGTTTGAACTTTTTACGTCAGACAGGCAGACATGATGAGGATGAAATTCCTTGCCAACTTCCACAGCACCATTCCATGAATAGGGTACACTTGTTTGTTTTTATTATTATTTTTAACAGGCATAAATAACATGTTTTTATTTGACATGTTGGATAAATTCTATTTTAAATACTAAAATGTTAATAATATTTGTATGATTCACATTGTGAAGTGCAAGGACCTATTACTGGCTATTTGTTGAAAAAACAACAAAAAAACATTCATTTCATACTTCAGTTCACATTCATCAGTCATACTTTAATTTGAAGAGTTTCAGCCCCTATTTTGTACCTTATTCATGGAAAATAGCTGCAAATATTTGTGTTGGCTGTTGTGTTGATCTTCCTTCCTCATTTGTTCAGGCTCACTGGCTATTCAGAAGTAAACTGATACACACAGGCTTTCACAAATGGCCCTAATCAATAGCAAATCGCTTTGTCTTTCTTTTGTAACTGTATGAAAGTTAACTAAAAAGTTCATTTTCTGTGTAGCTGCTGTTGTAGACTGTGGCTTAATGCCAGTTCTGAAAACACAAGATTTTTCTTAGGTGATATTTCTCTCCCAGTTGCAATGTGACATTAACTGAGTAGAAAGAGTAGCAATAACACAAAGGGTGTTGTGTTCTGCCTCCCAGCTAAAGACACCATGTGAGCTGAACCAAATGTATTTTTTGACCCCTTTTTTTAACACCGGTGCTAAACTTGGTCTTGCAGATATTTTAAACGTTTTACAGTATTTCTTATTGGTTGGTCGTGTCTCAAGCCCTTTTTTGTACCTGGTATTAACAAGAGTCTTCAGTGACCACTTGTGTTTAGATTTTGTGTGTCAGTGTGTGTCAAAAATACACATTGAATGAATGAGGCATTTATATAGCGCTTTACAGTCATATCAAGAGGTCTCTCCTCAACCACCACCAGTGTGCAGCATCCACTTGGATGATACAGTGGCAGCCACAGAACAATGGCGCCAGTGCGCTCAATACCTATAAGTATAGGTAGAGAGGAGAGATGGAGCCAATTCAAAGGATGAAATCAACCCTCTGTTACGGCATTGCCATAATGTCAACATTTAATTTCTTCTCATTTCCTTGTTATTCAGAAAAAATATAATATATTGCACTATGGGAATCAAAAGGGCACTGTGCCCGGTTGCATAAAGCACCTTAAGTTTCTCCCTTAAGTATGACACTTAAGGCGTGATTTCCCCTTAACTAAGGGAATGACTTAAGGGTGTTGCATATAATCTCTTAAACTGTTGTCTTAGGTAAGGGAAACCGTTAAGTGTTTCACGACAGCATCCCAGGTTTTGCTGTTATAAAATTCTTGTGTTGCCATGGACACGTTATTTGTTAATACATATCGTGGTAAGTTTTCACAGAAAACAACATAAGATGGATAAGGAAAACCAAATATGAAAGAGAATGACCAGACGAGAAACTCAAATTGATAGTTTACTCAAAATTGAGATTTCTGCCGTCATTCACTCACCCTCATGTCCTTCCAAACCCATAAGACTTTCGTTCATCTTTGGATAACAAATACAATTATTTTTAATATTCTCTCATCATTTATGTCCATTTATTGAAAGACATCCTTATGATTACGGCCGTGTCGGAAGCTCAAACGTGCACGCAAGAACCAATGAGGTTTGTTTTTGCGTGTGATGCGCGCACGTTTGCGCTTCCGTTGACCATATAAGATATGTGCTACATATGTGATTTCATCAGTGTTTAAGTGAATAAACCGCTAAAGTACAATTTGTTTATCATATAAAGCAGCCGATCGTGTCTCGTTAGAAGACTTTGATTGAACCTGCTCACTCCGTTTTCCTAACCTTATGTTATACTTAGGGAAATGACGGTTAAGGGGCTTTATGCAACACTTACGGTTTTTTAAGGGATTACTTAAGTGAAAAATACATACTTAAGGGAAATTCTTAGGGTTTATGACGTTTCACCTAAAGAAACCCTTAAGTAATACTTAATGGTTATTTTCTGCAACACCCTTAAGTTTAAGGGAAACATAAGGGCGATCTTAAGGGAAAATTACACTTAAGGTGCTTTATGCAACCAGGCACAGGCCTTAAGGTAGCCAATGATGTGCTGTTTTTAAGTAAAATGTAATTTGAATGTCCTTCCAAAGCTCTCTTTCCCACGATCACCCTCACATGGAAGACACCTGTTGAAGTGCTCCAGAAATTGCTCTATTAACTTTATTTCTAAACATCTCTACTCAAGGGGGATTTTGTTGCAGCATCTTTGATAAGTAAATTAGATATATTTATTCACAAATCAACTTTGTCTAACATAGTTTAACTGTAAATTGAGAAAATACCAATGTTTCCATACGGCAATGCTGTACCACTATGAAAAAATAGTTATGTTGCCATATGGCAACACTGTACCACAGTGGAATTGCAGTAATGTATTTCCCCATTGGGATTTTTATAGATAGTAGCATCAACAATATGATTGCATTTATTCATTTCTTTGAAGTGTGTTTTGTAGTATAGTTTTATTTGTATTTAAATAACAAAATTATTTCTTCTTTTCAGAAAATTAATACAGCAATATTTTATGCAAAGGGCAATAGGAAGAGTGCAGAGTTAGCTCTTCCATGTGATGAGAGCGAGGATGAGTTAGCCAAATGATAGGGATCTACTTATTTTTGGTTTGCACAAGTTCCAAGTAAATAAATCTATCAATTTCTAAAAAGAAATGTGCATTTAAGTAGAAAAGAAAATCATAATTTTATATGGTGTTGCCATGTGGTGTGTGTGTGTGTATGTATATATATATAATATAATATAATATAATATAATATAATATAATATAATATAATATATATATGTGTATATATATATATATATATATATATATATATATATATATATATATATATATATATATATATATATATATATATATATATATATATATATATATATATATAATTTCATGGTTGGAACATAATGCATACCATAGTGGGTTAATGGTTCATCCATAATTCTGCTGATATTTGGCATTTTTGTTAGAATTAGCATTCGCTAATAAGCTTTTCTGTTTGGCCCGTTAGTGCTGGAAGTGAGACTTTTATTTTGACTGTCCTGAGGAGCCCTGCAGAGTTGTGGTATGATAATGGTATACATCCACTGGTGGTCATTGCTGATGGCCGAGGCTGATAAGCGAAGACAGTGGATGTATATGTTTGTGCTTTTCCACAATGTTCCACATTTGTTTTGCACCTCATTTGCATATGTATTTAGTGCTGACTATCCATGATCAATCAACCAAGATGTTAATACCAGATGTAAAGAGGGTGTTCTGATTTAGTTCGTCATTCCTCGCTTGTTCTTGTGTATAAAAATCTTTTTTTAAGGCACAATGCAGTCTTCATTACATTTACTTTCTCGTCCCTTGGTTTTATTCGAGTTTAATCGAAGTCTTATTTTTTAAGACAATATAGTAATACTTCAGACCAGCTTTGACTTTGCCTTGGGCTGTCAGGCCTGGAAGCATGTCAACAGCACAGACAGGTTATTACACTGTGACAAACTCGGTACGGAGCATCCCGGAGCTTTCATTTAGGGTTTCTCCCAGAGTGGAAAGCTGCCAAGTCTGCCAGAGTCCTTGTAGGAGCAGACAAGCTTCCAAATCCGCCCAGTCGACGCTGCAGCGTGCTTCTCTTTGATGCTGCGGTTACCTGCCGTGTCCTATGCACAGTACTGATGTAGCGCTGAGGCTATCGGCCCACACACTCCACCCTCTGACAGCCGAACTCTGTGCTGCTGCCTGCCGGCTCTCGCTGTCTTTCCCTGTCTGAGACCTCATACGAACCTGCCTGCATGGAGGGTAGGAGATTTGCAGCGTTGCAACTGGTATGTAATCGCTATCAGTTTTAACAGCCTGTTTATTTTGTTTTCTGTAGGGATGCTCTAATATACAAACTGTGGCCAATGTAGACAAGCTCATATTAGAAGTACTTGGATATTACTGGGTGCCTTGAACTGTTTAATGGAATTATATATTTGCTATTTTTTGTTGTTCTCTTATTTATTTGGTAATTATACACTTTATCACAAGGTTCATCAGTTAACATTAGTTAACTACAACATGAACTGCACTTCTGCAGCATTTATTAATCTTTGTTAATGTCAAATTCAACATTTACTACTACATTATTAAAATCAAGAGTTGTGTTTGTTAACATTATGCACTGTGAACTAACATGAACAAACAGTGAACTGCTGTATTTTTGACTAAGGTTAACAAAGATTAACAAATGCAGTAACAAATGTATTGGTCATGGTTAGTTCATTTTAGTTAATATATTAACTAATGTTAACAAATGAACCTTATTGTAAAGTGTTACCATTTATTTTACTATTAATATCATTATTGTTTTTGTCCTTTCCTGGCAGTTGTTCTGCTCTCAACTGTGACAGCTTGATTGTTTTACTACGACCCCTCTGAAGACGACTGTTAATTATTTATATATGATGATAATAATAATAATAATAATAATAATAATAGTACTTCTTTTATTATTATTATTATTATTATTATCTAAAAACTAAAATCAATAGTTTTTGTCAATGTCAAATCAATGTTGGGGTCTCTAAGTAAGTACATTTAGGTATCACAAAATTATGATACACTATGAAATAGGGATAACTTTATTTTGAGATTAATACTTGATGAGAAAGTTCAGGTAAAAATGTCCTCCATTTACTTTTACTTTTCCTTTTACCCCCATCCCTTTACTTTTGTTGAAATCTAAAGCTAACTTTAATAATAATTCTAAAAATAGGTGTAAAACTAGCATGTACAATCCAATTATCCAATTATATTATCGTCCATATAGGGCTTGATATCAGTACAGATTTATTTCATTCAGATTCACAAGCACTTGATTCGTTATCAGTTCATTTTGTTTTTGATTAATTTGGGTATATTTCAGTTAAAATGTCCGTTTTGCTTGAATTTCTCTCTTAGCTAATGCTACAACAATATTACAAAATGAATCATTTTAAAAGTTCAATTCTTTGCTATTTTTTCTATAAGTTAACATTATATATTTTATTTTTTATTTATTCATTCAACACAACACAATTGTGGTCCTGTATATCGTGTATGTTTATTTTTTATAAAGCATATACTGCATGCTTTTGACCTTGATGCACAGACTGCAGTCGGACACGTTTTTTTTCCCTGTGCATCGTTACTGCTTTTGACTTGTCGGATATCGACATTTCTGACTTTGTGGAAGCTGTGCTCACCTCTTTCACCGTCCGCTTCTCTCTGGGTGTTTGTAAAATGAGCGGTCTGTGCAATCAGCGCAGTGCTGTTGGACTCGTTGAAGCTCCTCTGACCCGCCGTGTGTATGTCCTTGTTCAATGATTGTCCTTCAGTTCACTGCAGTGCTCAGCTCCTCTCCTCCACACAGCTCGGCCACTTATCTGACCAGGTGGCTGATATGTTTTCTTTTCTCTTCTCTTCATTTCTCCCCTTTTTTCGCTCATTGTTTTTAGCGTCCCACTGCAAGGGCACTTTTTTTACCTTCCACTCAAGAACGCTTGGTTTTCTCGATGTCTTTTCGTCACTTTCCATCCCTTTTTTTGTCCCACACACACATACAGTGCACAAACCACTATAAATGACAGGAATGGTGGCCAAATTTGAACTATTGAGCAGTGGTTCTCAACTAGTTTTGTTTCAGGACATCAGATACTGACCCAATGGGGAGCCAAATTTGTTTATAAAAAAGTAATGTCTTTGAAATAAATAATTGAGAAGTATTGATGTTACCACAAACTGCATAGGCCCTGCAAATTGCAAAATTATTAACATTACATTGGCTGAATTGAAAAATGGACTATTTTGGTTTGTAAATGTCTGTTGATTTTCAGTGGTTTCATGCTCAAGCCAGTAAATTCACCACAAAACAGATTGTGGTCTGATCAAATTAGTTTATCTTCTTTCTAGTGAACCTGTATTTAATGTAGTCTGGGTCATATTTCTTTTTACCTTGTGTAATTTTGTTTATGGTTTTTGAGGATGAAGACATGTCATGCAACCATTCCACGCTCATTTGTGTTAAGTATGTATGTATATGACTGAAAATCTGCTAAGGGGTAATTAAATGTAACAAATCATGTAAAAATCATCTTTTACTGGAAAATTAAACAACATTTTATCAAACTTTGATAATTGCCTTAATCTTTTAAACAACTGAAAAGACCGTATTCAAACTATGTTTTATAAAAATTTGTGCATAAAAAATGTCTGTCAACTAACATCCGTTGAACGATGTTTTTTTTCCAGTTGGCTTGGCGTTGACTCTCTTTAGCGTGCATTGTAAAGTATTTCACTCTGGTCACTCTGGTTCAATTTCAGTGAGTGAAGAACAGATACTCGCGTGTGTTATGTATTATGCACGTTATCGTCTCTGACAGACGGCATGTTGAAGCCGCCATTTTCTCCCTCTTCTTGGAAAGCGATGACTCATTCAAAACATCCGCTACTGTGGGTTTTCCAGGAAATGCATGCTGTGTATTTTGCGCGTTATTTAATTATTTTTTTTGACAGACATCGATGTTGTGATATTCAAATGATGTCTCTTAAGATAATTATTTATTTCCTAGCCAGAAAGTATTCAGTGAAATGATTGATGCCCATGAGTGTGTCATGTCAGAGATTTTAGTTTTAATATTCCAACAGACAGCCAGCCTAAGCTTTTGATGGATGCGATAATGTGCGTAAGGGGTGAACCACGTTTGATTTTTGGGTAATTATAAAACATGCTGGAGATGTACGAAATGCTTTTTGCATAGTTCATTACACTTATTTTATGGAATGAAATTAATTTTGTGGCTGAAATAAATTACATGTTACTCAGTAGGGCTGCAACGATTAATCGCGATTAATCGTTTGCAAAATAAAAGTCTGTGTTTACGTAATATATATGTGTGTGTTCTGTGTATAATAATGTATATATAAATACACACACATTCATGTATATATTTAAGAAAATTTTGATAATATATAAAATATTTGTTTATATGTAATATAAAATATATATAAATATATATATATATTTATAATACATGCACATATTTCTAAACTTTATACCTGTATGTGTGTGTATTTATATATACATAATTATTATACTCAGAACACACACATATATATTACGTAAACACAGACTTTTATTTTGCAAACGATTAATCGCAATTAGTCGTTGCAGCCCTATTACTCAGAGACTGACATGTTTGGCTTGTCAAAGTGTTACATTCATCTGTTGCAAAATCATTTACCTTTGAAAATCAAGTTAATTTCTTTACTAGGAAAGGAGTGGTTTTGATGCACAAAGTTGTTTTTTATTATCTCTTATAACAAAAACCTTTTATTTAAACCCATGAAAATGCAGGTCCTGTTGTAAATAATTTTAAAACTCTGGTTTCTTTATCACCCCTTAGCAGATTTTGACTCATAGATGCACACCCATACATTTTCTCCTTCCGTTTAAAAGTTGATTTATGTTCTATTTATGTTACCATCTGAACTATAAGTATGGTTAGTTGAGTTTGTTTATTATTATTTTTATTTAGCTATTGTTGGCAACCCAGACTGGCGACCCATTTTTGTGTTACAGCCCACTAGTTACTATACAGGACCTTACTGAGATCCTTCAGTTTTGTTCACTAAAGGTGCATGAAGATATAAATATGCTCATCCGGATGTCTGTGGTTTGTCCCGTGTGGCAGGTCGGGTAGCGTCTGTTAGCTGCAGTGTGTGTATGGCTGTCAGGTCCAGGCATTTTTCATTGGCTCTGAATGTGACGAGTGACGGACACCCCCCTTCAGAGGTGACGCCTCCTTCGGTTGCATTCTCCCCGCCCTCTCTGGTTAGCTGGAGCCTTTGCTACCGCATGATAAATCTGATGCTAAATTTAGAGGCCGTTTTTCTCGCACAGAGAGAGAGATTACTGGCAAAGGGAGAGAGAGTGAAAGACAGAAAGTAAGAGAGTGTGCTTATGAGTGTCGCAGGCTTGCTATCCACAACAAATCCATTTGCAAAAAGACAACGTGTTTTTTTCCCCCCCTCACAAGGGCTATTGTTGTCACTGATTTTCCATTGTGTGATTTATTTATTTGCGGTTATTTTAACTGTGTATTGTTGCTTTATTTAGTTCACTTCTATTTAGGAACACAGACTGTTGGCCAGGCCTTTATAATATGCATTTTTCTTTTTGTAAATCCCATCAGTGAGTCCAATTACATCTGGTCTTTTTATTTTAAAAAGACAAAGTCAAAGAGACTTTTTATAACTAAATGGATTCCAGTTAGTCTCATTTGTCCTTTTAGTCAACATTTGTCATATATACGATTGAAGTAACCTTTAATCTTGTTTTTTTTTTTTTTTTCTTTTACTTGTTTGTTTGGCAGGTTTGGCAGTAGTAAGGGTGCAGTTATGTAACGGTGAACTTGCAAAAGACTGGGCTGCATATGCAGACGCAATCCCCTACCTTAGGATTTAGCTTATCCCGTTCACTACGCAAGTCCCCGAGAAACCACTTACCTTGATTTTCCACGCTACTGCCGTGGGATTTCATTTGATCTTTAAAAGCAGATGGCACAACAGATACATCTAAGAACAAAACAAGTGCCATCTTCCTTTTATATTGACCAAAGACACAAATACACTTAGCGTTGCACGTAAGGCACTGCACGAATCGAAGCTTCAAACGAAATTAGCCTTGAGCGCGACTGGTTAGCAACAGCTGTTAGCTTCGGCAGATGCACGCTAGGCTTTTGATGTCGAGAGAGAGAGGGTAAAGGGCTATGCTGGGTCTCTCTGAAGTACGCAGGGAGATGGGAGCTTGCTGGGGACGTCTTTCCAATGCTGATACAGCTGAAACAACAGGAGGGACAGTGCGCTTGAGACGACTGACCTGCTTTACTCCCGTCGCTACACCGACGCCAAAACAAACTCGCACCTTTTCAAGACTCAGTCAGTGTGCTGTGCTCCATTTCACAGGTGTCTCAGCTGACCTATTTCATATCATACTGTGCACGGCCACAGTTGTTTCAAGGGATTGTCCACCCAAAAATGAAAATCTGTCGTAATTTGCTCACCATCATGTTTTTCTAAACTTGTATGACAAAAAAGGAGTCATCTGGCAGAATGTCAAAGCTGCCAATGTATAGTGAAATATTATTACAGTTTAAAATATTTGTTTTCTATTTAAATATATATTTTAAAACTTTTTATTTATTCCTGTAATGGCAAAGCTGAATAAATTGTCAACATCATCATTACAACATCTTCAGTGTCACATGATTCTTCAGAAATTCTAATTCTAATATGCTGATTTGGTGCTCAAGAAGCATTTCTTATTATCTGTGTTAAAAAAAAACAAAAACAAAAAAACAGGATATTTTTTGGAAACCAGGATTTTTTTTTTTTTTTTTTTTTCAGGATTCTTAAATTGAAAGCTCAAAAGAACAGTCTTTACTGGTAAAATTAATGTGTCCTGGCTGAATAAAAGTGTTAATTTCTTTAAAAAAATTGTACTTACCTTAATTTTTTTAATGGTAGTGTATTTATTAATTAAATTTACAATGAATACCAGGCTGTCCCTCATCCCTGTATTATTATTTATTAATTTATTAAATATTGTTTATATTTAAAGCTGCAGTCCATAAGTTTTGCCTCTTTGTCGCCATCTCTGTTTGAAACCTGCAATTGCAGTTATTTGTGGAATTATCATCTTTACGTGGGTTGTGCATCGGCACGGCTCCTCAGTGCGGATGAATCTAATGCTTTGAGGAGTAATATTATGTGTGGGGTATCAGTCACTGCATTGGTAGATACTGTATTTCAAAATCACAGATTGTGGTCTTGGAAGTATGACCAAAATAAGAATTTTCACCGGAAAATGTCATTTGAACAAGTAAGTAACATGTCTGCCACTTTTGTTCTGACCAACTGAGGAAAAAAAAAAGCATTACAATAAATTGCGCTGCCAATGGCGATTAAAGCTAACGATCGCTTGGCTCATATCACATCAAACCGTGCAAATTATTATTATTATTGTTACACTTTGTTCTCAAATTGTTCTTTAACAACATCAGCGTTGCGGCAAAGGCCATAAATGATCAGTCACCTGCAGCATCTTTACATGCGATTTAGCCTACTAGCTGGGACTCCTTCTTTTTGTAAACAGACGTGACGTAATGATGCAAAGATGAATGGTGGCATGCTCGAATTTTCTGCGGAAACTCACCAGTACCACCCGAATTAGAAAACATTACAAGCTTACTGTTGTGAATCAGGCTAAGGTAAGGAGATAGTTTTGATCACTGGCTGGTTATGTACTTGCTCAAAAATTGATTTTGGATCATTTTTAACCAAAAAAAAAAAAAGTTATGGACTGCAGCTTTAATGTATATATTTTTAATCAATATGGTTAAGGGTGTGTAAATTATGACAGAATTTCATTTTTGAATGAAAGAATGAAGTACCTTATTACGGCAATGATCTCGTTGAACACTAAGGTTTTTGCCCCACATGGTTTCGAATACAACATGAGCTATTTTATTTGAAACTAGCGAAGCTCAAACAATCCCTTATTCAGCAGCAGATTTTTTTATTTGGAATCATCAGCCCAACTGTCATCACATTTTCCTCTCGGTTTTTAAAATAAATCTCCTGTAGGCCCTCTCCTCTGGTGAACTTACAGAGGCCCATTAGGAGTGTCTCTCTGTTGGAGTTGCAAATGGTGCAGGCTTTTATTTTTGGCCCTGTCCTTGCTGATGTGCTCTGCTCTGAGACTGCAAGCTCTAAGATATTGATAGGTTTCTCTCTCTCACTCATGGTCCCAGACACAACACCACATACAAACTCTCACATGCATTTATGTTATAGGCGGTTATGGGAAGGCACCAATTGAATCAGCCTTTTTTTGTTTTTCATTGCGCTGATTTTGTATGTAATGGATTTAAACATGATAAACTGTGTAATAATATAGAGTACTAGAGTATATTTGTGCCTGAAATAAAATTATTCAAAATATGTAAGCATTATACATTTAACACTATTTACAATTTTATAAATCAGATGTTGTGAATGAAAATGCAGACTCTTGTGAAGGACATATTTGTTTTTAATAGTATGGACATCGTAGTTAAAATTTAGCGCTGTGGCACACAGGGCCAAGTGTTGTGCTTTCCAGCAGCACTAATTACTCAAAGACCCTGATGCATTGATACAATAAATCACGATCATTTATCTGTGGCTAGTGTCTGTGATGAATAATTAAGCTAGTTATTAGTAAAATGAACAGCACATTAATTACCCATAGGCCTCCATCGTTAAAGGTTGCGTCTCGTTGAATATGAAGGCAGGTCTTGGGTGGCTGTTCCTCTGGTATTGACGTATTATGTCTGGAGCTCGTGTTCTAGGATTCGGGTCTTTAACCTCTTCGGTTTGAGGAGTTCAGAGTGAAACTTGCGGCCTGTTGGTAATCGACGGAATAATTGGCAATCAATTATGAATGAAACAGAGCCTCTGAACATACAGGCCTGCCCATCTCAACATCAAATTTTAATTATCAATCACAGGCAGGCGTGAGAGTGCCTGTGTTTTGCAGGATGTTACAGTATCCAATGCACTCTTTGGGTCTCAGTGATCCTTGACCCTGTTTTATCTTGCGATGACCTGCTGTCAGACAATCTCAACAATAAATGGTTTATTAAATCATGCTGTACCTTGTACAGACCGACAGTAAAAACCTGTTCATTTTCCTTACTCTCTAAAAAAAAATGCTGGGTTAAAAACAACCCAGCATTTTTTAGAGTGTAGCAAACCTTTAACCCAGCAATTGGGTTAAAAGTTTGCCCAAAAGTGTTTTTATTTAACTCAACTATTCTTTAAAAATTACTATATGGCTGGCTTAAAATGAACCCAAAATCAGACACATAATTACTAGAGGCAACAATAATAATTAAAAAACGATTTAATAATTGTTTAATTATTATTCATTCAACTTATTAATAAATGTTCATTTATTAAACGTATTAATAAGTGTTCATTTCCAACATACTTTGAGTTCATTTTAAGCAAGCAATACAGTCATATTTAAACAATAGTTGAGTTAAATAAAACTACCCAGCAGGTTGGGCAAACATTTAACCCAACTGCTGGGTTAAAACAACCCATTCACAGGGTTAAAACAACCCAATTGCTTAGAGTGAATTTTCACTCTAAAAAATGTTTGATTAAAAACAACCCAAGTTGGGTTGAAAATGGACAAACCCAGCAATTGGGTTGTTTTAACCCAGTGGTTGGGTTAAATGTTTTCCCAACCTGCTGGGTAGTTTTATTTAACCCAACTACTGATTAAAAATGACTATATGGCTGGCTTGAAATGAATCCAAAATAGGTGAGAAATTAAAAATCAGACACATAATTACTAGAGGCAACAATAATAATCAAAAGGTGTACATTTATTAATAAGCAATTTAATAAATGTTTATTGTTTATTATTCATTATCTTATAATAAATGCTCATTTATTAAACATGTTAATTTCCAGCATATTTTGGGTTCATTTTAAGCAAGCAATACAGTAATTTTTATACAACAGTTGAGTTAAATAAAACTACCCAGCAGGTTGGGCAAACATTTAACCCAACCGCTGGGTTAAAACAACCCAATTGCTGGGTTTGTCCATTTTCAACCCAACTTGGGTTGTTTGTAACCCAGCATTTTTTAGAGTGTACAGTAAATAACAGTAATAGATCTAAGCTTACATTTAATGTAATTTTAGAGTAAAACGCTGTTAAATTTACAGTTTTTGGAAGTAAAAAATTTTTTAAATTTTTTTTGGATTATTTACAGTGAAAAAACATAAATTGACATTCCTTGAATTCCCTGTTTGACACTTCACATTTGATGCAGTTTTGTTGAAATAACTGTTTCTTAGATTTTCTGATCAGTCATGTACATTAGAGGGTTTTATGTCACATGTAATGTTGTTAAATTAATGTTTATTGCATTACTTTAGTGTCATGTGTGTTACCATGATGGTGTTTAGTATTTGTGTGAATGACACTTTGCACCTTTTACATATTATTTACCTTTTCAGCTTGTAGAAAAGCTGCTTGTGATATTCTTTGATTCATATTTCATCATGTGATTCTCATCACCACCTGTCAGTACATTTATAAAGGTACAAAACAGATATTAGTAATGGTTGGTATATTAACATTATCAAAGTTGTGTATTGATATTTTTGTTCAATAAAGAATAGTGTGGCCCAAATCCAGCCCACATCTGGTACATGTGGATTACACGCGGACCAGATGTGGGCCTGATCTGGGCTGACATTATGTTGCTGTATGGTTTTGTCAGTCTGCATTTAAAACTGAAGGACAAGCACTTTGAAATGTGCCATCTCAGTTTCCTGTTTCAATGGTATGTCAAAGTATGTCAAAACAGAGATTGTATTCTTCTTTAAATATCTTTCTAAACATCTGTGCTTGATAGTGGATAATTATTTGGACAGAATGGTGCCTAGTTTTAGTTAAAACTAGTTTTTAAAACCAATGGTAGCTTAGATTTAGCCTGTTGTAGCCTGAGTTCACAAGTGCAAGAACAATCGTTTTTTTTATTTTATTTTTTTATTTTGCCCTTAGGTAGAGAGACTTCTCCATCCGTAAGCTTGAAATGCTGAAACGAAAAAGCAGTTAATAATGTAATATAGAAGGAGGACTGAAAGTGATAGAGGGTTCTGCTCACTTCTTTGCCAGTTCTCTGGGCCTGGAGGTGTACAATATCAACTCCCTGCAGTGTGCATGGGTCATGTGACCCTGGTTGCTATGTTACTGTGTTCGACTGCAGGTATACTCCCCTAATGGGAAGACCCTTGGAGCAAATAAGTGCCGCATCAAGTCAGTTAACAATCAGAGCTGGATCTTGAGAATATCAGCCAAGATCTGAAATCACAAAGTCTGAATGCACAGGATGTGTTTAATAGTGTTAAATGTGAGAAGGAATGGCGATTTTACACTTGGCCCAAGCAGAGTGGTTTCTTAAATAATAACATCATTAAAGGAATCGCATCATCATTCTAAAGCGATCATGAGAGCCGTTTTAGCTCCTAGTAATGCTGAGATATGACACCCATACCGGGAAGTCCTCGGTGGATGGTCAATGCATTGGGTGTAATGGGAAAGTTATGAGGATAAATGTCTGTTGAAGAGTGGGCTAGTGCAAGAGAATATAGATATAATGTTCCCACTGACCATACAGCTCGGATGTAAATGTCTGCTTGGGAGCAGTTAACCATCCATCCGTTCTTTTGGCACACGCTTAACCGTGGCTTCGCTGTTGAGTTGAGGGCAGCTGATGCCAGTAGACTGGGGCTCTCTGATCAGTGCCATAGGTGATTAATTATTACTAATGGCCTTAGAGTTTGACACGTTTGGTAACAGTAGACAGAAAGTAGATGGTTATATGGAAGTGTGAGGAGTTGGGATTTTGCTTACTTAAAGAGATAGTTCACCCAAAAATTAAAATTCTGTTATTGTGAATGGGAAAAAAAAAATAATACTATAGAAGTCAGTGTGGTCCATCAATCGTTTGGTTAGTCATTTTTCAAAATATCTTCTGTTGTGTTCAGCATAAGAAAGAAATTCATACAGGTTTGGAACAACTTGAGGGTGATTTAAATTAAATTTTTGGGTGGACTATCCCTTTAAATGGTTAGTGTTCGACAATTTGTTGTGTTAGATGCAGCAAAAGCAGAGTTTTGCAAAACGCTTTGCATGCAATGGAAATTTAGTGCATGCTGCCAAGTAAACACGGCTTTTTTTTTTGTTTTGTTTTTTGTTGGGACCTTAAATCTGCTGGTCGCAAATCAGGAACCACTAACGTCAGGTAATAGCAGCGGCATAATAATATAATTTATACCGTGGTATAATAGCTTTCTGCACTGTATGCACTCAATGTTATATGCATTCAGTTGATTTGATTGATTTTTTTTTTTCTTGCTAATCTGCTCATTTTCCAGAGTGTATAAATTGTTCTATTTAAAAAAAAAGATTTTAATACTTCAATTTTATTTATTAATATAACTTGTATGATCTAAATATACTTAATTAAATTACTTTAGTTTTTTTTGCTGCAAATCGGCTCCAGCAACTCCCCCCCCTAAATTTTCTGTATTATTTTATTTAGAAAAAATAATTATTTTATTTTTATGAATGTTATCTGCTTTATTTAAACAACTTCACCTCAAAGCTGGCTTGTGATGGTCTAAAAATGAAGAATTAAATTACTTTTGGATATTAAAATGCTTTCTCAAATTTAGTTTTTAGTACCAGACCATGATGCAGCATGTTTATTTTTAGAGCAGATTATGTAGTAGTCAAATACGTCATTGATCTTCATGGGAAACCTTTCTGACTGAGCACCAGCACTGAACAGGAGTCAGGAAGTAAGACTAACCATCTTCAATATCCATGCTCATACTTTTATTTTTTGCAGTATTATCATCCCAGTGCATCGATTTGTGTCTTCATCCGTGTTTCTCTCTCCGTTCTTAGAGTACCCTGCTGTGCTGATGCTCCCCACAGCTGTGGCCTCTCTGCCCTGCAGTAGATTTGGGCCTGCTGGCCCTCTCTTAATGGCTGTGAGCAGTGGGGGAGATGGGCCGCTCGGGGAGCACTTGTTTGTTGATTGGCGACAGCAGCACAGCCATTGTTTCCACAGCTGCCTCGGTCGAGGTTTCGATGTTCTTGATTCAACCTTGGGGAGTCAGGGCTGTTTGATGCGTCCTCCAAACGTGAACATGGCCAGGCCAAATATGGCCTCCTGTTTTTTATTACTCACTTAGGGGTGGACTGCATGACCAAAATCTTATATTATAGTATATATCATAATGTAGTTAGTTTAGGTAGAAATTCAGGCCGTAAATGTTTATATAGTCTATATATAAAATCTAGTGATGACAATTTTTCTCGAATCTAGTGATTTGATGAACACATTTCAAAAGATTGTTTTCAATTAAATTTCTGGTATCAGTGCAAAAACAGCTTCACATTATGGAAGAATTGAGTTGAAAACAATATTCACAGCAGCAATGCATTAAATATGACTCAGTGCCACTTTTGAAGTGGCATTGCAGCATTAAAACCAAATAGTGTTGAATTTGGTTTTAATGCTGCAAATTAAAGGATTAGTTCACTTTAAAATGAAAATTACCCCATGATATACTCACCCTCAAGCCATCATAGGTGTGTATGACTTTCTTCCTTCAGACGAAAACAATCGGAGTCACAGATTCTACTTGCGTCTAAAGCGTAACTTACGTGATGCTATGACTTATTACACTACGTCATGACGTACTACGCGACGCCTTACTTAATACAGCGCGTAAGTAGACGTAAGTAGAATCCGTATGGCCATTTGGCCAGAAGCTAGTTATTTTACTTTGTAACGTGCTAAATATGTATATTTTTTCTTACACAAATGCATCGCTTCATTTCAGAAAGCCTTATTAACCCCCCGGAGCCGTGTGGAGTACGTTTTTGATGGATGGATGCACTTATTTGAGCGTCAAACTCGTGACCCCCGTTTACTGCCATTATAAAGCTTGATAGCGTCAGGGTGTTTATTAATATAACTCCAATTGTATTCATCTGAAAGAAGAAAGTCATACACTAGGATGGCTTGAGGTTGAGTAAATCATGGGGTAATTTTCATTTTATAGTGAACTAATCCTTTAAGATTAACTGAAAGTAAAACTATTAGTGTGTTTCTTAACGTAGCGCGTCAAAATTAAATTGCTCCCTTTATAATCAATAAATCTGTAATTTCTTCTTGTCAGATTTTTATACTTGTCAGTATAAAAATGGTAGAGCAGAATCTCTACCGTTTCACATTATATTCAGTCATACTGCCCTGCACTATCACTTTTTTTATTCCTGAGACTTGAAAATGCATGTTCTTGAGATACATGTAATCCAGTGGTGGAGTTTGAGCAGAAATGTGGTTTACTGTACGTGCTTGTTTGTTGGATGCAGTTTGAAATCTTCTATACAGCCCAAATTCCAGTTCAGAACTCTTCCGTTTTGAACAGAGCAAACAAACAACAGCTCCCTATCCTGATTCAGGCCTAAACTGGAAAACAACCAAGTTCACTTATGCTTGTTCTATTGAAGTAGACACCCTACTGAGAGCTCCAGACTGAAGCTGAAAGTTTAGGAACTCTCATCTCCTCCAGCAACCATTGTTTTGTGTTTGATCAAATCTTGAAAAGCCACAATGAATGTACAGTTACAGAGTGAATTCACATTTTGCAATTCGGCCCGAAAGCATTTTTTTTCTTAACGTTTTTTTTTTTTTTTTTTTTTGCAACAATAAAGCTACCTCGAAGCTTCATCTTTAAATGAATGCTTGTGCATTCTTCTACAATTTTATCAAACAGGAAATTCCCATCTCACCCCTGCATCTGTCTCTTTTTTTTTTTTTTTGTGTGTTTTTACAGCTCCAGTTCTCATGCCGTTCCACAGCACATGCTGCACGTCTTCCCAAATCCCAGCTCTTAGCTGCCTGCCGTGAAAACCACTCTCTAAGTCCCGTCCCTTCCCTCACACAAGCTTTTATTTGAACATGCTTTTACCATTCATCAGAGTGCGAAGCCAGAGATCACAGCCTCTCTCTGAGGACAGTACATAAAGGGGAAGTTTACTTGGGGAACATCAGCAGATAAAAAAAAGAAAGGGAAAAGTAGACGCGACACTTGAACTTATGATTGGCACCTTTGACAAGGTTTGAGCAAGTTGACGGTGTGCATCCATAACCATAAAAGATATTGAACGGTTGATGTTGTGTTTATGAGCGCATAGCTCAGAGAGGCAGCTGTCCTCGGAGTTGCACCGTTGAGTAACGCAGCAAAGATTAATAGCCCGCGATAGACAGTAAATGATACTTGATTTATGGCTCATTATATACGCTGCTGTGTGGCTCATAGTATCACATACTGGGCTTTTAATACTGCCGTGTCTATCAAAAGAGCCGGGCTTATTAATACGGGAGCTGAGAAATTATACTGAAGTAATTAACATGGAAAGACCACCACTTTATAAACGATTTCGACGTTAATTTGGCCCACCTGTGGTTCTGTCGCAGCCAGGGTTACTGGCAGTCGAGGGACGGTTGCAAGAGGTTACGGGGTGTGATA